>NC_090937.1:1265381005-1265684035 GCF_040938575.1 Ambystoma mexicanum | reverse complement strand
TAAAACATTGTGCAAGACCTTTTACCTACCTGCAAGAAGTGCTTCAGTTGACCTAGACTTTTGCTCCACTAACATTTGCTGTTCTGGCTCACTGTAAGACTATTTTTACGTCTGACTTTGTGCTTTGCTCTTTCCCCCAGGTAAGGGTGAATTTACTTTGCATTGGAGGGTTCAAAAAGTACTTACCTGCTTAAGAAATATTTGTTAACCAGTGTTTTATTCCCTTCTCTTCTCCTTATTTAACAACCTCAGCATTGCTCTAAATGTACCAGTGATATATTAATGCCCAGTGTCCTAGTTATTTAAGTCACTTTGGCGTGTAGGAAGAATCTGTGTGCCATCCCAAATGGGTATTTCGGATTTAAAGAGTGTAATTTTGAAGTGTATTTTTGTTTTACTTATATTTTGCTCCCTTCTAAATCAGTGCGGATCAGAGTGGCTTCCTCAGACACCGCTCCACGGCCGACAACATTCGCAGAGCCTTGTATCTGTTGGAGCTCGCTTCCCGGGAGTTGGTGCTCCTGGCCCTGGACGCAGGACAAAGTGGATTGGACTTTCATGAGGCTTACCAGGCTTTTGGATTTGGCCCGGAGTTCTGCACCATGACGCTGGCAAATTACAAAGCCCCCAAAACTCTTAGAGTTAACGGCACCCTCTCTTCCCCCATCAACCTAACTTGCAGAACTCGACAGGGATGCCCGCTGTCGCAGCTTCTCTTCGCTTTAATTATGGAACCGTTCGCCCAGCGGATCAGGTTGAATCCTGCAGTCGAAGGCTTTCAATCAGGCTCGGCGCACCACAAGCTGGCCCTCTATGCAGACGATGTCCTCCCGACTATCACAAAACCCCGCTCCTCTCTCCCTCAAGCCCTGGCTGAGATAACGAGCTATGGCAGGATCACAGGCTTCACAGTTAACTACCGGAAATCAGTCGCCATGGGAGTGGGCTTGACCCAAGGAGGCCCGAGAAGCCCTGGTTCCGCTGTGCCCAATACATTGGTCGACCAAGGAACTTAGCTACTTGGGAGTTCAGATCCCGGCCAGTCCAAGCGAAGCTTATCGGGCTAATTTTCCCCCATCATTTACGAACTTGGAGGCAGATTTGAGACGCTGGGCAACACAGGAGATATCGCTGATGTGCCGTATTACAGCCTGTAAAATGAACTTCCTGCCGAGATTTCTGTATGCATGCTCCACACTACCAGTGCCGGTCCCAGCGCCAGCCCTTAAAGCTTACAGAAGAAAATGCTGCAGTTTATTTGGAGGGGGGAAAAAAAACAGGATCCCCAAATCCACGATGCTGGGCAACGCGAAACTGGGTGGGCACGGGGTCCATTACTTGCAGAAATACCAAATGGCGGCTCACCTGTCTTGTATCCAATCATGGCAAGTCCTTACCAACCGCCCCAGATGGCTAGACCTCGAACAAGCGCAGCTGCCCCCTCCACTGCGCTTTCTCCCACATGTCCCCCCTCCGGAACGGCGACAATGGCGGAATCTCCTGGCATCCACCAAACACACCATCTCAGTGTGGGACAAGGCATTGAAACAGAAGATCCCGACGGGGCTCAGCCCCCTCTCCCCAGTGTTCATGAATCCGACCTTCTCTCCTGGTCTGTCTCCCCGGAATTTCAAGGCCTGGATTGCAGGAGGCCTAGAGACCCTGGGTCAACTTTTTGAAGGGGGCCAACCCTGCACCTTTGAGCGATGCAAAAAAATGTTTGGGATCCAGGAACGAGATAGGTTCACATATACCCAGCTACGCCACTGGTGCACTCATCCTCGGACGCGCCAGGCGACTACTCGTCTCCCCACAGCCATTGAATTGACCCTTAAGGAGCTTCCGCCCCGAGGGAGAATCTCCACTCTGTACAAGCGCCTCCAAACGGACTTCCTAACCTCCAAGACCCGGTATATGGCCCTATGGGAGGCGGACTTGGGCCATCCGATTGAAGACCAACAATGGGTCGACATCTGGTCCCGGGCTCACACCTCCTCATCATGCATCACGAATAAAGAGTGCGCCTACAAGATCCTCCTCCGGTGGTACTACCCTCCCCTGAGACTCCACATGAACTCCACGATCAACCCGCAATTCTGGGGGCAGTGGGGCCGAATAGGCTCCTTCTTCCACATGTGGTGGTCCTGCCCCAAGGCCCAAGCCTTTTGGAAACAATGCCTAGCGACGATATTGGACATCACTCAAGTGCGACTGCCCTTGGCCCCCAAGCCCATCCTCCTTGGAGCACCGGTCCCCGCGATCTACCCCAGGTCCGGCCCCAAGGCCAAACTATTGTCACAATGCCTACTTGCGGGTAGGAACGTGATAGCCCGCACCTGGAAAGCGAAGGAAGGTCCTCTCATGCCTTTCTGGTGGATGAAGGTCTGGGACATCCTGATCGCCGAGAAGGTAACGGCTGCCGGAGCAGGCACCTTGCATCGCTTTCGCAACATTTGGGGTCCAGTATTGGAGTTTGACCAAAGGTTCCCAAGCCCTGACTTTCAAGCCCCATCTGGCCAGAAGAACTATTTGGGATGGAGACCCCCTACAGGGAGGTGAAGACGGAACTTGAGCCCGAGGAGTGGGGTGGGAGGAGCGTCAAATGGGATTACTGTATGCTACATGTCGCGGGTGATTAAGCTTTGTATTGCCATAACCTGCCTGTTTAAAATGAATATGTTTTAAAAAAAAAAAAGGCTTATTCAACTGCCTGTTAAATTAATAATCGTTTAATCAAGAAACCTTGAGTGCAAGTGTTCATTTGGATAATTGTCACTGAATCTCTGTGTCAACAACCTTACTGTTCACATTGACCCCTCTTTAGATAAGCCTGGCTGCTCAGTCACAACCAACTTGTGTAGTACATGCTTATACCAAGGGTTGGGTTGACTATTTCCACGATGTCAAGGCTGGTGCAATCTCCAACAGGGTACTGCATACAATCTTGCTTAACACAACAGTCACTAGCAGGCCAGTTTCTCACCTGCAGTACAGCACCCATGGGTGACCATGGCCCTCCTCCCCCAACCCCCGTCTTTCAGCATCATTTTTAGTTTGTCAGTTCCTTCTGGGCTTGTCTTCTATCGTTTAGAGTAGATCTGAGCCCTTGTGTGTTTTGCCTTTGGCCGGCTTCAGCCCTGAAGCGCTCCCAGGGTCCAGTGTGTCAGGGAAGGCAAGAAGTGAGGGAAGAGCCCAAAACTTACCTGTCCCTTTTCTGTAGGTGTGCCTGGCTGAAACCAGTTAATCGGACATGGACCAATTTTAAATAGTGAAATCAATTACTGCACATGATTGAATAGCGATGTGCTGTGCAAAACCAAGCTCTGTAAATAAACAGATTAAAATTGGTCCACGTCCTGATGAAGGCCCTTGGTAATACTGGAGGAAGCATCTTGGATGAATGTATTCCACTATTGAAGCCTAGGCGAGCACCACCAACCAGAAAAGGGGCACTTCTGGGAAGAGTGGAGCTAGTTAGCCAATTGCTAGCAACCTGGTCGTGTAGATTGCCAAAGGGTGGGACCCAATATAGAGTACAGTGGGTCCCAGCGGTGGGGCTTGAATCAAGCAGACTCGTCCCAGCTAAGTGATCACCGGGAGCATCTGCAGAAACAAATGCAGAATGCCCAGGTTACTGCATTGTATGTGATGTGTACCATCTACCCAGCATAGGGTAGAGGTCAACCAATAGGTGCAGGGGACCGGAAGCAAAAGGCCTGGGAGGGCCATTAGAGGAACATAGTGACAGGGACTTACTTGTAACCTGGAGTGGCTAAATGACTGATAACACATTAAACAACTATTAATTTATGGTAAAGGTACCTCTATAGCGCACCGTCACCAATGGAATTGGTCCCCAGGCGCTCTGGCGGATCAGTCAAGAAACCTTGCGTGTAAGAGTTTATTTGAATACCTGTAACTGTGAATCTTTGTGTAACTCCACTACTGCTCACATTTCCCCTCCTGAGATAAGCCTGGCTTCTCAACATGCTACCAAAACTGTGAAGTACAAGCTTATACCAAAGGTTGGGTTGCCTAAACCTGTAGTCATAGTTGCTTGTAGTGTTCCCAGAGGGTACTGCATTCAAACTTTGCCTAACATGGGGCAAGGTGGGAAAAGGAGGATCCTCTGAATTTTATTTTGTTGCAAGGTTTTGGTTCCAAACTGATGTTGCTGCTGGATCCACGTGGCCTTGTTGGGCGGTGTACACTTAATTCTTTTCTTAGGAACTCTGCACCTTGGCCGTGGATTGCTCCGTGTGTTATGCACATTGATTTGAACTTGATTCGCTGTTTTATTGGTAGCCAGTGTAGCGTTATCAGTGCTGGTATGTGTTCTCTGAGGTAATTTGACGAGCAGTCTAGCTGCCCGTTGAGGAGAATTCTCAGAAATGTGCCAATTCCCTTCCACCTTAGAGACCCCCAGCTATTTTGCTGGACTTTAGGACTTTTAATTTATATCCTGAGAGAGTGAGACCCTTTTCCCACTCTCTCATGTATTTGCCTGCGATTTGGACTGGTTTCTATTGACTTTGGAGTTTGTCAAACTCCACAGGCATCACATTTGCATTGTGACACACAGCATATTCAGTGCAGTGACACAGGGAAGTCTAAGTTTTAAATACCTTCTCTTGGTGAAACTACTGTTTCCAAAAGCAGTGAAGTGAAATTGACTTTACTTACATTTTGGAACTTTCTAGACCCAGCATACACCATCTTACCATAGGGTTCTGGAGGGGTTACTTAGTATCCCCTTTGTCAAGTTTTTCATGAAACATTTTTATGCTACCCTTTCTACACTTCATGGCTGGTGGCAGTGGTTTACTTTTTACTACCATTGTGTGTTTTTACCGCGGGCTGCGTTTGCAGCTGCAGTATGGCACCCATGGGTGCCCATTTTGTCAAAATGGGCCCAGTCTTTTTTGGCAATTTCTTGCTGGAAAGGTCCTTCTTGAGATTTACCCTGCACACCAAAACAGGTTTGGTCCCTTGGTTCGTTTTGCCTTTGGTGGGATTCACTAGTGAAGCCTGCCTCTGGCTCCAGTATGTCTGGCAGGGGCAGGAAGGGAGGGCAGTGCCCGAAACTCCCTGTGCTTAATCCCCTTGGTCACAGGAATGCACCCAAAGCTGATGGCCAGCTGGCTGTCCGGCAAGGACAGCCACCCTGCTGGGTGATTGACAGCTAGGCTGGAATGAATGGGAGCAATCTGCATAAAAAAAGGCAAGGCTTTTTGGCTTGGAAGGCAGACAACCACTGGACGAAGGAATCCGAAGAAGGAAGAGATGTCTGCTGCAACTCCTGGACTGTTGGTTTGCCTGGTGAGGTCCTGCTGCTGTGCTGAAGCTCAGAATTCGTATCGAAGGAAGACGTGCAAGGACGACTTCTCCCCTTGAGTTGGTGGGACCAATCAACTAAAAAGTAAGCCACCTGGAAATCCTCTCGAAGCTGGTTGAATTTCCACTGCAGTCGCTGCTGGAAGCGAATAGCCAAGGAGAGGAACACCAGATCGTGTGTGTTGCTTTTAAGCTGGCCAAGAGCTCCAGGAGGATCCTCCGGGCTCCCAGGAAGCAGGACTAACGGAGCCTTAGCCACCTCAACAGAGTGCAGGACCCCAGAGGCAAGGAAAGCCCATCTCGACAGCCATGAACCGCAGTGTTGACATTTGCGGTAGATGCGAGGAGCTGAAACACCCAAGTACCACTTTGTTTGAAGATTGCCGGTTGCGGTCAGTGACCGTCCCATTGCAGCGCAGGAGTCCCCAGAAGTCCTCCTTGTCCCCACAACTTAACCACAAGAACAGCAAAATCTGAAGAGCTGCACAGGAACAGAAGCCATCTGCTGCACTTTTCTTCAACCTAAAGGTACTGCACAGTCCAAGAACTTACCTCTTGTTGTGTCAGCTTGCTTGATATCAGTTGAGACTTGTCTCGTTTGCTCTTGTAGAGTTGCTTGCATCTTCTCCTACTCACAGGCCCAACAGCTTGTGAGCCTACATTTGATTCTACTTTTGCTACATAGATTTCTAAAACATTGTGCAAGACTTTTACTTATCTGGAAGAAGTGCTCCAGTTCACCTCAACTTTTGCTAACTTAACATTGGCTGGCCTGGCTCCCTGAATGACTTCTCTCCTCAGCTTATGTGTTTTACCTTCCTGCCAGGAAGGGGTTAACTGGCTTTGCATTGTTTCTTTTTTAAAGTACTTACCTGGTTAAGAATAAGGAACAAATTACTTACCTGTAACTTGTTCTCCAGCAGCATGAGTCTGGCATGGATTCACATGCTCATTCCCTGTCGTCAGGGTGGGAATCCTAGGTAAAGCAAAAAAAATCAGTTTCGTTTCTGAACTGTCTTTCTACTAATAACCAATCACTGGTCTCTGGGTCATACTGCCCCCAGCCAATGACTGCCCTCTACCTAAGCCCCTCTGGCAGCCATATTCAGATTTGGTAGCACGTAAAGTGGAAGTAGGACCAAGAGAAGAGCCACAGAGGGGTTGGAGGGAGGGTTTGCATGTGAATCCATGCCAGGCCCATGCTGGAGAACAGTTACAGGTAAGTAACTTGTTCCTTCTCCGGCATGGGGTCTGGCATGGATTCACATGCTCATGAATGACATGCATTACTTACCTTAATAGCATTTCTGATGTTTGTATCTTCTTAGATTCACATGCTGTGCATATGGTCCGACATCCAGTGGTAACCGCGGATGTATTGCATCTCGTCTTTCGGGAACCAAAAGGGGACGTCGGAATAGGCATGTCTGTAACACTATCCCTATCCCGACGTGTGTAGTACCCAAAATCCCTCACGCGCTGAGGTCCCTCCGATTGCATTTTTTCTGCCATGAGGGAGCCCAAGGCTATAGTGAGTGAGTACATAAAGAGAGAAAGTAGTAAGCCCTCTATGTTCCTTCCACCCCGAGCAGGGAGGTAGGGAGGGCACATGTGAAACTAATCAGAAATGCTATTACGGTAAGTAATGCATGTCTTCTGATGCTCGTTAATCTGCTTAGAATCACATCCTGTGCATAGACTAGCGAGCTACCCAGAGTTGGAGGTGGGTTGTGAGAAGGAACAGTAGAGAAAAGAGGTCTTAGTATTGCTTGTCCCACCTGAGAATCAGACCTAGAATGAGTGTCTAGGCAATATTGTTTTGCAAAGGTGTGTACAGAACTCCAGGTTGCCGCTTTGCAAATGGACTCAAAGAGGAACATTTGCAATGAATACTATGGATGCCCCAGCGCCTCGAGTAGAATGTGCTCTAGGCTTGAAGGGCAGTTCTCTCTTAGCAAGAGAAACAGTGTGATGCATTTGACAATCCACCTTGAGATAGCCGATTTAAAGACAGGATCCCCCTTCTCTACCAGCTGCCACTGAAACGAAGAATTGTTTAGTCTTCCTTAGTGGTTTAGTTCTTTCCAGGTAAAACATGACTGCCCTGCGCACATCTAGTGTGTGTGTGAAGGCTTCTTTTGTCCATGTTAGTAGGGTTCTGGAAGAAAGTTGGTAGTTCGATTGATTTGTTCACATGGAACTTTGAGATGAATTTAGGCGCAAACCTGGGATGTGTGCACAGAACTACCTTATCTTTGTGGACTGCAACAAAGGGGTCTAGAACAGAAAGAGCCTGTAGTTCGCTAACCCTTCTAATAGAAGTGATAGTCACTAGGAAGGCTGTCTTATAAGTCAGGTCTTTCAGACTTGCTTTATGCATAGGCTCAAAGGGAGCTCCCATGAGCCTGGTCAAAACCACATTCAGATCCCATCCAGGGGCTGGGTGAGAGATGGGAGGATAAATCCTCTTATCCCCTTCCATAAAGGCTTTAATCACCAGTATTTTCCACCATGATACCTTTTGGTGTGATGTGGTGTAGGCTGAGAGAGCAGCCAGATGAACCTTTATGGAATTGAAGACTAACCCAGTGTCCAACAGGTGGGTTAGATCCAGCACAATGTGTGAGGGTGAACAATCGATGGGATTGACGCCATTGGGAATTGCACCAGATGACAAAATGATTCCATTTGCTGGCACAGCAATAACGTGCATTAGGTTTTCTTGCTTCCCTGAGTATGTCCATGCATCTCTGAGGGAGTTGCAGGTGTCCAAACTCTGATCTCAGGAGCCAGGCTGCTAAGTTCAGAGTTTGTGGGCATGGGTGTAGGGTCTACCCCCTGTCCGAGACAACATGGTTTACGGGCAGGGAAGCTTCACTGGTGGGGAGAGGGACATTTCCATCAGGTGAGCGAACCAGGGTTGGCGGGCCCACATGGGGGCCACCAGTATAATGGTAACTGGTTCATGGTGCATCTTATGCACCATCTTGTTGAGAAGGGGAGACGGGGGGGGGGGAGGGTAAGGGGGGGCGGAGCGTAGACAAGTTTCCCCGACCATGTTATCCAGAGACGTTCCCCTTGCATCAGTTCTGGGGGTACCTGGAGACGTAGTCTTGGCATTGGGCATTGGGCATTCTCCTGAGTAGCGAACAGGTCGATCTCTGGGAAACCCCATTCTGCGAAGACGTTGGACACAATATCTTCGTGCAGTCGGCTTTCGTATTCTTCGGGCAGAGGGAAATATCTGCCGAGTACGTCTGCTAAAAGATTGAGTTCCCATGGAACATGTTGGGACAACAAAAACATCTTGTGTTTGAGAGCCCATATCCAAATGTTTTGGGACAGCTTGGATAGCCCTGGAGAGTGAGTGCCCCCTGTTTCTTCAGGTAATACATAGCTGTAGTGCTGTCCATTAGAATCAGCACTGTCTTTCCTTGCAGTTGCATCTGAAAGGCCTTCAATGCTTTGAACACCGCTAATAGCTCCAATAAGTTTATATGGTTGGATGCTACTTGAGGGGACCACTCTCCGTGCGCGGTCTGCTGAAGCAGGTGAGCCTGCCACCCCGTGAGAGATGTGTCTGTCGCGAGAGTGGCTTGCACTGGAGGGGCGGTGAAGGTCTTTCCCTTCAAGAATGTTTCTCTTGACCGCCACTGCAGAGAGAACGAGGGCTGGCGAGACAACTACCAGATCTTCCCATTGTCCGCTGGCCTGACACCACTGGCTGTTTAGCCACTCTTGCATGGGACACGCGCAGCCGCGCGTGGGGAACCAGGTATATGCATGATGCCATCATCCCTAGCAAACGCATGGCTTTGCGTACCGTCACATCCAGACTGGCTACTCCCTTCCCTGGAGGGGAAGACGAGACAGTCTTCCGTCTGAATTCGAGCCCCCAGAAATTATTTTTCTTGACTTGGGACTAAACTGGATTTCTTTTTGTTGATTGAGAAACCCAGGTTGAAGAGGAGATCTACTGTTTTTTTGGGTGTTCGAAAAACAAACGTCAAACGAGTCCCCCATGATGAGCCAGTCGTCGAGGTAAGGGTAAACTGGGACTGACAGCTTGCGCAGGTGTGCAGCTGCCACTGCCAGGACTTTGGTAAACACCCTTGGCGCCGAGGCGATGCCGAAGGGGAGTACCTTGAATTGGTAAAGTCTGTCCTGGATCATGAACCTTAGATATTTCCTGTGCGCTGGCAACATTGAAATATGCAAGTATGCATCTTTCATGTCCAATGTTGCCATGAAGTCCCCTTGTTTCAGCAATGGGATCACCTCCTGCAGTGTTACCATGCAAAACTTCAGGGGTTTTATGAACTTGTTCGCTGGGCGCAGGTCTAGAACAGGGCGCATGGTGCGATCCTTTTTGGGTACAAGGAAGTACACTGAATAAATACCCTAGTTTACCTGAATAGGGACGGCTTCTATGGCGTCCTTTCCCAGCAGTGCTTCCACCTCTTGGATCAGGATCTCCAGATGGTCGGGCGAATTCCACGCAGTAACCGTGGGCGACTGTCTTTAAGACCCACTGGTCGGAAGTATCCCCTCCCATACCCTGAGGAAAGATGTTAATCGCCCCCCCGACCGGGGTGACATGGGAGGGGACCTGGACTTGGTGGTCATTTCTGACCAGAGGCTGTGGCTCCTCTGGGATTGGGGCCTCTACCTTTGCCGTGTTTCTGACCCCTAGTAAGTGGGGCTTCCAGATGTTTGATTTGTGTTGAAGTTACCCGCGCCGTAGTTTTGACCAGCACAGGCTAGCCCTCGAAAGGACCGCCGAGAGTCATTAACCCTCTGGGAGGAGGGTTTCAGTGTAATTTGATGCAGAGACTTTATAGTCTCATACACCTTCTTGGCTGTCTCCAAAGCCTCATCCACTGCTTTCCTGAAGAGGTTAGTCTCCTCAATGGGTTTATTAATGAGGGAGGCCTGAATCTCGGGTCTTCCCTCCGTTACAATGGCGAGAAGCTTTGATTTGGCGGGTTCGGGAACCTCTTGGAGGCCTTCCTGGAGCAAATTCCATTGGGCATCAGCATAACTTGCTAATAGAGTAGTATTATTAGAAACCCGTATAGTGTATGCAGCTGCTGACGCGACATTTTTTCCCAGGGCGTACAGCCGCTTAGACTCCTTGTCCGGTGGTGATTCTCCCGTGGCAAGGGGTACCCCTGCCCTTTTTCGAGTGGTAGTCACTACCAGTGAATCTGGGATGGCGTGCCCTTTGATGTATAGAGGGTCGGAAGGAAAAGGTTGAAATAATTTTTCGACTCGCGGGTTCACTGCCTGTTTGAGCAGGTGACACCAATGAGGAAGCTACCCGTCTCTTAACAGAGTTAAGGAGGGGGATGGATTGACTCGCCAGAGGTTTTTCCTTAATGATATCCTCCATGAAATCCTGCTCAGGTACCGCCTCGAGTGGCAATTTTAAAGTATTCACCTGCTTTTTTCAACATGGAGTTAAATGCCATTTGGTCATCTACAGGAGAGGCCAGGCACAAAACAGTGTCCTGATCTTGCTGTGCCCATGGGTCCTGACCTTCCTGCTGGGTTTCCTCCCAGTTGTCCATAGTATCCCGTTGGTGGTCCTCCTAGTTTTGAAGAAAAGAAGCAGCTTCTTCATTATAGATGTCTCTATATGTATCCATCTGGACCACGTCTTCCAACAGGAAGACGTGGACTGATCTTCTTGAATTTGGAGGTTAGAGTCTACCCAAGCCCTTTTCGGGGAGGATGATCAGAGCCGATCCATACACCCTTTGAATTTTTCAGTAGTCCATTTAGAGGACCAAAAACGGGCCTACGTGAGGAGAAACGATGTTCCCCGCACTGCGGCATCGAAAGGAGCCTCTCAGGGTGTCGGAGAGAGGCTCACGACTATCCTCGTAAACATCATCAGAATCGGGAACCCTATCCGCCGAAATGTTTTCCACGGCTTGTCCCGTAACCTTAGGCGGAACCGGAGTAAGGCCTACCGCCGCCGTAATTCTTCTGATGCTGCTCTCGATAGTCGCCGAATCGTCGTGAGACAAAGGCTCTGATGATTTATCGGCAGGTGTAGTACCTTCCGCGGCGCTAGGAGACCTAGCGGTCGGTCTTCCGGGTAGAGGCCTAGCCGTAGTTTTCGTGCCTGAGGCCTTAGAGGCTGTCGAAATCGGCGTAGGGGGTTGTGTGCTTAGTGCACTAGTACGCTCGTCACCGGATGTTGTCCCTGTAGCAGGACCAGAGTCGAGCCTTAAAGGGTAGGGGACGGGCGTGGCGGACCTAGAAGCGTCCGCCTCAAGGTCTATAACATCCGAAACTGACGTTTGGTCAACCGAAGTACCCCCCGTCACTTTCAGCGGGTGTGGGGGGGGAGGGGGTTCCATGCGTGACATACCGTACGCGGCCCATTGCTTTACACGTTACAGGGCCTTAGGCTGAAGGAGTTTGCACGCCACACACTGCTTCTCGTCGTGCTCTAGGGGGAGACGGGAGTTACACGTCCTGTGTTCGTCCTTCCAAAGATACCTGACCCTACACTTAGGGCAGAATCTAAAAGGAGTCCTTTCCATAGCAAAAGGGAAGGATGACCAGACCAACAGGGAAAAAAAGGGGAAAAGGAGGAAAGACATAACGACAATATGGCCACTCCGACCCCACTCTCCCTACTATATAGGACGGCGAGAAGGCCAGACCACGTGGAAAATCCAGCTGCCAGATCTTATGCGCCGAAATCCACAGCTGTAGACGATTCCCCCGTAGTCTTCGTCGAAGATGTTCTTGATGGACGAAGTGACTTAACGGGGAATAAACCGACAATTCGGTAAAGATAAACAATGTCTCTAGTAAGAGCTCTGCTAAAGGGCGACCAGTATCTGGGCGGAAAAAAAACAATCCGAGGGAGCTTGGCACGTGAGGGATCTTGGGTACACTACACATCACATACGGATAGTGTTACAGGCATGCCCATGTTGACATCCCCTTTCGATTCTCGAAAGACAAGATGCAATACTCTGCGGTTACCACTGGATGTCGGACAATATGCACAGCATGTGATTCTAAGCAGAACAACAAACATCAGAAATTACAGTTACTTTAAAAGAGTGCAAATAGTTTTTCACCAGAGGAGTTGATTCAATGCAATAGGTAGGACAAAGTCAATGGACTAATGTCTTTTATAGGTAAAAACAGTTCTGGTATTTAAAACTGAAAAGTCTTTGCTACGGTTCTTAGAGGTAGTTCACGGAAGAAAGGTCTGTATGTCGGGTCACAAGCGGACTAGGCATGCAAGTTACAAAAGTTGTACGCACTTTCGCAGTGAGAGGTAAGTTCTCTCGCTAGGGTTTTCACAGTACCTTATATTGAAGAAAAAGATGCAGCTGAAGATTTCTGTTCCTGGCAGTTCCCACAGATTTCGCTGTTCCCGAGCCTAAGTCGTGGGGACAAGAGGGAGGACGTCGGGGGACTCCTGCAGTGCACGGGGACAGGTCACAAAGCTGGCAATTCATCGATTCCGGTTGCTGTTTCTTTAAGCACACAAGCTGGTGTCCTTCCCCCTGGTTAATCCTAACCAGCTCTGAGAATGGAATCGTGGTGG
This sequence comes from Ambystoma mexicanum, assembly GCF_040938575.1. Classification (NCBI taxonomy): domain Eukaryota; kingdom Metazoa; phylum Chordata; class Amphibia; order Caudata; family Ambystomatidae; genus Ambystoma; species Ambystoma mexicanum. Next base: position 1,265,671,122 of record NC_090937.1, on the reverse strand, counting down.
CTTACGAGTTGATTGGTCCCACCAACTCCAAGGAAGAAGTCGTCCTTGAAGGGGCTTCTCTGTCAAGATTAACTTGGAGATTCGGTCTTGCAGCAAGGGTCCACCGGGCAAACCAACGGTCCAGTAGTTGCAGCAGCCAGAGTCTTCCAGCTAGTCTTTGGTTCTTTCGTTCCAGTGGTCGACTGCCTTTCAGTCCAAGAGACTCATCTCAAACAGTTTTCTCCTATTCATTCCAACCTGGCTGCCAGACAGTCAGCCAGCCAATCACACCAGAGTGCATTTGGGTCTCCTAAGAGACCAAGCACAGGGAGTTTCCGGCACCTCCCTCTCTTCCTGCTCACCCCGGACACTCCGGCGCCAAGGGCAGACTTGAGTCCTGAAGCCCGCCAAAGGCACACAAACAAAGGGACCAACCCTGGTTTGGCACGCAGAGAAATTCTAGAAGGACCTTTCCAAAAAGAAATGGTGAAAAAAGAAGACTGGGACCCGTTTAAACAAAGGGCCTTAAGGCGCCATCTTGAAAAACATGGCTTCCGCGATTTTTAGCTACCGGTGTTCATGGTCGGGAAAAATTATGGTAGTTTGTTGTAAAACCACTGCCACCGGCCATTTCGATAGGAAAGGGTAGCATTTGACTGCCACATCACAGGGGATATACGCAACCTCTCGAGCACTCTATAGGAAGATATTGTTTGCTGGGTCTAGGAATTTAAAAAGACTAGTAAAGTCAACTTAACCTTACATTCTCTGGGAAACAGTAGTTTAAACCAGAGAAGGCATTTAAACCTTAGGACAGCCTGCAAAGCTTCCCTGCGTCACTGCACTGAGGGTGCTGTGTACCACACGAAATAATACGAGAGTAGGGGGCGTGGCCAACTGCCGATCCATGTGCAGGTGAATTCCGGGTGCTCCCGTGCAGCCGCCGAAATCTGCATGAAATCCTGTGTAAAATCCCCATGGATGCCGTAGAAAGTATTGGGGAACGAAGTTGAAGTGCCAGGGTGAAGGATAATCCGTTTGAGGAGTGATGCGGAGTGGGGTGTAGTCTGAGAGACACGCCGAAAAGTCTGGCGCTTTGGCAGGAAGAGCTGCCCAAGATGGCCCCTGTGGAGCTCGGAGTGAGGAGGCAGACCCGTGTGGAGCCCATGGGTGCTGGTAATGGACGGTGATCTCCGGGGGCAGCAACGGTCCTGGTGAGAGCAGAGGTGTCCCTGGCAGAGGTGGAAGAACGGACCCTGCTGGGCGAAGCACGAGGAGGAGTGGATCGGGTGGCAGACGGTGGAACGAGTTGCCGCTGGGAGTGGCGCTGGTCAGCCCGGAGAGATATCGGTGGGATGAGTCCTGGCTGGGAGCCGGGGGTTGGTGTCTGGAGAGGAGCGGCCAGGAGGAAACTAAGGGGGGGGGGGTGCCCGCTGGCATGGCGGCGGGAACAGAAGGACCGAGTGGCGCCGCAAAGAAGGGACCCCCCGGCAGAACGGAGAGCCCGGGCTGCGGGAGCGGCTGTTCCGGTGCGGGCTGAGAGACGGGACCTTGCGAGGAAAAAGTGAACGGGGGCCCACACTGTATGTCCCGTGTGGGGGGGTTCTGCCCACACAAAGACATTGATGGCTGCATGTCCCCGAGAGGAGAAGAGGCCCAGGTGCCGGCTCTGCAAAGAGTGCGGAGGTTGTGGGGGACATTTTCCCTCCACCGGTGCGGGAGAGCAAGACCGAGCGGTGACTCCCCTTGGCGGTGGGCTTGGAGCGGGCCCCTGGAGGCGGTAGAAGTGTTGGTGGAAGAAGCCTTCGAGGCGGGGGCTGGGAGGTCCGTTCTCTGGTTTCTCTCCTGATGGGAGGTTATGGAAGTCTCCCTGCCTGCGGGCTGTTTGACCGTCCCGCTCTGGCCGGAAACCATTGAGTGGAGTGAGGGGTGGAGGGCCCCTGGGAGCGGGGTTCCCCCCTGTACCTGCTGAGTGTGGCGCATAGAGGGGGCCTTGGAGATCGGCCCCTGATTGAGTAATAGAGCGGGTACTGAGGACTGCTTGAAAAGAAGGGGACGCAGGCCGGAGGACTTTGCTGGGGCTGGACGTTTTGCACGGAATCGGCAGAGGTTGGAGACTGCTGAGAGCTGGGCTTCTGAGGGAAGACTCCAGCAGAATAGGTGGAATTAGGCACAAGGGTGCCAGCTGAGGACAGACCGCAAGATTTGCGCCTGAGGGGGGTGCCTATTGGAACTGGTGTACCATGGGACAAAGTCAGCAGCGGATGGAGAAGTACACGGAGGCAAAAGACAGGCCCCAGAGACGAGAGGGACCAGATCAACAGGGGGGATCCCCAGGGGAGGAAAGAAGCCCTGTGACCCTGGACTCGCTAATGGAGGAGATACAGGTCTCCAGGGATACTCTTCAGGAGAGCATTAAGGAGGTACGAGTGGATGTCTCTCTGGTGAGGGCAGACCTCCGCAAAGTGTGCGAGAGAGTTAGGTGGAACAGAGGGTCAGTGCGGTGGAGGATGATGTCCAAAAGCTAAAAGCCTGTCCATGTGGCCTACATTATGTGGGAAAAACAAATAGGCAATGTAAAGTTCGAATGGTGGAACATCGCAGTTGTATCAAGAATCAAGTGATAACTGCCCCTCTTGTGAAACATTTTATTGAAAAGAAACATGGTTTCAATGACTTCACATGGCTGATTTTGAAAAAGGTTCATGGAAATACCAAAATTGAAACAGATCGAAAATTATTGAATATAGAGCAAAAAATAATTTTCAAATTACAAAGCAATGTGCTAGGGCTCAATGAAAGCATTGATTGGCATTTGGTTAGCCAAATATAATTTTGGACATTGTGAGATGCATGTACCATGTGGGCACCCAATTTTGGTGAACAATTTGGTTTTTAGTTTAATTGATGAAGTTAGTGCAATTTACATCTTTTTGATGCGCTGAGTGTTCACTAAACTCCTCTACACCAGTTGATCCTGGGTCTGTTCCAATATGGCCCCCTTGGTTGTTGTACTCCTGATTAACTTCGAGAAGTGGAGTCCTTTCTTTGTGTTGCTGCGCAACCATAGACGCTTTGAGATTGTGCAGCAGCCATGGCTCCTCTGAATCGAGTGCTGGCCGAGTATGTTTGAATGCTGCAAGTGGAGTGAATAAACCCCGACGTGTGTATAGGTGAGCACGCTACCAGCATTTCGCTTTTGGATGTGACTGTGCATGATATTGTCTCCATGTCGGGACACCTTTTGCATTATTTGGTGGTTGGGGTACTTTATTTTACACTTATTTTACACATGTTGTGTGGCTATCCATTTTCCGCGTTTCTTTTACGTTGTGGAGGTTGGACAGCATGGACGCTGAGTAGTTGTCTTTACACATTAGATCATGCATGGTCTCCTCACGTGTGTGAAATATAAGCACCCCCTTCTGTTTGCCCTCTAGTGCATGTTGACGGCATGTTGTTAGCTGAGGTTTTGGTAATGCCAGATAAATGGTGTTTACTGCTATGTTCCCATTGCTTTCCAGATTGACTCTGTACTTTATTGCTTGATCGTATGGATGTTTCCATTTCTGAATTGTGAATTGCAGTCTTGATCCCTACATTTGTGGAGGTAATTCACTGTTATTTGGAGCCTTGATTTTATGTGTAGTGGTATTGAAGCCAGTGTGATTTCTGGATATAACAGAGCATGTGGTCTCTGTGTATTGGTTTTGTCTTACTTAGGTGTAGCGATACTCTAGCGGACTGTGACGCTTTGTTGAAGTATTGATTTCTCATTTGGAGGGAAACCAGCAAATTTGTCATCCTGTGACGTGCTTTGAAGTTTCACCATTTAAAGGTAAATCTGCGGGTGCCCTTTGGGACCCTTGTGAGTGTGGCATAATCCCTGTGCCATGCTTCCATTTACATTTTGTAGTACTTCCTTCCCTCTTTGGAACCCATTAGGTTTCTCCTTTCCTTTATTTTTACAGGCTTGGAGGCTGTTTTCCTTTTACCCTCTTGGGTGCCTGAATCTACCCTTTCAACACGGTGTGGAAGAGATTAGTGGATGCTTTTAAATTTATCCCCTGAAGAATGTTCGCCTGAACTGGGCAGTTAAGAACAGAAACATGTTGGGATGCTTGTTGTTTTAGTGACACATTGAGATTTTTTTGTGTGTTATGTGATATCGTCTGTGTCGTATAAATAAGCTATCCGATGTTCTATAATTGTTTTACATTTGTTTTTTAAAGTTTAGTACACTGTTAGGTGAGGGTAGTGTGTTTTTTGTTTAAATTCAGTTTGAATTATTTGAATAATAAACTTGTTATACATTTGTGTAAATCAGTTATAGCAGACGGTCCATATTTTCAGGACTAGTGATGCTGGAAAACCATAGAGTTCCTGTGTGAGGGGGTTGGAGGCAAGTAAACAACACGTATCATCTTGCTCTTTATTGTATTACAAAAGCTAAAAGCACCAGTTGACGGGCCTTATAGGCGCAACTCGAACCCTGGAAGTTAGAGCTAAGGATGCGGAGAGTCCCTCCAGGCGCTGCAACATCCGTCTGGTTGGTGTCCCGGAGAGGGAGGAAGGCCCTAGCGGAGCTTTTTGGGGAAAATCTGATCTTAAAAGTCCTGGGGATCAAGGGCCTGTCCAACCTCTTTACTGTGGAAAGGGCACATAGGGTTCCAGGAAGATCTCCGCTGCCGGGTGCCCCACAGAGAGTGCTAGTGGCTAAAATCATGAACTTCCGGGATCGGAAGTGCAAAGTTGAGGATTTTTCAGGACTTTGAGGTACAACGTCAGAGGAGATCCTAGGATGCGGTGAGGAGACGTCTGCGGGAACTCAACTTAAGATATGACAATGCATTACTTACCGTAAAAGCATTTCTGATGGTTGTATCTGCTTAGATTCACATGCTGTGCATAGGTCCGACATCCAGTGGTCACTGCGGAGTATTGCATTTTGTTTTTCGTAGTCGAAAAGGGGACGTCGACAAGGCGTGTCTGTAACACTATCCCTATAGTGACGTGCGTTGTACCCACAATCCCTCACGCGTCGAGGTCCCTCTGTTTGTATTTTTCTGCCCTGAGGGAGCCTTATAGACGTGAGTGAGTACAGAAAAGAGAGATATATAGGAAGTCTATGTTCCTTCCATCCGAGCGGGGAGGAAGGGTGGGCGCATGTGAATCTAAGCAGATACAACCATCAGAAATGCTTTTACGGTAAGTAATGCATTGTCTTCTGATGTTTGTTAATCTGCTTAGAATCACATGCTGTGCATAGACTAGCGAGCAGTACCCGGAGTTGGCGGTGGGTTATGAGAAGGAACAGTAGAGAAAAGATGTCTTAATACTGCCTGTCCCACCTGGGAGTCAGATCTAGAGTGTGCATCTAGACAGTAGTGTTTTGTAAAGGTGTGCACAGAACTCCAGGTAGCCGCTTTGCAGATGGACTCAAGGGGAACATTTGCAATGAATGCTATGGAAGCCCCAGTGCCTCGAGTGGAATGTGCTCTTGGCTTGAAGGGTAGTTCTCTCTTAGCAAGAGTGTAACAGAGAGTGATGCATTGAACAATCCATCTAGATATAGTGGATTTTGAGACCGCATCTCCTTCTCTTCCTGCTGCCACCGAGACAAAGAATTGATTAGTCTTTCTCAGTGGTCTGGTTCTTTCCATGTAGAACATGACAGCTCTGCGTACATCTAGTGTATGCAGACTTTTTTCTCCCGAGCTGGAAGGGTTTTGAAAGAACGTTGGTAGTTCTATAGTTTGGTTTACATGAAATTTCGAGATGAATTTAGGTGCAAACCTTGGGTGTGTGCGTAGAACCACTTTATTCTTGTGAACTGTTACGAAGGGGTCTAGTACAGAAAGAGCCTGTAGTTCACTTACTCTCCTAATGGAGGTGACAGCTATTAGGAAAGCAGTCTTAAGGGTGATATCTTTAAGAGTTGCCTTGTGCATGGGTTCGAAGGGAGGGCCCATGAGTCTGGAAAGTACCACATTTAATTCCCATCCGGGAGCTGGGTTAGCTATCGGAGGGTGTATCCTCTTTACCCCCTCCATGAAGGCTTTGATAACTGGTATCTTCCACCACGACACTAAGTTGGGAAGTGGTGTATGCAGAAAGTGCCGCTAGGTGGACTTTAATGGAATTGAACACTAAACCTGAGTCCAGTAAATGGGTCAAGTATAGAATAATGTCAGTAGGAGAGCAGTCAACTGGGTTGATGCTAGTACCTCTACACCAGATAACGAATCTTTTCCATTTGCTAGAATAGCAGTGTCGAGTATTAGGTTTTCTGGCTTCCCTGAGGATGTCCATACATCTCTGTGGGAGTTGTAAATGTCCAAATTCTATGATCTCAGGAGCCAGGCTGCTAAGTTCATGGTCTGAGGGCATGGATGCAGTGTCCTGCCCTTGTCTTGTGACAGCATGTTGTACGGGCAGGGAAGTTTCACTGGGGGAGATAGGGACATCTCCATCAAGTGAGCGAACCAAGGTTGCCGTGCCCACATTGGGGCCACTAGTATCATGGTAACCTGCTCCTGGTGCATCTTGTGCACCACTTTGTTGAGAAGGGGAGTCGGGGGAAAGGCGTAAACAAATTTCCCTGACCATTGAATCGACAGACCGTTCCCCTTGGACTGGTTCTGGGGGTACCTGGAGGCGTAACTTTGGCATTGTGAGTTCTCCAGGGTTGCGAACAGGTCTATATCCGGGAATCCCCATTGCGTGAAGATGTCTAAGACGATGTCTTCGTGCAATTGCCATTCGTACTCTTCGGGCAGGGGGAAGTCTCTGCTGAGTTTGTCTGCTAGCAGATTGAGTTCCCCTGGTACATGTTGTGCTAGTAGGAACATGTTGTGTTTGAGAGCCCACTTCCATATATTCTGGGACAGCCTGGACAGTCCTGGAGAGTGAGTGCCCCCTTGCTTGTTGAGGTAGTACATGGCTGTGGTGCTGTCTGTGAGGACCATCACTGTCTTTCCTTGTAAGTGTTCCTGAAAGGCTTTCAGTGCTTTGAACACCGCTAGTAGTTCCAGCAGGTTTATATGCTTGGATGCTAAACTCGGAGTCCACACTCCGTGTGCCGTTTGATGGGATAGGTGAGCCCCCCATCCTGTAAGGGATGCGTCTGTGGTTAGAGTGGCTTCCACTGCGGGTGTGGCAAAAGTTTTCCCTAATAACAGGTTTTCCTTTGTCCACCACCGTAGCGAGAGAACCAAGGCCTGCGAGACCACCACTAGATCGTCCCATTGTCCGCTGGCCTGACACCACTGGCTGTAGAGCCACTCTTGCAGTGGGCGCATGCGCAGGCGCGCGTGAGGTACCAAATAAATACATGACGCCATCATCCCTAGCAAGCGCATTGCTTTGTGTACCGTCACCTCTCGGCCTGCTACATAATGGGGAATTTGAAACAGCATGTTTTGGACCCTCTCGTTGGAGGGGAATACGAGGCCGTCCCTTGTTCGAATTAGAGCCCCTAGGAATTGTTTGGTTTGGCTGGGGTCTAAGCTGGACTTCTTTTCGTTGATGGAGAAGCCCAGTTGGGACAAAAGGTCTACGGTCTTTTGGGTATTGGAGAAGCATGTTTCGTAAGAATCCCCTGTTATGAGCCAGTCGTCGAGGTAAGGGTATACCGGGATGGATAATCTGCGCAGGTGGGCCGCTGCCACTGCCAGTACTTTCGTGAATACCCTTGGTGCAGATGCTATCCCGAAGGGTAGTACTCTGAACTGGTAGTGTTTGTCCTCTATTTTGAACCTGAGGTATTTTCTGTGCGATGTCAACATTAAAATATGAAAGTATGCATCTTTCATGTCCAGTGTTGTCATGTAATCCCCTTGTGATAACAGTGGGATTACCGCCTGTAAGGTCACCATACGAAACTTTTGGGGTTTGACAAAAATGTTCGCTGGGCGCAGATCTAATACAGGGCGCATGGTTAAGTCCTTTTTGGGTACAAGGAAGTACACTGAATAAATACCTTCTGTTACCTGTGATAGGGGGACGGGCTCTATAGCTTCTTTCTTCAGTAGTTCTTCCACCTCTTGAAGAAGGATGGAGAGGTGTTGCGGTGTCATGCGCCGGTTCCGTGGGGGTTTGTACTTCGGGGAACCGTTGAACTCGATGCAGTATCCGTGGGCTATGGTGGATAATACCCAACGGTCTGACGTGATTCCCTCCCATGCTGAAAGGAACGATGTTAGCCGGCCCCCGACCGGTGATGCATGGGAGGGGACCCGAATTTTCGGGTCATTTGCTGGTATTGGGCGTGGAACCTCTGGGGCTGGAGCCACGACCTCTTCCTTTGCCACGGCGTTGGCCTCTTTGACTGAACTGGGTGTTACCCTGGTTGGTGGGCCAGTTGGAGCCAGAGTAATATTGTTGTTGTTGGTTCTGCTGCTGTCTTTGGCCACGAAAGGAGCGTTTATTACCATAGCCTCGCATGTTAGGGGGCCTAGAAATTTGATCAAGAGTCTTGATGGTATCAAACTCTTTTTTAGCATGTTCTAGGGCCTCATCTACTGCTTTTCCAAACAGATGCGTCTGTTCAATGGGTTTATTTATGAGGGAGGCTTGGGTTTCGGGCTTAAAACCTGAATTGCGTAGCCAAACGTGGCGCTTGAGAAGTATTCCCTGCACTAGGGAGCGGCCAGCCGTCTCAGCGGCATCTAGGGAGTTTTTAACGATGCCCTGGTTTACCAGTGTGCCCTCTGATATTATAGCTAGCAGGCGAGAACGCAGAGGTTCAGGTGCTTCCTCTGCTTCGCTGCGCAGCTTGTTCCACTGTGCATCTGCGTAGCTAGCTAAAAGTGAGTTGTTATTAGCAATTCTAGTAGAGAAGGCGGCGGAGGTCGTGATTCTCTTCCCCAGTGCGTAGAGTTTTTTGCCTTCTTTGTCTGGAGGTGCTTCACTAGTGGATAGTGGCACCCCTGCTCTTTTTCTTGTGTTGGTAACCACAAGGGAGTCCGGAATAGAGTGTCCTCTGATGTATAAAGGGTCAGAGGATGAAGGGCTGAAGAGCTTTTCTATTCTAGGGTTGATCCCTCTTACTAAAGCTGGGTTAGTAAGGGAAGGAGAAATTCTTCTTTTAATAGAAGCCAGGAGTGGAATAGATTGGCTAACAGGGGCTTTTTCTTTGATGACTTTTTCTACAAAGTCAATGTCTGGAAGAGTTTCCCCTGTATCAATCTCAAAATGCGCTGCTGCCTTGCGCAATAGTGCATTGAGGGAAGGTTGGTCATCTATGGGAGAGGAGTTCCCATGTGAATCCTTGAGAGGAGAAGGGAGAAAGGCATCAGGGTCTGACTGTACTGATGGGGATTGCCAAGGCTGCACTGACGGTGAATGCCAGGGCTGCGAGGTAGCTGTATCCTCTTCAAACCCTGTAGGAGTGGTGTAAGGATCTTCTTCGAACCCCTCTTCCTCAAGTTCTACCTCTTCTTCTCCACCCAAACACTCCTCATCTTCTTGGAGGTATTGCTCCTCCTCAGTGAGGTAAACCAGCCTAGGAATCTTGACTCTAGGGTCATCCTGTGGCCATTCTCTTTGTCTTTTGTGAGTGGGGGGGTCTTGGTTTCCTAGAAACCTTTCCATTTTCTCCATGCAAGAATGGAGTCTTTCAAGGGTCTCATGGGGTACCCCTGAATAGTCTAGAGGGGGGAAATTAGTGTTTTCGCCTTCGAATCGTTTCGAACGCTCCCACAACGTCGACGAGAGGTTCCCGTCTCCTTCTGAAAAGCCTTCAGGTAGTTCGGAAGCGTCCTTTGGAGAAAGGGGCAGATCCTGGCTACTTTTGTGTTTTTTCGACGCGGTATTCGACGTTTGTTTCGTCGTCCGCGTACGTTCGTCTTCGGCGACAATTCTCGCTAGGCTCTCGGCCACGATTTTGTCCGTCGAGGGCTTTGGTGTCGACGTTGTGTGCGTTGCGCGTTGTACCTCGACGGTCGCTCTATGGAGCGTTGCGTCGGATGTTTTTGGGGTAGCGCCCGTGTTAGATGGAAGCCCAATCGCTGGTCGCGGCTGCGTTTGCGGGTGGGGCTTGTGACCTTTACGGTCTGCGGTAGACGCCGGAGTGCCCTGCGTCCCCTTCGGCGCTGATGGATCCTTCGTTCTCGACGAAGAAGAGCCGTGGGTAGTGTGTTTAGCCTTATGGGCTTTGTGTGCGTCCTTGTCGCCGGGGTGTTCATCCCCATAAGCAGGGCGTGAGCCGAGCCCGTCGGGGCCGGGGCCGGGGACGGACGAGGAGCGTGAGCGCTCCTTCTGGGGGTTCATGACTTCCGTAACGGACGTCGAGTTATCGCACTCCTCGTCACTTTCAGTAACAGCGGCAGCGGGTGAGGAAACTGACTTCGACATCGCGTAGTCCGCCCACCTCTTAACCCTACGTTCTTTAAGAGTCCTGGGTTTTAAGAGCTTGCAGGCTGCGCAGCTGTTCTCTATGTGATCGAGGGGTAAGCAACGATTACAGAGCTTGTGCTTATCTTTCCAAGTATATTTGCCCCTGCAGCGTGGGCAAAACTTAAATGGTGTCCTCTCCATAGCTGAGGCAATAATAGCTGGCGATAACAACCCCAAGGGAAAGAAAAGGGAGAAAGAAAGACATTCTCAAAGAGAAGAGACAAAGTTCTAACCCCCGCTCTCCCTACTGTAAGTTGGCCGTCGAGGCCAGGCCACGTGTTCGGCAGCGCCGAAGGATCTCCTCCGCTCTTCCTCTCCGTCGAAAATAGTTCGGCAGAGAAACAGCTTCACAGCTAACGTCGAGGGGGAGGGATCGTTACCAGTATATTAAGTTATGACAAAGGACCGAGGTCCGTGGTAAGTATAGCAATGTCTCTCTAGGAGCTCCGCGAAAGGCGACCAGAAACTGGGCGGAAAAAAACAATCTGAGGGACCTCGACGCGTGAGGGATTGTGGGTACAACGCACGTCACTATAGGGATAGTGTTACAGACACGCCTTGTCGACGTCCCCTTTTCGACTACGAAAAACAAAATGCAATACTCCGCAGTGACCACTGGATGTCGGACCTATGCACAGCATGTGATTCTAAGCAGATTAACAAACATCAGAAATGATGTTTTACCCGGCAAAGTTGAAAGTGTTGTCGGGGGGGGGGGGGGGAACGGGCGGGGGAAGTCATGGTTTTTCACCGGCCCGAAAGAGGTATGGGACTGGTTGGACATGAGGCAACATAAAGGGGATCCTTCTCCGGATGGTCCTAGGGTGGGGACGGCTCGGGATGGGGAAGGTGTGGATAAAGCCTAACATGTGGCCATTGAGGGAGACCCCCGGCAGAAGCTGTTCCTGAGAGTGGGATGCTACTGGAGAAGGAGGGGAACATTTAGGTGGGGCTGCATGGGGCAGATGGTGATACCCCTAGTTTAACCGACACCACTACCAGCCCCGAGGGAGGGGTGGAAGAGTTTAGTGGGTCTACTGTTATGGTAGGCGAAGGGGGAGGGAAATGGAGGGAAGGGATGGGGGAATGGGGGAGGAGGGAAAGGGGGAGGGACAAGAGGGTGGAGAGGTTGGGTGGATAGCACCAAGTTGGGTTTCGGTGTGGGAGGAGGGGTGGAGGGGAGTTGTATAAGACCATTGGATGTGAAGCTTGGCACAGCAGTTAAGTGGGAGAGGAAAGATGGGGTTGATGTCATGTGTACGGGGGGCTGACTTGGGGGCAAATTCCGACATGTTGAATGATTAAGATGGGAAGCTTGAAGATTGGGACATGGAATGTCCGGGGGCTGGGGAACTATCAGAAGAGGAGGAGGGTGGGGGAATATTTGAAGAGGCAGGTGATACAGGTGGCCCTGTTGCAGGAGGCACGCGAATGTGGAGGTGGTGGGGCAGTTGGAGAAACTGTGGGGGAAGGGGTCAGATACGGGGCACAACATACTCAACTCAGGCGAGGGGGGTTCTTATCTGGGTGGCAAGGGGGGTGCCACTCAGACTGGAGCGGGGGTGGTGGATGGGGGGTAGGACGGTCCTGGTACGCATTATGTGGGAGAATAGGTCACCATGTCTGATTAACTCATATGCGCCTAATGCGGATGACAGAGTATTTCCCCTCGGTGTTGCGTATGATGGGGGCCTATAGGGGGGAAATGATATGGGGGGGTAGACTCATTTGGATGAGCGGCTGGACAGGCAAGGTACTAGGGGGGGGGACCAAAGAAGTATATGGCGGGGTCATTAAGGGAGGTCACGCGGGAACTGGACCTGGTGGAGATCTGGAGGGAGAAACACAGGGAGGAAAGGGGTTTCTCTTATTACTCAAGTGTGCATGGTTCCTACTCGCGTTTAGATTATATGGTAACAGGAAGGGAACATTGTCACTATTTTGGGGAAACAACTTATTTGGGGCGCATTCTATGGGACCACTCCTCTGGTGACGACGTTGTGGGGGCCCAGTGAAAGCACCCCGCGGCGGTTGTGGCGGATGCGGAGGGAGGCGTTACGAGATGGGGCCTTTGTAGCAGAGCTTAGAGAGGAGATCAGGTTGTACTTTGAATTAAATGAGGGCAGGGTGGGCACTAGGGGAGTGTTATGGGACGCCTTTAAGGCGACCATTAGGGGGAAAACGCTTGGCCAGAATAGTTGGGATGAGGAAGCGCCTCTTAGAGACGTTACAGCGGACAGAGGCCCAGGTAGCGGAACTAGATAGGGAGGCAGTGGGTGGGACAGAGGTGGGGAAACCCTGGCGCGAGCATTGGAGCTCCACCAGAAGACCCTGGCGGAGCGGTCACACTGATAATAGACCGGATGTGAGACTCCACGGGTGGGGGATAAGGCGGGCAAGCTTTTAGCATGGCTAATTAGTAGGGAGAGTGAGTCGTGTCATAACTCAGGTCCGATCTAATGCCGGAGGGATAGTTGGGACGCAAAAAGAGATCAATGCGGCCTTTGTGGCATACTATAAGGAGCTCTATACGAGTGAGAGGGATTAAGTAGAGGTGGAGGATCTCATGGAGATGCCCCAGTTGCCGAGGTTGGGTGAGGATAGTCGGGAGGAGTTGGAGGCCCCCATAGGGGAGGACGACATTCGATGGGCGATACGCACTATGAGGGGTACAGCGCCGGGTAGTGACGGGCTCCCGGTGGAGTTCTATGAGGAGTTCTCTGATCTTTTTGTCCAGCAGCTTCAGAGGGTATATGAAGAGGCGTTTCAGGGGGGGTGCCTCCCAGAATCAATGAGGGAAGCAGTGATCACGGTGATCCTAAAAGAGGGGAAGATCCGAGGGATTGCACGGCATATCGGCCCATCTCGCTTTAAATGCAGACGGGAAAATTCTGGGGAAGATTTTGGCGGCCGGGTTGGTGGCGGTTGCATCAAATCTGATACATCCTGATCAATGTGGGTTTATAGGAGGCAGGAATACGTCGGGTAATATCTCCCGGCTACATCACGTGATGGATCGGGTGAAGTCAAAGGCGGGACATGGCGATAGCGTTGTTTGACGCCATGAAGGTGTTTGATTCCCTGGAGTGGAAGTGGCTGTTCCGTGAGTTTGGGGAGAACATCTGTAGGTGGCTGACCTTGCTGTACACTAAACCGCTAGCGATGGTGAAAACTAATAATTGGGTGTCGGAGACATGGGAGTTGGGAAGGGGGACTAGGCAGGCGTGCGCGCCTTCCCCAATTTTATTCGCTCTGGCTTTAGAACCACTGGCGGCATTTCAGCAGCAGGAAATGGGTGAGGCTGGAATTGAGGTGGATGGGCAGAGGCATATTGTATCCCTATACGCGGATGATTTATTATACGTAGTGGAAACCAGGATATTTCTTCCAGACCTTTTAAAAATACTGCACAATTTTAGAGCTATGTCGGGGTTCCGTATAAATCTGGAGAAATCGGTTCTGCTTCCGTTGGGAGGGCTACGGGAGTGGCCCAGCAGAGGAACTACCAGAGCTGGGGATAAGATGGGAGACAGAATCATTCCGATACCTGGGGGTGCGGGTATTTCATGAAGTAGTTGACATACGTTTGTACATAATAAAGGAGGGGGGCATTATCCAAAATAGGGGACTCCATCCAGTTCTGGAAGGTTTTACCCCTTTCGTTGATGGGCAGGGTGGCATTATGTAAAATGGTAACCCTCCCGCGGTTGCTTTATTTCTTTACGAATATACCGTATGTGGAAAAGGTGTTTTTTAAAATGTTGGATTCAAGATTAGGGAATTGCTGTGGGACACGGGGAGGAGACGGATGTCCCTGCAAACTCTGCGGAGATCGAGGGAGGGTGGGGGATTGAGCATTCCGGACTACGAAGAGTACTTTGTGGCGGCACAATTACAATCGGTGCTGGTGTGGGATCAACAGGAGGTGGAACTCTTGGGGACACTGGTGGGGCCCTTGCAGCGGGGGTGTAGGCCGGTGGAGCTCTTTTGGCACCCACTGGGCAATGTGGGGACGTCAGTGGTCTTTGAAGCGGTAAGGGAGACATGGAAGTACGTGGTTTAAGGGCCGTTATGAGAGTAGTCTCCCATAGGGGGCCAACCAGAAATTCCGCCAGGCAATTGGGAGGGTGGGGATACAGAGATTACGGGAGAAAGGATGTGAAAAGGTGGGGGACTTTTTCGAGGGTGGGCAGTTCCTTACCTGCAGGGAGTGGTGTGACAAGTTTGACCTGCCACAGGGAGTTTTTCTGGCATATGGGGCGGTGGTTCGGAGGATGGCAGAGCTATGGGAGGGGATCCCTGAGAAGCCGGAATCATGTCCGGTGCTCAGAGTACTACTTGATCGGGCGGGGCGGGGAGAGGCATATCTTGCGGGTATACAAGGCTCTTGGAGAGAGGACGGCAGAGAAGGAGTTGAAAGTCAAGGAGAAATGGGAAGTGGATATGGTGCACTCGATATCGAGTGAGGAATGGGAGCGGTCTGGGACTTGGTCCGGAAGTCCTCGAGGAATGCCTGCTTCCAGTTGGTTCAATTTAACATCCTGCATAGGGTATATGTTAGCCCATTGGCGCTCAAGGCGATGAGCGGGGAACACCCGGGTGATTGCCCCAGATGTGGGTCAGAGGAGGCGGCGTTCTGGCATGTGTCGGAGTGCAGGGCAATAATAGAGTACTGGGACGAGGTGCTTAAGGGTGGGAATGAGTTATTGGGAATCAGCCTGGAGCGGCGTCCGGAGATTTGTTTGTGGGGGAACTACCGGGGGGCGGGGGTAAGCGTAACAAGTTGCGGAACAGAATGGGTCGGTTTCTACTTATATTGGCAAAACGCTGACTGGCGATCGCGTGGAAGTCGCCCCTGGGTCCGACAATCCAGTTATGGAGGAAGGATGTACGAAGATGGGGTTTAGCAGAGTTGCAGAATATGGAGGTGGGGGAGGTAACGGTTCATTGGTCCCAATTGCTGAATGACTTTGCAAAGGATAATGACCTGCGTCCACCGTGAAATAACATGCGGGAGAGAAGCCATGACGGGGGAGGAGGGAGCGCGGAGATAGGGGTAGCAGAATGATTGTCCCTAATCTCGCTGGACTGCTGTGACCAATGGAGGAAGGCGGATTTAGACGGGATTCGGGGAGGGGGGAGGGGGAAGTGGCTGTATTGTTGGTTAAGTTTTGTTAATTTGTGGGAGGGATCGATTTTTGAGGTTGGGAGGGTGAAGAGACAGTTGTGGAATTGTTATAACAAAATGCCAATAAAGAGTTAAAAAAAACTAGAGTAGGCCACAGGCCATGCGATATTGGGAGGGGACTTCAACCTATGAGCGGACACTAAATGGGACAGACGCACAACTGCCCCGGATCTGCTTGAACCGCCGCACGCTAGCCGAACGGCAGTGGCGGCGGCAATGATGCAAACATACGGATTGCGAGATATATATGGCGAGAACTACATCCGGACACCACGGGTTTTACCTTTTATTCTGCACCCCATGGCACATACATGAGAATAGACTACATGTACGTTGCAAAGGAACTAGCGGAAGTGACGACACGCTCAGAGATAGAGCCGATCACCTGGTCAGATCACGACATGGTTTCTGTAGAATTGGATCTGGGTGCTCTTCCATGTAAAGGGAACAAGTGGCGTTGCAATGAGACCCTGTGGAAAGGTCCCATCTTCCACACAAAGATGGTAACAGAAGAATATCTCAAGGACAATAATACCGGTGAAGTACCGAAGAGAACAGTGTGGGATGCAGGGAAAACAACCTGCTGTGGGATATTGATTAGAGAAGGTGCCAACAAGAAAAGAGAGGGCTTTGATAGAGAATAAACTGAGGAAGGAAATAACACATCTAGACTGGGTTGCACGGACTGCCTCCAAGGACAGGGCAGAGAAGACAGCTCTGGCCAGGCAGAAACAGGACGAGCTTCGCCTCGTGGAGGAAGCGCAGATAGTCCGGAAACTCCAATTCCTCAAACAGAAGCATTATGAGAAGGGTGATAAGGCTGATGCGCTATTGGCAGCCAGGTTGAGGGAGGGAAAGAGAAGACCGGTGGGTGGCAACCATAGGGGAAGGGAATACTCATGACCCACAGGGCAGAAACATCCCCGAAGCATTTGTGCGATTCTATGAACATTTATACGAATCCAAAGCGAACCAAGGTGGTGATGAAATAAACAGATACCTAGACGGTGTAGACATGCCGGATCTCACTAATGAGGAGATTACCGAGATCATGGCTGAGGAAGTAGAAAATGCAGTTAAGAGGTTACCACTAGGAAAGGCTCCCGGGAACAAAGGCTATACAGCAGGGTTTTATTAAACCTTTCTCCCCCCCCCTTCTCTTCCTGGTAGAACTGTTTAACGACATTCGAGACAGGTGCAGTCCTGCAGTCCTTCTCAGAGGCATTGATCTCTGATACCGAAAGAAGGGAGAGACCCCAAATATTGTGGATGATACCGCCCAATCTCTCTGCTAAACATTGATGCGAAGATATATACAAGAATCCTAGCAGCGCGGCTAGAGACACATATGCCCTGACTCATACACTCAGATCAGGTGGGATTTATTCTGGCAAGGCAGTGGTCGGACACGATGTGTAAAACGTTAGACCTTTTACCCGAATCAAAGACCATGGTGGGGAAACCTGCTCTGTCTGTAGATGGGGAGAAGGGGTTCGACAGAGTGGAATGGGGATTTCTTGAGGCAGTGTTAAGGTGCGACTAGGTGAGAGGTTTAGGAGAGGGGTCAAAGCAGTCTGCACATACCCCAAGGCCTTGGTGGTGGTTAACTCTGAATATTCACGATGGTTCACCCTCTGGAGGGGTACTAGGCAGGGCTGCCCTCTGTCCACAATACTATTTTCCCTGTCACTTGAACCTCTCGCTCAAGAAATTAGATCTGATAGCCTGGTGGAAGAGAATGGTCCAAGGGAGAGAATATAAGATAGCACTATATGCGGATGACCTATTACACGTCACAAACCCACTGACATCCATACCCAGGGCAGTACAGTTGATTGAACGTTACGGACACCTCTCCGGTTTCAAAATTAACGAGAATAAATCCATCCTGTTCCCCCTGAACAAACCCACTCAAGACATGGAGAGGTCCGCGACCCTAGGCCTTGCTATTGGAGGGACTATGTTGCGGTACCTAGGGATAAACCTGGTAATACACCTAGACACCCTGTACGAAATCAACTCCCCCACACCACCCCCCCCTACTTGATAAATTCAAAGCTGACCTAAATAAGTGGCAGAAACTCACCATTTCATGGATGGGGAGGTTAAACGCAATCAAAATGGTGCGTCTCCCAAGGTTTTTATACCCATTCCAGATGCTCCCAATTACAATACCA
Organism: Ambystoma mexicanum; assembly: GCF_040938575.1. Taxonomy (NCBI): domain Eukaryota; kingdom Metazoa; phylum Chordata; class Amphibia; order Caudata; family Ambystomatidae; genus Ambystoma; species Ambystoma mexicanum. The sequence goes on along the minus strand of NC_090937.1, from coordinate 1,265,653,380 downwards.
GAATCATTCTTTGGAGAGGTGAAGGCCGTTTTGAGATTTATATGGCAGGGTAAAAAACCAAGGATTGCATATGAAGTATTAACACTGCCCAAAGCCAAAAGGGGGGTGGGGTTTGCCAGATCTTGTAAAGTATTATATAACGACGAAACGGAGGATCCTAATACCACATTTGAGAAACCAAATTACATCTGCAATGGGTAAGACTTGACAATCTCAGTTTCGCCCAGGCAACTGTATCGGAATGGCTCTGGGTACCAAGGGACAAACTGACCCGCAGAATCCGCCAGCACCCCATCCTGGGTACTATCTGGCAAATCTGGAGGGAGAGCGCAGACATGCAGGGCATCACAACGTGGCCATCCACTTTGAGCCACATCTGGGCACCAGGAATTCGGGATGAAATTCCGGACCATGGCAGGTTTCAATTGTGGTTCGAAGAAGGGCTAGAGAGGGTGGGCCAGCTCTGGAAGGGGTAACTTCATAACTATCACAGACCTTGAGAGTGCACTGGGCATAGGAACACTATCGGTCTTCGACTTCCTTCAACTTAAGGGTACATTACCGAGGGAACCATGGAAGGAGAAAATACAAACATACCTCACTCCCTTCGAGTCACTCCTCAATATCCTCAGTGGAAACAATGGGCTGATCTCAATCATGTACAGAACCCCAATAGATGCTGGGAAGGGTCCCACGATCAAACTTAAATGGGAGGCGGATATGAACCTAGAAATTGATTCAGAATTATGGTTGAAGATGTGTAAGGAAACCTCTGTGGTGTCAATCGCCTCCCACTACAAGCTACATGCTACTAAACTTCTTCACATGTGGTAATATGACCAACATAGGCTGTCCAAGATGTTCCAATCCATTAGCCTATTGGCACATGTGGTGGGGGTGCCCCCGGATAAGAATGTACTGGGATGAAGTCCTAGGTTGGATCAGGGATATAGAAGTGATCCAACTTGAGTATACACCTATTGTGTTATTTGGGTTGGAGAAAAATGAAGACGATTATGTCAGGGTGACAGGATTGATTGACCCCCTACTATTGGCGGCACGGGCATGTATAGTGATTAAATGGAAAGCAGTCGCAGCCCCAGGCAAAAATGAGTGGGTAAATGTCTCTACCAGAATTTGCCTAATGGAGAGGATTACCGCAGCTCTACATGGAAGGTCTGCCCAATATGAAACATGATGGTATGACTTCATTGACAAATACGTAACCCACCCCTATCCCAGTATGTGAAACTGAATCCTAACACGAACACATCACAATGCATACAATTCAGGAACAGAGGATACAGCGCAATGAAGGGCACACTGGGCACGAATGAGAAAGCGTCTTGGAGAGAATTTCTGACTGCCATTCATTAACCCATGTGTGAATAAGTGACCAAATCTGGTTATGACAGATCATTTACTGATAAAGGCCCATCGGTGCACTCAGTTTGAACGTAACACTGTTCCTGGGAGGATGGCGGGAGGGTGAAGGGAGAACTGGTTATAAGTAAAGATATTAAAGTGTGGGGAAGGGACGGACACGATGGTCCTCTTTGTTCTCATAACTATGTAGTGAAAAAAACCTGTATGTTGTTTAATCTGTCATGTTTAAAACTTAATAAAACCAAATTTAAAAAAAAGAAATACATGAAAGAGTGGGAAAAAAGGCTCACTCTTTCGAGGTAAAAAAAAAAAAGAAGTTCTCAAAATCCAGCAAAGTTGCTGGGGGTCTCTAAGGTGAAGGGAATTAGCACATTTATGAGAATTCTCCCCAACAACCACACATTGATAACACCCCATAAACTTTCATCATTAATAAAGTTTTTCACCTTAACAGATGGCAATCCTTCCACTTAATCTACATTCAGTGTAGCAGGCTCAACATACCAAATCAGTGATTCCTCAACTCCGTAATCAGTGAATATCAGCTTGATCTGGGTTTTGGGGACCTAAAGTAGCACAAGCTTGAAGAAAAACCAATTTTGAGAAAAATCTAAACCCACATACCTTTTGTTTTGCGAATCCAGGATCAATCACAAACACAACTCCATCAATCGTTAAGGACGTCTCAGCAATATTAGTTGACACCACCACCTGTTTAATAAGCCATATTTGCATCAATTTCTTTTTCTTTAATTAGAAAATAGTCTCAATAGCCAGACAAGGGAAGTAATGAAGAACATTTGTAACAAGGCAAAGTGAGGACTAGAAACCCTTTTACTTTTTGATTTTTAAATAGTCATACAAGTTTAAGAAACAAGCTGTTAAGGCAGTTTTAGTACCACCATTTGTTGATGATATAACCACCAACCCTAGGGAAAAGGTTAACAACTGACAAAGAAAAAAAGCCAAACCTCTTAGTGTAGGCAATGTGGTCCAAGCAACAAGGCTGAGCTCTCAGTGGTAGGATGTTGACACAGGTTGAATTTGTCCATCCACAACTCTAGACAGTACAGCATTCTGATATTTGAACTAATTGTTGCATGTGTTACTTTATAAAGGATATATCAGGACAGGTACTTTGGGTATTAATACACAGTACCCATATGTCTTGTCATCCTTGTGGGCGTGCCCCAACATGGGGACGGTACTGGAACCTTTGCAGCGAAAATGTGAGCTTCAACATTCAAATGAGTATAGCGAGTAGGGGCACGACCCTGAGCGTGGAAATGCCTCCAAGGCCCCACCTTCCGGCACCTCACCCCAGTCTTTTTCCACACGGACAGTGGTGGACCTGGCAGCTAGGCACAGTTACCTCAACGTTCCACGTGCTCCCCATTCTTTTGTTATTCTAATTTCTTCCCCTCTCTTCGGTGTCATGCCTCCCCTGCGCATATCGACTGCAGGAGGCTTCACGAGATGCGCATCCTAGGATAGGTTGTTCCTGGCCTCAGACCACCACGCGATCTGCCTTGAGTGCCTGGGGCCCGACCATCGCTGGGACGTGTGCGCAGCTTGCAGCTCTCTTGTCACCTATCCTTAAAGAATCGGCTTTCCCGTTGGAGAGCGATCTTCCATTCTTTACCACCCTGTCATCTAAAGGACTTAGTCTAAAGTACTTTGTCGCCAAGACCTCGCGCCAATAGAAGGTAGGTCATTTGTTTTCCAAGGCCCCCCAGCACAGAGACTCCTTCCCGGGACCTCCAACTGCGAAGGGTACCTTCGATTCTGGTCCTGGCAGGAGACAAGGCTGTAAGGGCTACCAGCTCCGAAGCCGAGGGGCCCAGGAGCTCTTCCGGGCGACCCATCAAGGGGTGGTCTGGCTCTACTTCATCTTCAGCACCGGGGTGCAAGGAACTTGCGGGCTCTGGTTCCAGGAGGCAGACTGAGGTGCAGTCCCATACGACTACCAGCACCCCACTGGAGGGCTTGCAGCCTACCGGAGCCATCTCAGAGGTTGTGACTGTTTGGACTGATTTTCTATACTCTGACCTGGTGGACAGATTTATAGAAGGCCAACCTATATCGTGACAGGGACAACTCTGGGAGCTGTAGCCAATCCAGTTCAAGGTAGCAGTGACGAGTGGTCTAGGCTAAGTCTCATGAGGTGGTGAGTTTGTAAAGGGTCCACAATGAGTACACACAATTGGAGTCACAAATGACACTTCGTATGTATAAAAATACTGTTAGTTATGGTCAAACAACGAAAAATGACTAACGGGTAGAATTATCACAACAGTAAGGAACAAGTTACTTACCTGTAACTATTGTTCTCCAGCATGGGTCTGGCATGGATTCACATCCAGGCCGGGAATCCTCAGTAAGGAACAAGTTACTTACCTGTAACTGTTGTTCTCCAGCATGGGTCTGGCATGGATTCACATGCTCATGAATATTCCCCGTCGTCAGGCTGGGAATCCTCGGTAAAGAAAAAACCAGTATCAGTTTCGTTTCTGATCTGTCTTTCGTAGCAATAACCAATCACTGGTCTCTGCGTCATACTGACCACAGCCAATGACTGCCCTCTACCTAAGCACCGCCTCTGGCAGCCATCTTCAGATTTGGAAGCACGTGAAGTGGCAGTATGACCAAGTGAAGAGCCGCAGAGGGGTAGGCGGGAGGGTTCGCATGTGAATCCATGCCAGACCCATGCTGGAGAACAACAGTTACAGGTAAGTAACTTGTTCCTTCTCCAGCATGGGGTCTGGCATGGATTCACATGCTCATGAATAAAGAATACATAGCAGTACACACATGCACAACCACGGGAGGTGGCAAAGGCTCAACATTAAGCATCACATCAACTCAACATTAAGCATCTTACCTCCTCACCAGGCTCACCTCAGGCGAACAGGTTGCGCAGCACTGCTTGGCCGACCCTGGACTCCTCCCTGGAATCCCGGTCGACGCAGTAGAATTTCGTGAAGGTGTGCGTCGACCTCCACGTAGCAGCCCTGCATATGTCCAGCAGGGGCACACCAGATAGGAACGCCGTGGTAGCTGCGATCGCTCTGGTGGAATGGGCTCTCGGACGGCCAGGCAGCGGTCGGTTTGCCAACCGGTGACAGTACATGATACAGCCGGAGAGCCATCTGGAGATGGAAGCCTTCGAGAGAGCCTTCCCCTGATTGACAGGTCCAAAGTTCACAAAGAGTTGTGACGTCTTCCGAAAACCCTTCGTGCGATCCACGTAGAACTTCAGCGCTCTAGCTACATCCAGCGAGTGCAAAGTCCTCTCAGCCGGCGACGAAGGCGACGGGAAGAACACAGGTAACACCAAGGGTTCGTTGAGATGGAAGTCCGACGGTACCTTGGGCATGAAGGAGGGGTGCGTCCTGAGCACTACCCTCGTGTCGTGGAAAGTCAAGTACGGGGCCTTGCAGGAAAGGGCCTGGATCTCACCCACTCGTCGTGCGGAGGTGATGGCCACGAGAAAAGCTGTCTTCCACGATAGAAACTTCAACGGGGCCGAGTGCAGAGGCTCGAACGGAGGTCCCATGAGCTTGGTCAGCACCACGTTGAGCTCCCACGCCGGGGCCGGAGCCTTCACCGGCGGGAACGATCTGAATAGTCCCTTCATGAACTCTTTCACCAGACGATGAGACCACAAGGACGTCCGCCCCGTGGTTCTGGTGTATCGGGAGATCGCAGCAAGATGAATCTTGATGGACGCGTGTGCCAGTCCAGCTTTGGCCAGCGTCAGCAGGTACGGCAGTACTTGGGGAGCCGTAATCCGTAGAGGGTTAATCTTCTGTGCGTGGCACCAGACAGAGAACCTCTTCCATTTGTGTCCGTAGCATTTAAGAGTCGAGGACGCCCTGGCCTTTGCAAGAACCTCTCTGCAATCGGCCGGTATGTCGTATCCTCCAAACTCTAGCGCTGCAGGAGCCAGGCCTGCAAGTTCAGCGACTTCGGGTCGTGGTGGAGGATGGCGCCTCCTTCCCTGGAGAGTAGGTCTGCGTCCGCCGGCAGCTTGATCGGCGGGGACGCTGACAAGTCCAGAAGGTCCGGGAACCATATCTGCCTCGGCCACGCAGGTGCGACGAGGATCATCCTGCACCGTGACCTCTTGAGCTGGTTGACGAGCCGGATTAGCAGAGGCAAGGGAGGGAACGCGTAGAGGAACAGGCCCTCCCAGGGGAACGAGAAAGCATCGCCCATGCTCCTCGTCTGGGGAAACCTGCTGGCGAACCTCCGGCACTTGGTGTTCGTCGCCGTCGCGAACAGGTCGATCTGGGGTGTGCCCCACCGTCGGAAGAGGCGATCCACTAGATCCTGCCGTAGTTCCCACTCGTGGCACGAGCGCAGCTCCCTGCTGAGTGAGTCGGCGATGGTGTTTTTTATCCCTGCCAGATGAAACGGCACCAGAAAAATCCCTTGGGCGACGGCCCAATGCCACAGGTCCTGCGCCTCCTTGGACAGCGCTGGGGACCTGGTTCCGCCCTGTTTCCTGATGTAAAACATGGTGGTGGTGTTGTCGGTGAAGATCCTCACCACCTTGCCCTTCAGGGACGGAAGGAAGGACCTGAGGGCCCAAAACACTGCACGGAGCTCCAGGACGTTGATATGCAGGGACTTCTCCGTCGGGAGCCAGAGTCTCCTCGCGTGCAGATTTTCGGTGTGCGCTCCCCACCCTTCCAGGGAGGCATCCGTGGTCACAGTCTCCTGGTGGGCTGGGGTCTGGAAGTCCATGCCCGCCGTCAGATGCGCGCGGGTGCCCCACCACCGTATCGCTCGCCGGAAACTCTCGTCGAGCTTGATCCTTTCCTCGAAGCTGCCCGTCGTCTGGATCCAGCGCGCATCCAGGAATTCTTGCAACGGGCGCATCCGGAGCCTGCACATGGGAATGAGGTAGATGCAGGAAGACATCATCCCGAGGAGGGACTTGATGGATCTCACTTTGGCCGCGTCGGCCACCAGCATCCGTTGCACCTTGCCCAAGATGGTCCTGGTCCTCTCCTCCGACGGGGAGGCCAGAAGGGACACTGTGTCGAGCCTCGCTCCCAGAAACAGTGCGACTTGCGCGGGCACCAGGTGGGATTTGGTGTAGTTCACGGAGAATCCCAGGTCCGTGAGGAGTTGGACGGTCCTTGCCGTGTGGACCACGGCGAGCTCCTTCGTCTTGGCGCGGATGAGCCAGTCGTCCAGGTAGGGGTAGACGTGAATCCCCTCGCGGCGCAGCTGCGCCGCCACCGGTGCGAGGCACTTGGTGAATACCCTGGGTGCCGACCGCAGTCCGAAGGGAAGGGCTTTGAACTGGTAATGCCGCCCTTGGACCACGAACCTGAGGAATTTTCGGTGCCCCTTTAGGATTGGAATGTGGAAGTAGGCATCCTCCAAATCCAACGACGACAGGAAGTCTCCTTCCTCCAGTTGACCCAGGACGTGCTGTAAGGTGACCATCCTGAACTTCTGCGCCTTGATGAACTTGTTCAGCCGTCGCAGGTCTAGGATGGGGCGCCATCCTCCCGTCTTCTTCTTCACGAGGAAGTATCGCGAGTAGACTCCGGAGCCCCGAAGCCTCTTTGGGACGAGTTCGATGGCGCCCTTTCTGAGCATCGCCTTTACCTCCAGGAGAAGTTGAGGGACGTGAAGTTCTCTCCTGGCCACGGGGGGGACGCGCGGGCACCTTCTTTGAAACTCGAGCGCGTGGCCCCGGGCCAGGGCATCCAGCACCCAACGGTCGGTGGAGATGGACTCCCACACGCTGACGAAGCCCGCCAGCCGGCCTCCCACCGGGGTGCTTCGGTGGGGGCCCGACCCCACGGCCGGTTCAATCCTGCTTGGACGCGGCCTTGCCGCCTTGACCTCCTTGGCGACGACGGCGGGGTCCGCTAGACTTGCCTCGTCCTCTGTAGGCCTCTTGCGACGACGAGCGGGCCGCTTGACGGTAGGAAGCGAAACCGCCACCGGAACCTTTGGAGGCGCCCTTGCCTCCGCCGCTCCGAAAGGGCGTCCGTCGTTGCTGCAGGACTCCCAGGGCCCGGGCCGTCTCAGTATCCGCCTTGATGGCCTGGAGGGAATCGTCCACCGTCTTCCCAAACAGGTTGTTCCCGTCGAAGGGCATGTCCAGGACTCTGGTCTGGACGTCCTGCCGAAAATCCGTAGCTTTGAGCCATCCACGACGTCGAAGGCAAACGCCGTTGCCTAGCTGGCGGAACCCCGCGTCGGCGATGTCCGTCGCCACGGTGATGGCGTGGTCCGAAGCCACTTCACCTTCCTGGAGGATCTCAAGGGCCTCAGCCCTCTTGTCGTCCGGCAGAAAATCCAGCAGGGGAGCCATCTTGTACCAGAGCTCCCTGTCGTAGCGGGCCACGATAGCCAAGGCGTTGGCCGCTTTAATCGTCGTCGCTGCCGACGAGATGACTCTACGTCCCATAGCATCCAATTTCTTTCCCTCGCCGTCCGGCGGGGAAGTCGATGTGGAGGCCGCACCCCCCCCCGCTTTCTTCCTGGCCGCCGCGGAGACGACGGAGTCCGGGGTAGGCTGCGCCCGGAGGCATAGGGGGGCCGTGTCCGGGACCCGGTACTTCTTCTCGTACCGGTCTCTTCTAGCTGGCGTCGTGGAAGGGTTCTTGAGGAGGGAAAGACCCTCATCCCAAATGTCGTCCAACAGAGGCACTGCGAGGACCGTCTTCCTCTTGGCCTCGCGCCGCTGATAAAGGAAGCCTTCCTTTTTCTTCTCCTCGGGGCAGAGTTGAAAAAGCTCGGAAGCCCTGGAGATCATGGAATGGAAGGATCCGATCTCGTCGGGCGGAGAAGCCCTGGTGGGGGGCGACGACGGAAAATCCTCGTCGTATGCCTCGTCGTCCGTACCCGTCGCTGCCGTGTCAGTCCCCGTATCATCCCCTCGGGTGGACGGGGAGGAGGGCTGGACGGGGCGCGACGGTTGAAAAGGAGGTGGAGGATGGATCCTTCTTTTCTTGGCAGGGGGAACACCAGAAGGTCCCGGTTCTGGATCCCCCGACGGGAGAGGTTCCTCCGTCGGTAACGGTAGCCTCGTCCTTATCTCAGTGCATAAGGACTGTATGGCCAACAAAATGGCCGCCGAGTTGTCTCGCGGCGCTGGCAGAGGGGAATCCGACGGGCGAGCAGGGGCCCCGTCGGCATCCTCGACGATGTCGTCGTCGTCGCCTGCGTCGGCACCCATTCCGACGGGCTGGTCTTGTTCCACGCCTAGGCCGTGGCTTAAGACCTCGACCAGCTCTTCTTCTGAGGTTGAGGCCGAATCTACGACGACGCCCTGCCCCCCCTTCTTCTCCACGGAGGTTTTCACGGGGGTCCTATCGATGGGCATAAAAGAAGACTCCCTCCGAGGAGGCAGGGAGATTCTGGGCCCTGAGGTCGCCACCACTGGAGTAGCCTCCACAGGCTGGGCCAGGGCCGCCGCGACCGTTTCGATAGAGGGCTTGGTCGGATGGATCAAGGCCTTCACCACCCTAGGTGCGCTCACCGCCTTGTCCTTGAGGGAGGGGGCACTGCCACGCTCCTCCTCTGCCTTCGAGCTCGACCGGGGCCTCTCCAGGAGCTTCGCCGGGTGCTCGGCCTTCCTCTTACCCGACCCGGAGCGTTGGCTCGTGGTTGATGGTGCCGGGGAGGGTGCGCCCTGCCTGGCGCCCGTAGAGCCCGACCGTTCGGCGCTCCCGGTGCCAGCGGACTCGCGGTGCTTGGCCTTATGTTGGGCCCCCGTCGCCGGGGCGCCCTCAAAGGTCTTAGAAGACCGCTCGGATTTCTTCTTCTTCTCGCCAGACGGGCTCTTACCCTGCAGCCAGTTGGCGAGACGTTGATGACGGTCCTTCATGGTCCGTTCCGACATGTCGCCGCAAAACGCACAGTCCTTCTCCACGTGCGTTTTGTCCTCATGAAGGCAGTAAAGGCAGAAAGAGTGTTCGTCCTCCTTAAAGACGTTCTGCAGCTGGCATCCAGGGCAGACCCTGAACAGCTTTCCGGGCGTCGAGCTTCCCTTCTCCTGGGCCATCTCCGAGACCGGGCCTGAGAAGCTTCTGGAGTCCTCCGAAGCGTAGCTCGACGAAATCTTCACCCTTGAGGGGCACAGATGAATCCGACACGGGTCCCCGTAGATCGGATGTAGTATCGGTGGAGCTTGAGGCTCTTTGACCGAAGAATCGAAGTTTTTGTGAAAAAAGCGCGAAAAAATAGCACTAACGCTCGAGAGCAATAGCACGAGGATCCCAACACATGAACGTGCGGTAAAAATCTGAAGATGGCTGCCAGAGGCGGTGCTTAGGTAGAGGGCAGTCATTGGCTGTGGTCAGTATGACGCAGAGACCAGTGATTGGTTATTGCTACGAAAGACAGATCAGAAACGAAACTGATACTGGTTTTTTCTTTACCGAGGATTCCCAGCCTGACGACGGGGAATATTCATGAGCATGTGAATCCATGCCAGACCCCATGCTGGAGAAAAGAAAAAAATATTCACTTAGAAACTTTTTCTCCCCTTAGCCAATCACTTAACTCTGGGTCATATTGCCCCCAGCCAATGACTGCCCTCCCTTCAAGCCCCTCCACTGGCATCCATCTTCAGATTTGGTAAGCACAGAAAGTAGCAATATGACCAAGAAGAGCCGCAGAGGGGACGGAGGGAAGGTTTGCATGTGAATCTATGTCAAGCCCACACTGGAGAATAGTTACAGGTAAGGTTCCTTCTCCAGCATGGGGTCTGGCACAGCTTAACATGCTCATGAATACAGAATACATAGCAGTACAACATTACACAACCATGGGAGCTCACAAGGCTCAACAGAAGCAATTACTCTTACCTTCGGTTCACCTTCAAGCTAACCGGTTGCGTAGCACTGCTTGGATGACCCTGGAACCCCCTCTGCAATCCCAGTCTATGCAGTAGAATCTTGTGAAGGTGTGCGTGGACCTCCACGTAACAGCCCTGCAGATGTCCAGCAGGGGGACACCAGACAGGAACACCATCACAGTGATAGCTCTGGTGGAATGGGCTAATGAACTTGGCGATTCGGACCTGTAACAGGGCTTCACCGGGCAAACCAACGGTCCAGGAGTTGCAGCAGCCGTCCTCTACAAGCTCTTCTTCGGTTCATTCGTTCCACTGGTCAACTCTGCCTTCCAAGCCAAGAGACTCGCCTTTTATTCAGTTCTCTCCCATTCATTCCAGCCTAGCTGTCACTCACCCAGCAGGGTGCCAGTCCTTGCCGGACAGTCAGCAAATCACCACAGAATGCATTTTAGTCTCCTAGTAGACTAAGCACAGGGAGTTTCGGGCACCTCCCTTCACTCCCTGCCCACCCCAGACACTCAGGCGCCAGAGGCGGTCTTCACTACTGAAGCCCGCCAAAGGCAAATTAACAAAGAGACCAATCTTGTTTTGGCACACAGAGAAACTCTAGAAGGACCTTTCCAAAAAGAAATGGTGAAAAAAGAAGACCGGGACCTGGTTTAACAAAGAGGGCTCAGACGCCATCTTGAAAATCATGGCTCCCGCGATTTAACATTACCAGAGCTACAGATAGTTTGTGGTCGGGGAAAATCATGGTAGTTCGTTGTAAACCACTGCCACCAGCCATTCTGAGAGGAAAGGGTAGCATTTGACCGCGACATGAGTATCTAGACACAGGGGATACTAAGTAACCCATCCAGCTCTATAGGAAGATAAGTTGTGCTGGGTCTAGGAATTTAAAAAACTAGTAAATTCAATTTCACTTTACTTTCTCTGGGAAGGAGTAGTTTATCCCAGAGAAGGTATTTAAACATTGGGAAAGCCTGAAAAAGGTTTCCTTGTGCCACTGCACTGAGGTTGCTGTGAGATACAAAATGAAAAGATGATGCCTATGGTGTTGGTTAGGCTCCAAAACAAAAGAAAACACAAGAGTAAAACACATATCAAAATACATGAGTGGCAAAAGGGGGCACACTCCAGGTAAAAAAATTCAAGTCCTCAAAATCCAGCAAAGTTGCTGGGGGTCTCTAAGGTGAAGGGAAGTAGTATATTTATGAGAATTCTTCCTAACAGAACCAAAGAAGAGCTTGAAGAGGATGCCTGCTGCAACTCGTGGACCATTGGTTTGCCCGGTGGAGCCCTGCTGCAGTGCCGAAACGCCAAGTTCGCATCGACAGAAGCCCCTGCAAGGACTTCTCCCTTTGAGTTGGTGGGACCAATCAACTCCAAAGTAAGCCACCTAGACATCCATCTCGGAGCTGGTTGAATTTCCACAGAGTTGCTGCTGGAAACCTTACAGCCAGGGAGAGGAACACCAGATTGTGTGTTGCTTTTAAGCAGGCCAAAAGCTTTTGGAAAATCCTCCGGACTCCGAGGAAGCAGGACCTACCCAGCCTGAGCACCCTCAGCAGAGTGCGGGACCCCAGAAGCAAGGACAGTCCATCTTGACAGCCAGGAATCACATTGTTGCTATTTGCGGTAGCCACGAGAAGCTGAAACACGAAACCGCCACTGAAAGTGAAGTTTGCTGGTTGCGAGTTTTGACAGTCTCAGTGCAGGAGTCAGGCGTCCTCCCTCTTGTCCCCACGACTGAGGCCCAGGAACAGTGAGATCTGCAGAGCTGCACAGGAACAGAGGTCATCAGCTGCAGCTTTTCTTCTTTACTAAGGTACTGTAAAACAAGTCTAAGAGAACTTCTTACTATGGAAGTACTTGTAACTTCTGCAACTCAAGTCTAATCAGCTTGTGGCACTACATTTGATTCTTCTTTTTCTCAAAGACTAAGAACCTGTGCAAAGACTTTTCCATTTACTTACCAGAAGTGTTCCATCCTATCCAAGACTTTTGCACATCGACTTTGGCTTAGCCTATTGAATTATATGACTCTTCTTAGAGAATCTGAAAGTACTTCCCACCTGCTTAGGAATATTTGTGGTCTCTTGTGTTATAACCACCTTTTGCTTTTACCAACATTTAAGAGTGTTCTGAATGCCAACAGTAAGATATTAATGTCCCCAGCGCCCTTGTTATTGAAGTCACCTGAGGGTGTAGGTTGAGTCTGTGGGCCATCCCAAAAGGGTCCTGTCTGATTCAGAAACTCAAGAGTGTAAAGTATTGAAGTGTATTTGTGTGTTAGTATCATAGTGCTCCCTTCTAAAGAAGGCTTTATAACGGACAAATAATTGTTTATGCAAGAAACCTTGAGTTTAAGTTTATTTGAATACCTGTAACTGTGAATCTTTGTGCAACTCCACTACTGCTCACATTTGCCCTCTTGAGATAAGCCTGGCTGCTCAACACGCTACCAAAACTGTGTAGTACAAGCTTATACAAAAGGTTGGGTTGCCTATACCTGTAGTCATAGTTGTTTGTAGTGTTCCCAGAGGGTACTGCATTCAAACTATGCCTAACACATGGGGTGTCCTGGACCTACAAAGAGAAAAGGTAAGTAAAGCCAATTTTACTTCACTATTCTTCGGTACGGTAGTTCACCCAAGAAAAGGTATTTAAACATTTAAGAGAAATCTAAAGGATTTCTCTGTGACACTGCTGAAGGTGCAGTGTGTCACCATACAAAAAGAAGATGCTTATTGAGTTTGTCAGACTGCAAAAACAGTGGAAACACATAATCCATATCAGGTCAAGACACATGAGAGCGAGAAAAAGGTCTCACTCCAGGGTTAAAATTATAAAGTCTGAAAGTCCAGCGAAAGCGCTGGGGGTCTCCAAGGTTTAAGGGAATTAGCACAGAAGAACAAGTTACTTACCAACTGTAACGTTCTTTCGATTGGATGTTCCTACCACGTATTCCTCATCTTAGATATATCCTTACCTTCAGCAGGTACTTTGTGCTTGAGATGTATTGGCACATGAAAGTAAGCATCCTGAAGGTCCAATGACCCCATCCAATCCTGGATTTGGAGGGCCTGAAGGATCTGAGAAAGTGGGACCATCTTGAACTTGTCCTTCCTTAGGAACTTGTTCAAGTTTCTCAAGACCAAGATGGGTCAGGTCTAGCACCTTTTCCTCGCCCCGAGGAAATTTTCTTTGACCTCTCTGACTGGCCTGTCCTCTTCTTCCAAATGAGGAATAAAATCGAAAGGGACAACCCCCTCCAGGAAGATGAGCCTGTGTAGGGGTGTTGAGGTTGTCTTATAGCGGCACTGAGTGACTTTGCCGCCGCTTTCGAGGTCGGCAGCTTCTCCAAACTTTCATCCGCCTTGCTGCCAAACAACCTCGAGGCGTCAAATGGCATTAAGAAGCCTGGATTGCACATCCGGTGCAAAACCCGACTTTCTTAGCCACGCAAATCTACATAGCACCGTGCTAGATGCCATGGACCTACCGATACGGTCAGCTGTATCCGAACCCGATTGAAGGCATTCTCCCGAAGCTTCCTTTCCATCCCTTATTATGGATAGGAACCCATCACGTGCCTCACCTTCTGGGATGTGTTCAGCCGCCGCTGACATGCAGTCCCACAGGGTATATATGTAAAACTTGCAAGGGTGCAAGTTAAATTAGTGGATTTTAAAGCCATGCTCCCAGACGTAAAAATCTTCCTGGACCATGCATCAACCTTTTTATCATCCCTATCCAGGGGAATTGTGGGGTATGCAGCATTTCTAGTAAAGGTAGCTGCTTGAACTACCAGACTTTCTGGAGATGGGTGTTTACTTAAGTATTCTGGGTCAGAATTACAGGCCCTATATTTTGACACAAACATGTTATTAACTGCTGGAATGGCTTCAGGATGATCCCATGCAGTATTAACCCTCCTTTGTAAGGCTACATGAAAGGGAAGTATGGGGTCTTGCTGAGGTCCTCCTAAAAAGATATCAGTCATGTCATCATCTTGATAGACAGGTGAATTTCTACCCCATCGCCATGATTTCAGTAACTCTACTCATCAACTTTCTATAGTCCGCATCAGCATGTTCTGCTGGGTCAGGTTTTTCAAATTTGTATTCTGGAGAGGTATCCAGACCACTTGCGGATTGCAAGCATTCAGATAGTTGACCCTCAATCTAAAATACAAGACCTAACACCTCAGGGACTGGTCTTGTGCCAAATTTAACACCAGCAGGAGAAACGTCTTCATCAGCTGATGACTCTCCTTCATATATGGATGACATGGTCCTAAATAAATCATGCCTACTCTCAGGATGAAAAACCTTTTCAGATGGTATAGTTTTTAACATTGGTATAGGCATGGGCGTCGACTAAAACGTTGATGGCATCTAAGTTGTAGCAACAACCTTTGATATTGTTGAGGTAGCTTTCGATGCCCTCGAAGGAATTGTCGAGACCATCGACACTGTTGAAGGAGCCTTCGATATTGTCAATTGTATACTCAACGTGACCTTTTTAGGTTGAGTCGTCAACGTCTTTTGCTCGACTGTCTTCGATGGCTTAGAGGGCGTATTCGATATAGACCTCGATGACGCATGAGAGTCTGACGCCATTTTCTTCACTTCTACCTCCGGTTTATGTACCGGTAGGCTTTTTCCATGATGTGTCTGGGAAGAATCCCTGTATTGTATTGTTTATTTATAGAGCGCACCGGGCCGTTAGGCAACTGGGTGCTTGCGAGAAATAAACTCTTAGGTTACAGGTACATAAAGATCTTACATTTATGTTACAGTGTCACATATCTTACATTAACATATGTTGCAGTTTCAAATATCTTACATTAATATACGGAATATCAGATACAGTTGAGCTTATGTTTGATGGGGGGGGGCTTAGCAGTCATTGGTGTGAAGCCAGAGCTTGACGTTAGATTTGAACACATGGAAGGAAGGAGTGGCTCCGAGTGAGTCTGGGATGGAGTTCCAAAGGTGAGCTGCTAGTACTGGGAGGCTGGAACCTCTTGTTCTTTTCAGGTTGAAGTTGGGGATTTTATGCTATTTGATTGGGCATTTCTGATCGGTCGTTCAGAAGTATGCTTTGTGAATTTCTCTGTGAGGTATGCAGATGCTTTATTATTAAGACAGTTGTGTGTGATATTCAGAGTTTTAAGTTTGATACGGTCATTGATGGCCAGCCAGTTGACGGCTCTTCTTTGGTCAGAGGTATTGCCCTTTAGGAATGCCTAATGCTGTTCGGAGGATGTTGTTTTGGAGGGTTTGGAGTTTGTTGATGTTGTGTTCACTAGTGCCTAGGTAGAGTGTATTGCAGTAGTCTAGTTTAGATAGGATGAGGGCTTGCGCTATGGTGATACAACTGTGGACAGGTATGGCTTAAAGGCATGAATATGTTTGCAAGTGTAACTGGTTGCTGACGCTGTAGCATTTACTTGCTTGTCGAGGGTGAGAGCTGAATCTAAGTAAAATCCTAGGGTTTTAACTTGCTTGGCTACCTTGATTTTGATACCATCAATAGTGATGGATTTGTACATATGGGAGTTTGTTTAGTTTACTGGTGGATCCGATGATTAAGCTCGGTCTTGTCGTCGCTAAGACATAGGCCGTGTATGGCCATCCAGGTTTGCATGATTTGATACATTTTATTTATGAGGCTGGTGTCATTGTCGTCTCCTTGGATTGGGATGAGAATCTGGGTGTCATCAGCTTAGTTGGTATATGAGACCCCTAGTTTGTCCAAGATATCGAAGAGTGGCTTTGTAAAAATAGTACACTAAGTAGGGGAGACACATGACCCTTGAGGGACTCCACAGGTGATTGGGACTGGATCCGCTGCCGATGTAGGCAAGAAGACTCTTATGGTTCTATTCTCCAAGAATGAGTTTATCCACGCAGTGCCCTTCGTGAAGAAATTGGCAGCCGATTTGATGTGGCTACAGAGTACCTTGTGAAGCTGTTGAGATGGCAGCTGTGTAAGCATCTTTCTGGTCAGTTCCCTTTCTGTGGGCAGATTTTGGGGGGGGGGGCTGCCATAGGAGATAAGGCAGTAAGTGTTGTGAGAATTACTAAGTAGCAGATGGGTAGATTAGACATAGGAGATGTCATATCAGTGTTGGTAGGTAAGTTGGTCTGTAGAGGGCAGGTGTATGTCCTGTGAGTGGGCTAGCGCAGTATGGCGACAGTCAGCGTAAGTCCGTGCAAGCGCAATGTAACAGCAAAGGGCTAGGCTAAAGCAGTTTAGCATCAATCATCATGAGGTCAGGCTGGTACAATCTAACATCAGTCAACATAGTGGAGCGAGTGGAGCGCCCTCTAGTGGAGAGAGAAAACCTTTCCGAAGCAGCAAATCTGAAGGTAATGAAATATCTAAGATGGGGAATACCTGGGAGGACACAATCCATTCAAAGTGAGAATTCTCCTTAACACAGCCCTCCAGTAGCCCGCCAAAAGTGTCTGCTTTCCCAGGCACTGCAGCCCAGGAAGAAGGCTAAAGAACAAGATGGCAAAAGTACAGGCGAACAACCATATGGCACGCCCATGTTTGGACACTAGCCACAGTTAGTAGCCAAACGGGGTAAACCAGCTTATCCTTTTAGGACAACTAAAGTAAACGAAAATATTAGTCTAGGGCAAAACAAAAATGTACCACATTATACTGCAGTGTAAGCTGCATTGTACAATGTAAAAAGTTACCACAAGTGATACAACAGTAACCAAATGTAGTAACACGACTAAAGGAAACAAGATTTCCCAGTACTGTCAGCCTGAAGGACATGTCAATTTCCCCATGACATATGAGCAAAAGCAACTGCAACAAAGCTTAAGGCTTCACTGCACTGTAAAGTATAGGTCACATTCAAAGATAAAAGCAAAATGTTTGAGGGTTCCATAAAGCTGGAAGGAAAGGTGCAGTAAAGAGAAATCTTTCCTAACACCCGGGCATCTGCCAGACCAGCCTTGAAGGAGGCTTGACTGACTGAAGGGAGCTCAGCAGAAAATCCCCAAGCTCCCGCCACAGCTTCTGGTTAGCCGCAGCCAAGAGGGCATCCATGTTGGCCTGCCGCAGATGCAGTCCTGAGATGTAGTAACAGCGCTTTCCCCAATGACTCGAGGACTTTGTACTCCTTGTAGAGGCAACTGGAGGAGGCTCTGTGGAGGAAGACAAAGACAATGGTTTAGAATATAAGGAGGCTGCTGCCACCAAAGAGTGGGGATGCAGGTGGGAGGCAAGGAGGATTGGTTACCTTTTGGTCAGCCTAATCCTGCAGTCCAACTTCTTGTTCATCTGTGCGTTGGCCCTGGGCTTTTCCCAGACCTTCCACGCCACCTGCAGCACATCCTTTTGGAGTGGAATGTCAGACTGGGTTGTGGTGCACTTCCAAGACGTCTGCAAGCACACCCGACTCCTGGGGGGCTTTCCTCAGGAAAAGGGACCCCCAAAAACTCCACTAGGCCATGGAGGCAGTCATGAAAGGCCTTCACGGATGCCAAGGGCTTATCATCGGCGGCATCCTCCTAGTCTGTCCCTTTTTCACAGGCCAAGGGGAATCCAGGCAATGGGACACAGGTGTGAGCATGTCCTCCCCACCCCAGTCAGGAGCCGCAGGCAAGTCCAACAGCTGTTGAGGGGCAGGAGTTGGTGGTAAAGGTGGTGGAGGGGTCAAAACGACCAGTAGGGGCTGAACCAGAGGGACTGGCATCCTTGAGCCGGTCCTCCGCCCCTGGTCATTGCACTGAGGGGCCTGGTGCGTGTAGCTGTAGAGTTGTGATGGGAAAATGTACCCCTGAGGGGACCATATCCCTGCACTGAAGGATCCGCTCCTGCTTCCAGAAGGAAGGGGGCTGGAATCATCCTGCAAAGCTCACTCGATGGGCAAAAGCACTGGCGGGCCCCGAGCTGGATCCAAGTAGGCCGCCTGCTTGGCAGGCTCCGCCATGTGCCGCTTCTCTGGCCAGATGAACTGCCGAGATCGTAATTCCCTGCTGGATGGCCCAGAGCTGCATTGCATCCCTCTTCCCCCGCACAGACAGCAAAAAAGCCTTCTGGGCCAGCCTGATGGCCCTCAGCTCTAACAGATTGGTGTGGCATTTGGACTCCGGCGGAGCCAAACGACCGCTGCCAGTCAAGTCGTTGGCAAGAGCGCCCTATCCTATGAAGGAAGCATCTGTCACTGTCACCTCGGGCCACGGTTTTCCCAAAACTGCTTCCCCTTCATCAGCTTCCCTTCGTTGGCCCACCACAGAAGATCCTGGGAGACAGATTGGAATCTGAATGGGATCTGACATCTTGCCTGTGAACTGCGACCACTGCATCATGAGGACCTATTGCAGGGATCTCATCCTCAGCCTGGCCTCTGGCACCAGAAAAATGCAGGATGCCACGAGACCGAGCAACCGTAAGAATTCGAAAGCCGGGAAACTCTGGGCATGTTGAAACTCAATGTGATGAGCCCTTACCTTGGGAGGTGAGCACTTCCAAGGACGTGTCCAACACAGCCCCGATGTACTGGAGCTGTTGAGGTGTCAGATTAGACTTCTTGAAATTGAGGGAGAAGCCCAGCCTGTGGAGGGAGCGGCAGGTGAAACCCAGATCCAATGCTTGCTCCGGAGAACGCACACGGATCAGCCAGTCATCCAGGTAGGGGTAGATGTGAATCCCCCCCCTCGCATGAGATACGTTGCAACCAAAACTATTAGCTTGGTGAAGACCCTCAGGGCAGAGGTCAATCCAAAGGGCTGGACCCGAAACAAAGTGTGAGTCGCCAGCCGCAAACCCCAGTTACTTCCTGGGCTTTGGATGCATCGGCACATGAAAGTAAGCATCCTGTATGTCCAGAGACACCAACCAATCCTGACGTTGAAGGGCCTAGAGGACTTGAGAAAGAGTGACCATCTAACTTGTCCTTCTGGAGAAGTTTGTTTAACCAACACAAGTCCAGGATGGGTCTCGATGCTTCGTCTTTCTTAGGGATCAAAAAATAAGGGGGATACCATCCCATGTTCCTCTCCGCCACAGGCACCAGTTCTATAGCACCTTTCTCTAGCAGGGTCAAGATTTCCTGCACAATGAGCGGATCCGGAAGCTTCAAAGATTCCCCAGTGGATTGTTGAGGCCGCTTTAGGAAGGGAAGACAGTAGCCGTGGGCTATCGTATCCAGAACCCACGCATCCGAAGTAATGGCTTGCCATTTTCTCCAGATGCTGAGACAGTCTGCCCCCAGCCGGCGAACCATGGGACATGGCCTCATGACTGAGCGGCTGCAGCAGTGCCTGGAGGCAAAGAGGCAGCAGCCTGAGCGGCTCTGGCACCTCTATTTCCCCGACCACCACTGGTACTTTTTCACTGACCCCTTTGACTGGCGGCCCCTCTCGTTCTACCAAAAGAGGAGTAGTAACAAAAAGAACCTCCCCTCCACTGCTGTCCCCTAGGACGAAAAGGCAGAGGTTGACGCACAGATGCGCTTAAATATTTTGCCACAACTTTCGAGGTCTGCAACAAATATGTGCCATCCAAGGACATGTTCAAAAGACGGGCTTGCACATCCGGGGCAAAACCCGACTTCCGTAACCTCGCAAATCTGTGTATAACGGAGCTCGCAGACATGGACCAGCTAACATTGTCGACCGTATCCAAACCCGACTGAAGGGATTCACACATGGCATCCTTGCCATCTTGCACGAGAGGAAGGAGCCCATCCCTTTCCCCTTAGGAACAAGCTCAGCTGCTAAAGAAACAGTTCCACAGTGTGTGTGAAAACCTTGCTAAGTGACAAGTGGAGTTGGCGGATTTCAACACCATACTCCCAGCAGAAAATACCTTGCAAGCCAAGCGTTTGTCGTCACTATCAGGAGGGATGTTGAGGTACGCCGCCTGCCTCGAGGTAGCCGTAGCCGCCTGAACCACCAAACTCTCAGGATTGGGTTGAGTGGATAAATAGCTGGGGGTCACTAACAGAGGGCGGTACGAGGTCAACGATTTGTTAACAGCCGGAAGAGATTCCGGTGACTGCCAAGCATCCGCCACCCTTTTCTGTAAAGTGAGATGAAAAGGTAACACCGGGTCAGTTGTACAAAATGTCCAGAGGGAGGTAAAAACCTTGCCTGGGGACAGAAGAGGGACTGGAGTCCACCGCCCGCTTCACAGACTTAGCAGTAGCCTTCCATGGAGGATCCTCTGTATCAGGGAGCTCCAAAAAGGTAAATTTTGGGCAAAAATCCGCAAAGGCTTCGATGCCGAGAGCATCAACAACTTCGGCGTCGAGAGAGCCGAAGGCTTCGGCGTCTACGTCGACACAGTCGCCGAGGGCTGATCAGAAGGCAAAGCCTCCACGTCCGAATAAGACGGACACGTGCCGACGGAATCAACGTCGGCTTCGAGCCCTTAGCAGGTTTCTGCAGTCTCGCTGGGAATGAGGACCAAGACCTGGAAGCACGTCTCTTGTGACTATCCGGAGCCTTGTCCGAACAGGACCTCGAAGGTTCCAGATGCGAGTCGTGGTCCCGAGCCCGAAGTCGTGCGAGCCACAGCACGAGACCGATTCTTGCTGGCTTCATTAGAAAGCGCCGCAGGAACCGTGCCTTGTGATTGAAAAACCGCCAACATCTGCTCCTTAAAGGCAGCCCATTCCTCCAGAGTGGAGGACTTTTTCGGGCATGCCACTTTCCTTGCAGCGCCATCCTCCGAGGAAGGCGACCGGTGACAGTGCTTCATAGAATGCCGCAACAAGAAAGAATGGTAGGAACTACTCCGGGACCAAGAACCCCCGGCCGCCTCCCGACACGGAGAATCACCTCGAGGAATCTGTGGACACCTTGGACGATTTAGATTTTCAGAATCTACTGGGTTTAGAAACCCTACCTGAAGCTTCCCCTTACGCTCCCTCAAGTCCTTGGCAGTCAGCGATTGGCATTTTGAACAGTCGTCGGTATCGTGACTCTCGCCCAAGCACCACAAACAAATGCAATGTGGGTCGGTGATCAACATTTTAGACTTGCAGTCCCAGCAAGTCTTGAAGCCAGACCGCGGAGGCGGAGGGGTCGAAGAAGCAGACATCTCTACGATGACACACAAGGTGTGCCGAGTTCACGAAGCAAACACGTTTGTGGAAAAAACAGAACCGAGGCTACGGGGGGCCATGCGTCCCATTTATAACATCCGGTGAGGTCGCCCTCGACGGAGGCCTTCGAAGGACATCGACCCGATGTCAGACGCATAACGCCCTCTGCCGAAAAGGTTTCCGAAGTGCACAGCTGTGGACATTACATGTCAAAGATGTGGAATACGTTGGAGGACACAATCCAATCAAAGAGTGTGCTCTAGGCTTGAAGGGAAGATCTCTCTTGGCAAGAGTGTAGCAGAGTGTGATGCAATTGACAATCCACCTTAAGATGACCAATTTAGAGAGGGTTCCCTTCTATACCTGCTGCCGCAAATAAAAATTGGTTAGTCTTTCTTATTGGTTTAGTTCTTTCCAGGTGGTACATGACTGCCCTGCGCACATCTAGTATGTGTAGGCTTCTTTCCGCCACGTTAGTGGGGTTCTGGAAGAAATTTGGCAGTTCTATAGAGTGGTTCACATGGAACTTCGAAATAAATTTGGGCACAAACCGAGGGCGAGTGCGCAGAGCCACCTTCTCTCTGAATTGTAACAAAAGGGTATAGAATTGAAAGGACCTGTAGTTCACGGACTCTCCTTATAGAAGTTACTGCCACTAGGAAGGCGGTTTTGTATGCAAGAGCCTGGCCTTATGCATAGGCTCAAAAGGAGACCCCATAAATCTGGTTAATACATTTAGGTCCCATCCGGGAGCTGGGTGTTAGGCAAAGTTTGAATGCAGTACCCTTTGGGAACACTACAAGCAACTCTGACTACAGGTATAGGCAACCCAATCTTTGGTAGAAGCTTGTACTACACAGTTTTGGTAGCGTGTTGAGCAGCCAGGCTGATCAAGAGGGAAATGTGAGCAGATCGCAAGAGAAGAGTCATTTAATTCAATAGGCTAAGCCAAAGTCAATAGGCCAAAGTCTTTGTATAGGATGCAACACTTCAGGTAGGTAAATGGAAAAGTCTTGGCACAAGTTCTTATGAGACTGAGAAAAAGAAGAATCAAATGTACGGCCACAAGCTGATTAGACTTGTGAGTTGCAGAAGTTACAAGCACTTCCACAGTAAGAGTTACGTTTTTAGGCTAGTTTACAATACCTTGGTAAAGAAGAAAAAGAAGCAGGTGACTTCTGTTCCTGTACAGCTCTGCAGGTCTTACTGTTCCTGGGCCTCAGTCATGGGGACAAGAGGGAGGACGTCGGGGGGACTCCTGCACTGGCACCGTACAAGCTGGCAACCGGCAAACTTTACTTTCAGTGGCTGTTTAGCGTTTCAGCTCCTTGCGGTACAGTAATGGCAATAAGTGCGGTTCTTGGCTGTTAAGGTGGACTTTCCTCACATCTGAGGTCCCGCACTCTGGGGAGGGCGGGTGTCAGGCTTGGTCAGTCCTGCTTCATGGGAATCCGGAGGATCTTCCAAAAGCTTTAGGCCAGTTTAAAAGTAATGCACATAATCTGGTGTCCCTCTACCTGGCTATCCGGTTTCCTGCAGCAACTCTGAGGAAATTCACCAGCTCCGAGATGGGTATCCAGGTGGCTTACTTTGGAGTCGATTGGTCCCACCAACTCAAAAAGGGAGAAGTTGTCGTCGCAGGGGCTTCTCTGTCGATGCAAACTTGGCTTAGTTGGCACTGCAGCAGGGCTTCACCGGGCAAACCAACGGTCCAGGAGTTGCAGCAGGCGTCCCCTTCAAGCTCTTCGGTTCCTTCATCCAGTGGTTGACTCTGCCTTCCAAGCCAAAAGACTTGCCTTTTATTCAGTTCTCTCCCATTTATTCTAGCCTAGCTGTCACTCACCCAGCAGGGTGGCTGAGCTTGCCGGACAGTCAGCCAGCCAATCACCACAGAGTGCATTTGGGTCTCCTAGGAGGGAGTTTTGGACACCTCCCTCACTTCCTGCCTACCCCAGACACTCTGGAGCCAGAGGCGGGTTTCACTCAGAAACCCAGCCAAAGGCGAAACCAAGACCAAACCTGGTTTGGAGCGCAGAGCAACTCTAGAAGGACCTTTCCATAAAGACATGGCAAAAAACAGACCGGGGACCATTTTCTGTGCCATTTTGAAAAGATGGCTCCCGCGGTTAGCGTTGCCGGAGCTGTGAACAGCCGCGTTATATGCAAACCATGGTAGTTCGGAATGAAACCACTGCCACCAGCCATTCTGTGAGCAAAGGGTAACATACAAATGTTACATGAGCAGTTATGCACAGGGGATACTAAGTAACCCCTCCAGCACTCTATTGTAAAATAGGTTCTGCTGGGTCTAGCAAGTACACTGCTAAGTAAAGTCAATTTCACTTTACTGTTCTGGGAAACAGTAGTTTATCCCAGAGAAGGTATTTAAACCTTGGGAAATCTAAAAGACTTCCATGTGTCACTGCACTGAAGGTGCTGTGTGACACAATGTAAACGATGATGCCTATGGAGTTTGTTAGGCTCCATAGCCAAAAGAAACACACAGAAAACAAATAGAATTAAAAGTACAAAGTCCCAAGGTTCAGCAAAAGAGCTGGGGGTCGCTAAGGTAGAGAGGAATTAGCACCTTTATGAGAATTCTCCCTAACACTTGTGAATTGGGATATAGAAGTACACATCCTCCAGGTCCCAACGACGACAGAAAGTCTCCCTCTTAGAGCACATGCTGAAGACTGACCATTAGTTACATCTGGGACTTGATGTATTTGTTTAGTCAACGGAGGTCGAGGATGGGCCTCCAGCCCCAGTCTTCTTTCCCATGAGGAAAAACCTTGAGTACGCTCCGGCACCGCATTGGACGAGCTGGATTGCTCCTTTCTTTAGCATGGCCCGAACCTCATGCAGCAGCTGAGGGATGCGTTTTTCCTGATGTGGCACCAGTGGTATTCGTGGACACTTGAAATTCCAGGGTGTCCCCGTGGGCAAGAGCATCCAGCACCCAACGGTCGGTGGAGATGGTCTTCCACACGCTGACAAAGTTTGCCAGCCGGCCTCCCACCGGGGTGCACAGGTGGGGCCCCGACTCACAGCCGGTTCATTCCTGCTTGGACGTCTGTTGCAAAAGGCATCCTCATCTGTATCTCGGACACTAGTGTATGTAGTGTAGAGAGAATGTCCACACAACAGTCTCTAGGCGGCAGCTGAGGCGGGGACGGTAGCTGAGGCGAAGGTGGAATAGGGAGCTGGGGCTCAGGCAAAGAGCCAAGACCCTTGTGGACCTGCGGATCTCCATCGCCTTCGACGGTATCCTCATAGTCGCCCACGTCGTAGGGCCCGACCCCGATGTTCTCCTCCTCCTGGATGGTCTGAAGGTAGACAAGCACCTCAGAGGAGATATCCGTGCCCTGGAGGACTTCCGCACCTCCCCTCCTTTCTTCATGTCCAGAGCGGACGGTCTCGGGGAGATGACTGGCATTTTCTCCAGGGTCTTCGATTTGAAATGAAGACTCCCTCCCAGCAGGGAGAGACACACTCGCCTTCGTGAGTGCGCCCTGCAGGTCCGCCTCCACGGCCTTCGAGGGGGATAGCTCCACCACCTTGATGGAAGGCTGGGCCTTCGTATGGTGTACCTGGGCCTTACCCGTCAGGATCCGTCCCTTGTCCCGTTTGGTCTCCCTTGGTCTTCTCTGGCAGGGTGGCTTTGGACTTCTCTTTAGCAGTCTCCGGGGACACCTTGAGTTTGCCCGGATGGTCCGACTTCCTCTTGGACGCCGCTCTTGAGCGCTGACTGAAATTGCAGGAGATGGACACGCCCTGGCCGCCGAGGAGCCCGGCGCAACAGCACTGCCGGTGGTAGTGGACTCATCGTGCTTAGCCTTTTGTTGGACAACCACGGGAGGGGCGCCCTCAAAGGACTTCGAAGCCCACTCAGCATTCCCAGATCCAGGAGAGGCATGCTCCTGGGACCCACCCAGTGCAGAGGCCTTGACCTGTAGCCATTCCTTCAGCCATCTATGCCAATCCTTCATCGTGCGAGTTGAGAGCTCACAGCAAAACGCACAATCTTCCTCCTTGTGTACCGGATAGAGGCAGTAAAGGCATTGGGAATGTTGATCATCCGTATAAACATTCCGCAAACCGACGTCAGTACAAAGTTTGAAAAGAGGGCGAATCCTTCTCCAGCATGATCCACACGGTGTAGGCCTAGAAGAATCTTCTGCAAGCATCCACGAAGAAATGCAATGAAATTCACTGAAAATTCCGAAAAACAGGTCCCTGCGAGTCGGAAGATTGATCGGTGGAGCGCAAGCTTCGATTGGCCGAAAAATAAAACAAAGTATCACCCAGCACTCCACATAAGGTGGGCTGTGCAGGCTCACTTATACAAAATGTAAAGGGGATGAAAATCCCTTTTTACTAACATTAGTTCACCCTGGTAGATGCTGCCCACGGTGAGTTTTGCCCCCAAATGGCCCCACAACCATTTCAAACACTGTAAAAGTGTTTGAAAATGGCTTTCAGCGCGCTCGGCGCTCCTGTCCCCTTCCTCCCTCCCACCCTCCTTTCCCAGCCCCAGCCCAATCCCACCTCCAAGCCTTCCCCCGGCACCCCGATTGGTCTCCTGGCCACATATCATAAACCCTCCCAGGGCAGCCCCTGTGGCTAAGGACCCCAAGGCCAAGGACGGGTCCTACATTGGCGGCTCCAAGATGTGTCTGCAGGTGTCTGCAGGGGACGCCAAGGAAGCCAGCAGCCAACAGACACCAACAAAAACCGTGAGTGTGGCATGGGTGGGGAGTAGAGCAATCACTACTCCACAAAAACCCCGCCACTCTATCTTACCTACCAACAACATAGAGTGCCATAATACTTGCATGTCCACTCTTAGATAGAATTGTGAACATTGGCCTGCGTCACATCTAGATGGAATTGTGATTGTTAGCATATGCCACACTTAGATGGAATCTCAGAAATGTGACTGTTAGCATATATGATTCTCAGCATGCACCACACTTAGAGTTCTGAACCTAACTTGCGTCGCATCTAGATAGAAATGTGACTGTTAGCATGTGCCACACCTAGATGGAATCCCACCATTGCAAGGACAGCAATGCCAACTA
The DNA here is from genome assembly GCF_040938575.1 of Ambystoma mexicanum. NCBI lineage: Eukaryota > Metazoa > Chordata > Amphibia > Caudata > Ambystomatidae > Ambystoma > Ambystoma mexicanum. The sequence continues at coordinate 1,265,627,000 of NC_090937.1, read as the reverse complement.
ACAATTCCATCCCTCTGCATACACCTCTCAAACTCTAACCAAACACAACCACAAACCTAAAACGCAGCAATCCGCACAAACTTCACAACAATGCAACAACAAAACAAACCACACAGACTTGCACAACAGCACACGACGACTACGGACCACAAAACACCCCAAGCCCAGCCAACGGACCCACCGGGCTGAGGCTGTCAACAGCACATCACTGCTCTCTTGCACTTTTCCTGCTTCCTCCCACTAACTCAACCTCCCCTCCTCTTTCAGAGCCGCCAGAGCGACAAGGGACCACTACAGTGGTGATAGTGCGCGGTACAAATGTCCTTTAACATTAACAAGTACATGAAAGAGAAATTAACGGGAGCCCAAAGGGGCAACCCAGCCTAAGCCCAAAAGTTGTAGGAAATTAACAACCCGAAAAGTACGGAGAGACATAAAAAGGTCACCCATAAAAAGAGTAAAAGACCAGTTGAGAGGAAAAAGATTCCCATTCATGTAGGGACAAGGTAAAATAATTATCAAGTCCAAGCAAAAAGTTCTGGAGTCGACAGGTCAGAAAGACTAATCAAATATGAAAATGTTACCTAATAGTCCCAGTGAAGAGCATGGAAGGGAATTGCTGATGGTGTGAAAGGTGAAGCATTGTTTGAGAAAGTAGTGGCTGTGTGGAGCGCAGCACAAGAGTAAGATCGCTGGATTAATGTAGACAGAGGGAGGATTATCGGAAGGAGAGAGAATTAAGTGCAACTGAGAAAGGAGAGGTTGGTGGAGGAGGAAGGATGATAGGAGAAAAGGGTGAAGAAGAGAGCAAGTGGGACCAGAGTATCTGAAAAGCACCCATCATTGCAGATTGGGGACTTTGGGTAAGGAATCAACTATATTGTTACCCAGTCCGAGGGTAAGTAAGCAATAAAAGGCATCTTTCTTTAGACAAGCACGGTCATAAGGAAATTAGAAAGGATGGATTACCGATCTCTAGAGGAAACCCTCGGGTTTAGGGATGTACTGGATGTGCAATAAGCCAATGGACTATAATTGGACCCAACTAACGTCCCTTATTCAAATTTAGTTCATAATCACCATTAGATTAATGCTTTAAGTGCGTCATCTTTTTTGCAATATTACCTTCCGTCCAATCGCTCCATTTGGCTTTTTAGGTGGTGGCGGTTCAAAAATCCGCTGCTGCTGTTGAGGTGGAAGGGTGGAATACAGGGGGATGATTTTGATGTCGCCAACTTCAGGACCCAAGTCATCAATCTCTCTCTTGATCCTTTTACAGGCTTCGTCAATTTCCTGCAGAAATTGAAGACATTTCAAGAACAATCCCAGTAAGTTGAAAATCTATTTTTAAAGATTTGTAAAAGAAATGAGCAACACATGTAATGAGTAAATGAGTAAATTGCTTTCCTGTAACTCCTTTTATACAGCCTTGGTATCTTTCAGGGATTCACATGCTTTGAATATTCCCCATCAGGCTGGGAATCCTCGGTTACACACATTCCTTTATTATATAAAGAAAAAAAGTTTAGTCTGTCCCAGTCCTTTTCAGTGCATTTAGCTCCAACTAATGGGACTTCCAGTATCTATCCCCAGCCCTCAAGGTCCTCAAATTCAAACCCTGGACAGACTACATTTATGCAGCCAAAGAGGGCGGATGTGAATCCATGAAAGATACCAGATGCTGGAGAACAGGAGTTAGTTAAGCAACTTCTTCTTTCTCCAGAATGGGATCTTCATGGATTCACATGCTTTGAATATAATACATATCAGTTCTAACATTTTGGTGGTCTAAAGGCAAAAAAGGCCTACCTTAATGGAATAGGGGCTGCAGGACAACTTCCAACTCTGCCCTCTGCAGGATCCTGTCCTCCTAGGGAATAGTGCCTTGCGAATGTGTGCGGCACTGCCCAAGTAGCAGCTATGCAGGTGTCATCCAGTGGGACTCCCTTTCATACGACTACTGATACCCCAGTTGCTCTGGTGGAATGGGCACATGCCAGTGCCCTGATGCTTGTTGGCTTCCACGTGGCATCTTGTGATTGCTGATGTGACCCATCTGGCTATATAACATGCATTACTTACCGTAATAGCATTGCTGATGATTGTATCTGCTTAGATGCACATGCTGTGCATATAGTCCGACATCCAGTGGAAACCGCGGAGTATTGCATCTCGTCTTTCGGGGACCGAAAGGGGACGTCGGCATAGGCATGTCTGTAACACTATGCCTATCGTGACGTGCAGTGTACCCAAAATCCCTCACACGCCGAGGTCCCTCAGATTGTATTTGTTTTGCTGTGAGGGAGCCCAAGGCTATAGTGAGCGAGTATGTAAAGAGAGAAAGTAGTAAGACTATGTTCCTTCCACCCAGAGCTGGAAGGTAGGGAGGGCGCATGTGAATCTAAGTAGATACAATCATCAGAAATGCAATTACGGTAAGTAATGCATGTCTTCTGATGCTTGTTAATCTGCTTAGAATTACATGCTGTGCGTAGACTAGCGAGCATTACCTGGAGGTGGGTTGTGAGAAGGATCAGTAGAGAAAAGATGTCTTGGTATTGCCTGTCCCACCTGAGAATCAGACCTAGAATGAGTGTCTAGGCAATAGTGTTTTGTAAAGGTGTGTACAGAACTCCAGGTTGCCGCTTTGCAAATTGACTCGAGGGGAACATTTGCAATGAATGCTATGGATGCCCCAGTGCCTCGGGTAGAATGTGCTCTAGGCTTGAAGGGCAGTTCTCTCTAAGCAAGAGTGTAACAGTGTGATGCATTTGACAATCCACTTGAGATAACTGATTTAGAGACAGGATGCCCTTCTCTATCAGCTGCCACTGACAAATTGGTTTTCTTAAGTGGTTTTGTTTTTTCCAGGTAGAACAAGACTGCCGTGCGCACATCTAGCGTGTATAGGCTTCTTTCAGCCATGCTAGTAGGATTCTGGAAAAAAGTAGGTAGTTCAATCGACTGGTTCACATGGAACTTTGATATGAATTTAGGCGCAAATCCGGGGTGCGTGCACAGAACTACCTTATCCCTGTGGACTCTAACAAAAGGGTCTAGAACAAAAAGTGCCTGTAGTTTGCTAACCCTTCTGATAGAAGTGATATCCACTAGGAAGGCCGTTTTTATAAGTCAGGTCCTTTATGAAATGAAATATTTTATTTATATTGCGCTTGTACACAAGTGTTTCAGAGCGTGACCAGCCAGAAAGGGAGGGGAACAAAGAAAAAACAGAAAACAGCGATCTTACTAGGCCCAGTGACATTTAAGAAAGCGCAAGTGCAAGGGAAAGGAAAATGGGGGAGAAGTGCGGGGGGGGGGGGGAGTGGAAAGTGCGAAGCAGAGGAGAGGAAACAGATAAAGCTTAAATAGAATAAATAATGGCTTTAAACCATGGTAGTGCTGCCAGCAAGTGGCAGGTGAAAGTTAGTCAGAAAGGTATATCTGATACGTGCAGAAGAAACGTGGGATGGGGGCTGTATGGGTACAGATACAGAACTCTAGTGCAGATGGTGGCCTGGAGGCAGTGCAGGAGGGTGGCAGGGTGAGCAGATACCTGGGGCCGAAAGAACAGAGGGTGGCCAGGTGCACAATGCCATGAGAAGAAACAGATCAACAGGGTTGAAGGGGGGCAAAGGCAGAGGCAAAGAGGAAGGTCTTGAGAAGTTTCCGGAACCGAAGATGTTTTTCCTCAAGTTTCAAGGTGGCCGGGAGGCTGTTCCAAAGGGAGGCACCAGCCGAAGACAGATCTACCCCCAGCTCGTTTTTTTGCAAAACAACTAACCCTGAGGGAGTTTGAAGTAGAGGAGCGAAGGGCTCGAGAGGGTAGGTATTTACGGAGGGATAGTGGAAGGTATTTTGGACCCAGGCCCCAGAAAGCCTTGTGGACAATGCAGAGGGTTTTAAGTGTAATCCTTGCATCCACTGGGAGCCAATGAAGGGATTTCAAGGCTGGAGAGATACGATCCCAAGGCTTGAGGCCAAGGACAAGTCTCAGAGTCCTGTTCTGGATTAGTTGCAGAGGGCAGAGAGTGGAGGCAGGTAGATTTAGGAAGAGGCTGTTACAGTAATCCAGTCTGGAAAGGACCAGAGCTTGGGAGACAGTGAGCTTTTGAGGGAAGGAGAGGAAAGGTAGAGTACCTGTAAGGAGGTGGAGTAAAAAGTTACATTTTTTGGAGACATCAGATGTGTGTGGCGAAGGAAAGTGTAGAGTCAAAGATAACCCCCAGGGTTCTTAGCCGCGCAAGTGGGGGTGGGAGGAGGGCCAAGGGAGGCCGGCCAGAGAGTGAGAGGAAAGGATGGAGACGATGTACCAATAAGGAGGATCTCAGTCTTGTTGGCATTTAGACATAGATCATTGGCGGCACACCAATTTTGAATGGCGATTAGACAATCGGAGATGAGGGAAGGAGAGGAGGAGGCTGAAGGAAGCCTGAAAATGAGTCTGGTGTCGTCAGCATAGCACTGGAAAGTTGAGCAGAACATTGAGATGCAGAAAGTGAGAGTTGCCAGGTATTGGTTGAAAAGCCAGGGCGAGAGGATAGACCCCTGGGGAACACCACATGTGGAGAGGGAGAGAAGATAGGAAGGACCCAAGTTGTACCTGGGAGGGTCTATCAGAGAAAAGAGGTCAACAGGCCAGAGCCTGATCAGTGATACTGAGGTTGTCACAAAGACTATTGAGTAGGGTGGTATGGTTGACCGTGTCAAACGCAGAGGGGAGGTCAAGTAGGATGAGGACAGAGGGAATGTTAGAATCGAGGTTGGAGAGCAGGTTTTCACGGCTGTTCAGGAGAGCAGTTTCTGTACATCTGGCAGCTCTGAAGCCAGATTGGTGGTCATGGAGGGAGCCAACAGAGTCAGAATGGAGATTAAGCTGAGAGATGGCCAGCTTTTCCAGGAGCTTGCCCAAAAAGGGAGTAATGGAAATTGGGCGGTAGTTTGCCGGACATGACGGATCAGCAGTGGATTTCTTGAGGAGAGTGGCTTTATGCATAGGCTCAAAGGGAGCTCCCCATGAGCCTGGCCAAAACCACATTTAGGTCCCACCCAGGAGCTGGGTGAGAAATGGGAGGATAAATCCTCTTAACCCCTTCCATAAAGGCCTTAATCACCGGTATCTTCCACCACAACACTTTGTTGTGATGTGGTGTAGGCCGACAGTGCAGCCAGATGAACCTTTAGGGAATTGAAGACTAACCCAGTGCCTAACCGATGGGTTAGGTACAGCACAATGTGTGTGGGTGAGCAATCGATGGGATTGACACCCTTGGAATTACACCAGATGACAAATTTCCATTTGCTGGCATAGCAATAACGATTGTTTGGTTTCTTAGCTTTTCCGAGTATGTCCATGCACCTCTGAGGGAGCTGTAGGTGTCCAAACTTTATGACCTCAGGAGCCAAGCTGCTAAGTTCAGAGTTTGTGGGCATGGGTGTAGGGTTTCCACCCCCCCTGTCCTTAGACAAACTGTTGTACGGGCACGGTAGTTTCACTGGTGGGGAAGAGGGCCATTTCCATCAGGTGAGTGAACCAGGGTTGGCGGGCCCACATAGGGGCCACCAGTATCATGGTAACTGGTTCCTGGAGAATCTTGGGCACTATCTTTTTGAGAAGGGGAGTCGGGGGGGGGGGGAAGCGTAGACAAATTTCCCTGACCATGTTATCCAGACCCCGTTCCCCTTTGAGCGGTTCTGGGGGTACCTGGAGGCGTAGTCTTGGCATTGGGCGTTCTGAGTTGCGAACAGGTCGATCTCTGGGAAGCCCCATTCTGCGAAGATGTTGGACACGTCTTCGTGCAGACTCCATTCGTATTCTTCGGGAAGAGGAAAATCTCTGCTGAGCACGTCTGCCAGAAGATGGAGTTCCCCTGGAACATGTTGGGACAACAGAAACATCTGTCCGAGAGCCCATATCCAAATATTTTGTGACAGCTTGGATAGCCCTGCAGAGTGAGTGCCCCCCTGTGTTTAGGTAATACATGGCTTTAGTGTTGTCCGTTAGAATCAGCACGGTCTTCCCTTGCAGCTGCATCTGAAAAGCCTTTAGTGCTTTTAACACCGCTAATAGCTCCAGTAAATTTATGTGGTTGGATGCTAATTGAGGGGACCACATGTGCTGTCTGCTGAAGCAGGTGAGCCCCCCACCCCGTAAGAGACGAGTCTGTCGTGAGCGTGGCTTCCACTGCAGGGGTGGTGAAGGTTTTCCCCTTCAAGAGGTTTTCTCTTGACCACCACTGCAGAGAGCACGAGGGCTGGCGAGACAACTACCAGATCTTCCCATTGTCCGCTGGCCTGACACCACTGGCGGTTGAGCCACTCTTGCATGGGACGCATGCGCAGACGCGCGTGGGGAACCAAGTATATGCACGGTGCCATCATTCCTAGCAAGCACATGGCCTTGCGCACCGTCACCTCCCGACTGGCTACATTGAGGAATCTGAAAAAGCATGTTCTGAACCCTCTCGTTGGAGGGGAAGACAAGACAGTCTTCCGTCCGAATCAGAGCTCCCAGAAATTGTTGCGTTTGACTGGGGACTAAACTGGATTTCTTCTCGTTGGTGGAGAAACCCAGACTGAAGAGAAGATCTGTTTTTTGGGCGTTCGAAAAACGTGTTGTATGAGTTCCCTGTGATGAGCCAGTCGTCGAGGTAAGGGTAAACTGGGACGGATAACCTGCGCAGGTGTGCTGCAGCCAGGGCCAGGACCTTGGTAAATACCCTTGGGGCCGAGGTGATGCCGAAGGGGAGTACCTTTAACTGGTAATGCCTGTCCTCTACCATGAACCTTAGATATTTCCTGTGCGCTGGAAACATTGAAACATGAAAGTATGCATCTTTCAAGTCCAATGTTGCCATGTAGTCCCCCTGTTTCAGCAGTGGGATCACTTCCTGTAATGTTACCATGCAAACCTTTTGGGGCTTTATGAACTTGTTTGGTGGGCGCAGGTCTAGAACAGGGCGCATGGTGAGGTCCTTTTTTGGGTACAAAGAAGTACACTGAATAAATACCCTTGTTTACCGGGACGGCTTCTATGGCGTTCTTTCTCAGCAGCGCTTCGGCCTCTTGATTCAGGATCTCCAGATGGTCCGGTGAAAGGCGCTGTGAGCACGGCGGTCTGAACTGTGGAGGTCGGGCGAATTCCACGCAATACCCGTGGGCGACCGTCTATGACCCCACTGGTCTGAAGTTATCCCCTCCCATGCCGTGAGGAAAGATGTTAATCGCCCCCTGACCAGGGTGACATGGGAGGGGACCTGGATCTGGTGGTCATTTTTGACGAGAGGCTGCGGCTCCTAGGATTGGGGCCTCTACCTCTGACTTTGCTGCGTCGCTGACCCCTTGAAGGGTAATATTCAGGGCTTCCTGAAGTTTGTCCTGTGTTGAAATTCCCTGTGCCATAGTCGTTTTGACCTGCACGGGACTGCCCACGAAAGGACCGCCGAGAGTAATTTCCTCTCTGGGGGGGCGGGGCGGGTGGGGTGTTGGAGGTTTTTGTGTGATCTGTTGCAGAGACTTGAGTCTAATGCTCTTTCTTGGCCGTTTCCAAGGCCTCATCAATCGCTTTCTCAAAGAGGTTAGCTTCCTCAATAGGCTTATTGATGAGGGGGTTGAGTTTCAGGTTTCAACCCTGAAGTACGCAGCCAAGTGTGTCTTTAGTAGGGTCCCTTGGGCTTGAGACCTGCCTGCTGTTTTAATCACATTCTGGTTCACTTGTCTTTGACTATAATAGAGAAGCTTGGATTTGACAGGTTCTGGAACCTCTTGGAGGCCTTCCTGGAGGAGGTTCCACTGAGCGTCCGCATAACTTGCCAATAGCGTGGTATTTGGTATCCGCGTAGTGTATGCGGCAGCCGAGTTGACTCGTTTGCCTAGAGCATACAGCCTCTTGGATTCCTTGTCCAGAGGTGCCTCCCCTGTGGCAAGGGGTACCCCTGCCCATTTTTGGGTGGTAGTCCCTACCAGGGAGTCTGGGATGGCGTGCCCTCTAAAGTATAGAGGGTCGGAAAGAGACGGCCGAAAATGTTTCCACTCTTGGGTTCACTGCCCAGGTTTGAGCTGGTGATACCAAGGAGGGAGCCAACCTTCTCTTGATGGAATTAAGGAGGGGAATGGCTTGGCTAGATGGAAGTTTTTCCCTTAAGGATATCCTCTACAAAATCCAGCTGCCTTTTTCAACAGAGTTGAAGGCCATTTGGTCATCTACAGGTGCGGCCTGACGAGCCAGGGTGGAAGGAGGGGAATCCAGACACAAAACATCAGTGTCCTGATCTTGATGTGGCAGTGTCCATGGGTCTGTTCACTCCAGCTGGGTTTCTTCCCAATTGTCTTTGACACCCTGCTATTCCTCTTCATAATTCTGTAGAAATGAAGCTTCTTCATTGTAAATGTCGCAATAGGTGTCCATGTGGACAATGTCTTCATGCTGGACTGGGACAGAAGGCTTGTCTTCCTGATAATGAGAAGAAAATTGAGGGTTAGGCTCTTCACGAGCCCTTGTTCGGGGATGTATGATCAGAAAAACTGATAATTCTCTTCAGCCGATCCATACACCCTTCGACTTCCTCTCTAGTCCATTTGGAGGACCCAGACAGACCTACGGGAGGAAAACTTTCGTCTTCTGCCCTACGGCGCCGAAAAGAGTCTTAGGGTGTCGGAAAGAGGCTCTTGGATATCTTCATAAGTATCGTGGGATTCGGGGCCCCAAACCGCATCCGAAGATTTTCCCCCGGCTTGCCCCATGATTTTAGGCTGAACCGGGATAAGACCCACCGCCGCCGTAATCCTCTCGATGCAGTTTTCGATAATCGCTCCAAAAGTCTATCGGTAGGTGTATTACCTTCCGTGGCGTTAGAGAGCCTAGCAGCTGGTTTTTCGACTGGAGGCCTAGTTGTAGCTTTCAGGCCTACCGCGGCCTTCGGGACCGTCTGAATTCCGCGCTTCGATGTGTGAAGTTTTTGGAGTAGCGCCCTTACTTGTTTTAGATTGCCCAGTCGCAAGACTGATGCAGGGAAGGCTTTGGATCTGCGCGATCCAAGGAAACAGACTACATTTTTCGACGGCCCTGTTGGCGCTCACCTTTTTCGACGAGGATGCTGAAACCGGTGTAGGGGTGTTAGGGAGAATTCTCATAAATGGCTGATTTCCCTTACCTAATGAGTCCCTCAGCAGCTTGGCTGGATTTCTAGGGTTTATTTTTTTCACCTGCTAAGAGTGTGAGCCTTTTTCCCACTCTTACATGTGTTTTGCTGTGTGTGTTTTTATCATTTGTGTGATCTTGGGCTCTGGAGCCTCACCTACACCTTGAGCATCATTTTTGTGTGTGTGATAGCACTTTCAGTGCAGTGACACAGGGTTGTCTTTTAGACTTCCCACTGACTCATTTTTCTGGGACTGACTACTGTCTCCCAGAAACATGTTAAGTTGCCATTAACTTTATGCAGTCTTTTAATCACTGACCCAGTACAACCCATCTTACATGGAGTATTGGAAAGGGTTAATTCTTATCCCTTTTTGTCCGTTTCTCTTGGAGCACTCGCTCCATTTTCATCAAGACTTGGCTGGTGGCAGTGATAGCTACCCTATTTTTTCTACCGTGGTCATCTTATATAATCATGGTATTGTTTTAGGCTATATTAGCCTCGAACATAAATCCGCTTGACCAAATATATTTTATTTCGGCTCCGGCTGGGTTTATGCGCCATTTCTTTTTGTTAAAGTCTCTCGTGTTTTACTCTGCGTGCCAAACCAGGTTTGGTCCCTTTGTTCACCGTCTTTTTGCGGGCTTCTGCACAGAAGCCCTCCTTAAGGTGCCTGAAAGTCTGGGTAGGCAGGATGTGAGGGAGGGGTCTTAGGACCCCTGCCATGGGTTCCCTTGGTAACACAAGTCGCACTCCTGTTTAATGGGCTGGGTGACTGTCCTTGCCAGGACAACCACCCTGCTGTGTGATTGACAGCTAGGCTGCATGAATGGGGGGAAACTGCATAAAAAGCAGGTCTCTGGGACTGGAAAGGCAGAGTCGCCACTGGAACGAAAGAACCAATGAGGAGCTGACCGAGAGGACCCCTACAACGACTGAACCGCGTGGTGAAGCCCTGCTGCAGGTCCGAATCTTCAGAAATCTGACGACAAAGAAGATCCTCCAGGAAACTTCTTCCCTTGAGCTGATGGGACCAACCAGTTTGCTCAAACTTCAAGCCAGGACGCCCCTCCTCTCGTCGAATTTGCTGTACAGAGCTACAGTGGGCCAGAAGGCCAGGAAGGTTGGACCCTGCTTGAGTTTTAAGGACCGCACCTTTTATTTGCTGCTTTGCTCTGCTGGTGGTTTCTTCCCTGGGTAGTGCAGGACCCTCCAGTCTTCCTACTTCTGGTCAGTCCGACAGTCGCTTCAGGAACCGTGCACCTGCAGGAACTTCCAGGAACATCCGCCTCAGCTGCAGCTTCCTCTCCGTTTTAAGGTAAGGCGCAAATCCGGTTGTTCGTTTCTTTCAGCCGCGGTGAAAGTGTTTGAAATCTTTCTCCAACCCGGGGCTTGTCCTTCTCTACTCTTTGAGCTAACTTTGCTGCCAACCAACCTAGCCCGGAATCCGTGGCACGAACTTTACCGCCAACCACCCTGAACCGTGTGATCTTGAGCAAAAGGCTTTTGACCCATTGACTTTGGCCCTAAGCCTTTTCTACCTGATCCTACCACTGTAGTTCCTCTTGCTTAATTGCCCCGAGTACTTACCTGTTGGTGTGGTTCAATTTCTATTAACTTTGTTTTTCCCTCCCTTTTAAATTGCTAGAGTGCCATTTTGCTCCCACTTATAAATGTATATTTTTTTTACTTGACAACCTTGTGTCAGTGTTTGCCTGAATCATAGTAATTGCTGTTTTTTGTGTAACTATTTAATGCTGCTCACTTACTCTTGAGATAAGTCTGGCTGTTCAGCCATCGCTACCACTTTAACTGTGTAGTACAGGCTTGTACCAAAGGTTAATTTGTACTGTCACTTGTGGTCTTAATTGTGTGTGTGGTGTTCCCAAAGGGTACTGCATATAATTCTGCCTAACAAGGGGTTGTATGTTTAGTGTGATACGTTTGTACGCCCTTGTCGCCGGGTGTTGTCCCTGAAGAAAGACCAGAGTCAGGCCTTAAAGAATCGGGGATGTGCGTGGCGAATGTCCGCCTTGAGGTATATAACATCAACAGATGTTTAGCCATCTGAGGTGCCCCCATCACTCTCAGCGGGTGTGGCGGTGGGGGAAGAGGGGTTCCACTCGCGACATACTGTACACAGCCCACCACTTAGACAACTCTCCTTAAGGGACTTAGGCCAAAGGAGTTTGCAGGCCGCACAGCTTTTCGTCGTGATCTAAGGGGAGACAGGCGTTGCACGTCCTGTGTTCGTCCTTACCAGGATATCCAACCCTACACTTCGGGCAGAACCTAAAAGGAGTCCTTTCCATAGCCAAAGGGGAAGATGACCAGACCAAAAGGTTAAAGAGGGTAAATGAGGAAAGACATACCGAATATATGGCCACCCCGACCACACTCTCCACGTGGTCTGGCCGACCTTTACAGTAGGGAAAGTCCGGCCGCCAGATCTTAGGTGCCGAAATCCACCGCCGTAGACTAATCCCCTGCAGTCTTCGTCGAAGATGTTCTTGTAACCGAAGTGACTTAACGGGGAATAACCGACAAGTCGGTATAAGATAACAAAGGTCCCTTCTGTAAGAGCTCCACTATACGACGACCAGTTATCTGGCCGGAAAAAAACAATTTGAGGGACCTCGACACGTGATGGAGTTTGGGTACATTGCACGTCACGATAGGGATAGTGTTAAAGACACGCCTATGCCAACGTCCCCTTTTGGTCCCCAAAAGAAAAGATGCAATACTCTGCGGTTACCACTGGATGTCAGACTGCACAGCATGTGATTCTAAGCAGATTAACAAGCATTAGAAACACTGTTTCGAGACAGTTTTACCCTTATGTAATGGTCCAAAGGCCTCAAACAGCTGAGACGCGAGCCTGAATGAACTTTTTCTATCCAAGCAAAACTATATGGCTCTCTTCAGGTCCAGAGAGTGTAGGGCTACCTCTGCTTGCGACGATTGTGTTGGGAAGAAAGCTGGTAGAATATTATTTAAATTTGGAATTCTGTGGATACTTTAGTGTGGATATCTTCATTATTTTTTCCTTATTAAAACAGATACGTTTCCCACACCACAAGCACTTTCAGCTCTGAAATTCTACGTAAATAAGCGACGGCTACAAGAAACACCACCTTCCAGGAGACATACTTATGTGTGTTGCAGTGAGGACTAGGGTCATCTGGCATGACTATTTGCCAAATTCAGCGACGTCAGGAGCCACGCTGCGAGTGTGATCCTGGGTCGTGATGTAATCTGTTCACTAGAAAAGGGGAGGAGGCATAAAACTGATAAATCAGCCAACAATGGTGCCTGGACTGGCAGCAGCACTGGCAACTGTGCCAGAGTTGGTATTCGCAACAGCACTGGGGTTGGAGCAGGTAATGGGATAGGCTCCTCTAAATGCTTCCAACTCCATGGTAAATTATTCTGCAGACTCATAAAATGTGGGGGAAATGCCCCTGCTCAAACTCAGTCCATGGGATGTTCAAAGATCAGATCTGGCATGTGTTCTGAGACCAGAGATGGAGAAATAGTTTGCAGCAAATGTAGTTTGTGTGTTTCTGCCACTTTTCCAGAGTCAGTAGTTTGTGGCATCTGAGGGAAGTGACTTTTTTCCATGCTTTGATGGAGGTCCGCTTTGTGTTTGTTTGCAATGGCAGGGTAATTGCTGCAAACGAAATTCTTAACACTACGGATGGTTCTTTTTTGCTCTGGTCTGCCACAGATAGGCTGACGCTCGTTGATGCTTTTTCTGTTTGCTGTGTTGGTAAATACAGTAGACTGTATAGTCGATGTCTTATTTGAGGATATCTTAGACCCACTGCCACGGGTGTTAGTCGATGAGGACTTCAGCCAGCTTCTGTGGGTGTTTTAGGCCAGTTTGCATGTCAACGATGTAAGTGTGGCTACGGAGGTTTTGTACATCGTCGACAGTCTTCTGCATACTTGTGGATGTGTTCGTTGATGGACCACCCGGCTTCCCTCATCGCTTGGCCTGTAGGCGACTGCCTTGTCATCAAGTATGTTCTTTGACATTAGGGCCTTGAGTTTTAGCTCGTGGAAAGTAGAGCACTGTCCCGTCGTGGACTGCATAGTTTTTTCCTTTGGTGTGTCGACTGTTTTAGTCTTGCTTCCTTTTACCTCCATGGGTTTATGCCATTTTTGAAGGTCGGGTAACCTCTCCTCTGACCTAGCCCTCTTATGAGGGTGAAAGGTTTTTAGGGATGGGGTATTTGCCCTCATTGAGCCATCAGACCAGCCTCCTATGCCTATAATAGAGTTTCTGCACTAAAACCTTGGGCTGTAAAAACACTATTTATGCCCATCCCCCTTGCAGACATTCTTCATCCCACAATTCACACAAGCCTTAAACAGTTTATAGATCTGCTTTCCATCTCAAACATCAATCTATATGCTTAGCTGGCGTTGAAATTTCTAAGGAGACAAGGTGAGGACTCCCATCAGCACAACATGCGGTTAGTATCCGAGTACCTCAAGGGGTGGAGCTAGAAACTAGACGTCCCATTGGCTGGGCTTAATGCACCAGAGAGGGACGGACAAAAAACTTTCTTTTTAAAGTAGTAAGTGTGTAACCAATGATTCCAAGCCTAAAAAAGGTTCAAAGGATGTGAATACATGAAAGATCCAATGCTGGAGAATCGCCCTTTCCGAGCTTCTCCCCGGTTCTTGTTCAAAATTCCTACTTTCCACTTGTTCCTCTGCCCATCACTTACACCTCTCCCTCATTCTGACCCTGGTCCTTTCTAAGCCTGTAACTAGCTCATCCGGTCCCTTTTCCATGGAAATCCGCAACCTGCGATCGTTATCCTCCAGCTCCTTGCACATTGGACAATCTCATCAATTTTTCAAATTTGAGAAATGTTCTGCATATACTGTTTTAGCCCGAATTAATCTCAACTCAGGCTGAATAGAGACTTTGCATTAACTTGATTACTTTACAAGAAAATACTCTCCTACATGAAAATTCATCTGCGGACCTACGATGCAAGCAGCTTCCCAGATCACCTCCTCCCTGGGTTCCTTGTGGATATTAACTGATTAACCTTGGCCCTCTACAGCTTCTCCCTTCTTTCTCTTCTCCATCTCCAGACCATATTCATGCAGCAGCAAGTGGAAGGATCCAAATACACCAGCCTGCAGGAAAGACCAATTTAATTCCATTTCATTGCGCACTCCCTATCCATGTGGCACAGCAGTCCTAGGTCCCTGTGTATGCATGTGCATCAAGTGACTGATTAAGTTCCTTACCTGTAACTCCTGTTCTGCAGCATTGGTTGTGTTCATAGATTCACATGCCGTGAATATTCCCTGTCGTCATGCTGGGAATCCTTAGTTAATTTTTGATTCCTCTTGCCCTAGGCAAGAAACGACAACATTTTGTAGCCCAACACCCTTGTTATGGGTGCTTTAAGTCCTAACCAATGGGACCGCGAGTAACTGTAGACGAGACCCTCTTCCCTTCACAGTCTAACCCCATGAAACCGGAAGTCCCTGATGTGCGAGGGATTTCGCTCCCCCACCACCACCGATGGGGTGGACAGCGGGTGCATGTGAATCTATGAAAGATAATGCTGGAGAACAGCAGTTGCAGGTAAGAAACGTACTCCTTCTCCAGAATTTATCTTTCATAAGTTCACATGCTGTGAACAGATTACGTAGCAGTACACAGGTATAGGAGGTGCCCGACAAAGAAAATAAAAAAACCTATCACCCTACCTTACCACATATCTGAGGATCATACCTGCCTTATAGTACTGCCCTTCCTGTACTCACTTCCATGGCAAGTGGTTGCTCTAGGCAGTAGTGCCTTGTGAATTTATGTGGTACCGTCCAGGTGGCTGGTTGGCAGGTAGGGCTGCTTGCAGGGCCTGGATCTCACCTACTCTTCTTGCAGAGGTGATGGCCACGAGGAAAGCGGACTACCACGACAGAAAATTGAGTAGGGCTGAATGCATAGGTTCGAATAGCGGGGCGGGCCTCCCCCCCAACCCACCTCAGAGGGTTGACCTTCTGCGACCAGCACGAAGTTGCAAAACACTTTCATTTGTGTCCACAGCACTTCAAAGTAGACGCCCTGGCTTTGGCGAGTACTTCCCTGCAGTCCGCCGTAAGCTGGTAGCCACCAAACTTTAATGCTGCAGGAGGCAGGCATTCAGGTTCAGAGATCCTGGGTCATGGTGCAGAATTGCGCCTCCTTCCCTGGCTATTAGATCTGCAACACCCGGCAGCTTGACTGGAGGGGATGCGGACATGCTAAGAAGCTCCAGGTACCAGATCTGCCTTGGCCACGCTGGTGCGACGAGGGTCCTGCACCGGTACCATTTGAGTTGACCGATGACTCGAAGTAGTAGCGGCAACGGAGGGAACGCATACAGAAACAGGCCTTCCCAAGGGAATGAGAATGCGTCCCCCCATGCTCCCCAGTTGGGGGAACCTGCTGGTGGCACTTGGTGTCCTTCCCTGTTGCTAACAGATCGATCTGGGGACTGCCCCATTTGAGGAAAAAGTTGTCCACTTGATCCTGCCGAAGCTCCCACTCGTGGCAAGAGTGCAGCTCTCTGCTGAGACAATCAGCTACAGTGTTCTTCATTCCTGCCAGGTGAACCAGGATGAACATCCCTTGGGCGACGGGACAGTGGCACAAGTCCTGCGCCTCTTTGGAGAGTGCTGGGGATCTGGTGCCCCCCTGCTTTCAGATGTAAAACATTGTGGTGGTATAGTCTGTGAAGACCCTCGTCACTGCCCTTGAGGGACGGTAGAAATGACCCGAGGGCCCAAACCAATGCCTGTAGTTACAGGACGTTGCTGTGTAGCGTCTTCTCTTCCTGCAGCCAGAAACCTCTGGCATGAAGACGTCCGTTGTGGGCTCCCCATCCTTCCAGGGAACCATCCGTTGTGAACATCTCCTGGTACTGGGGCCTCTGAAAATCTGTACCTCCAGCAATGTTAGAGTGCACGCTCCACCACCTTATCGCTTGACGGAACTTCTCGTCTAACGTTATGTCCTGAAGCCTCCAGACCCTGGACCCAATGGGTGTCGAGGAATTCCTGTAGTCGATGCATCCGCTATCTGCAGAGCCGAATCAGGTATATGCATGACATGCCGAGCAGCAACTTGATGGTCCTCAATGTGGCGACCATCAGTGCCAACAGCCGTTGCACCTTGCCCAAAATGGCCACAATCCTCTCCTACAACAAGGATGCCAGGCAGGACACAGCCTGGATCCCAGGAACAGCGCATTCTGCGGTGGAGCCAAGCCAGACTTTGCATAATTCACAGAGAACCCCAGGTCCATCAACAGTCAGACAGTCTTCGCTGTGTGATCGACAATGATCTCCCTTGACTTGGCCCGGATGAGCCAGTCGTCCAGGTAAGGATACACATGAAACTCTTGCAGTCGTAGATGGGCCGCCACTGGAGCCTTGAACTGGTAATGCTTCCCTTGAACGACAAAGCACAGGAACTTGCGATGCCCTTCGTGTATGGGGACGTGGAAGTATGCATCGTCTAGATCCAACGACGACAGAAGGTCTCCCTCCTCCGGCTGGCCGAGCATGTGCTGCAGCGTGACCATCCGGAACTTCTGGGACCTATGTACTTGTGTCGTCGTAGTTTGAGAATGGGCCTCCAGCGCCCGGTCTTCTTTCTTACGATAAAGTACCTTAAGTAAACTCTGGGGCCCCAGAGTCGCTTTGAAACCAGCTCTATCGCCCCTTTTCTTAACATGGCCCGAACTTCCAGCAGCAGCTGAGGGATGTGATTCTATCGGGCCACCAGCGGTATTCGCGGACACTTTCGTAGAAATTCCAAAATGTGGCCGTGGGCGAGAGCGTCCAGCACCCATCGGTCGGTGGAGATGGTCTGACAAGCTTCGCCTGATGCCTTGGCCGGTTCAGTCCTGCTTGGCGGTCGGAGCGCCGCCCTGGGAGTCTTGGCGATGACGGCAGCCACCTCCGAAGGCCTTGGAGCTACCCCTGTTGGCTTCCTGGGTCGAGGAACAGGAGGGTTGGCGGAAAGAGGATGAACCCCCTGCCGAAACCCATCCAAGACCTGCTAGACTTCCCTCCTGAGAAACAAAAAGGACGGCCGGTGTTGCTGCAGGGTGCCCAAGGCACAGGCAGTCTGTCGGTCTTGATAGCCTGGAGGGATTCATCGACAGCCTTCCCGAACAGGTTGTCTGTCGAATGGCATGTCCAGGACCCTCGTCTGGACCACCTGTCTAAGTTGGTGGCCTTGAATCAGGCACAGCGGCGAGGGCAAACCCCTGTTGCCAATCTGGCGGAAACCTGTGTCCGCAATGTCCAGGGCTACATCGTCTTCCAGGAGGATCCCCAAAGCCTTGACCCATTTGTCATCATGGAGGAAATCCAGCTGTGGAGCCATCTTGTACCAAACCTCTCGGTCTCATCTGGCCACGATCACCAAAGCATTGGCCGCCTTGACCATCGCTGCAGAGTACATGTCCTTTCTACCCATGGAATCCAATTTCTTCCCCTCGTTGTCCGGAGATGCAGCTGAAGAAGACGACAAACTGGACGACTTCTTCCTGGCAGCCCCCAAGTCCAGCGATGGCTGACACCACAGACACTTGGGTGCAGACTCAGGCACCCGGTACTTACTTTTCAAGCCGGTCTCTCTTCACTGGGCCTGAGGCGGAGTGCCTCAGCAGAGCCAGCCCTTCATCCCAGATGGCGTCCTAGCACTAGTACAAGAAGCCTTTTTCTCCTCCGGGATGAGCTGGAAAAGCTCTGACGCACTAGTGATCATGGGATGAAAGGACCCCAATTTGTCCGGTGGAGAAGCTCTCTGCGGCGGTGATGCAGGACCTCCCATCCCTGCGTCGTCATCCGTCGTCGTGTCCGTTCCCGTCCCCTTAGGGGGCGGGAGGATAGCAACAGTTGGAATGGAGGTGTAGGATACCTACTCCTATCCTTCGCCAGTGTTTGCCCCGGTGTCAACTGTGGTGCAGCTGGTGGCGCAGTCGGCATCCTCAATCTCTGACACCAGCATGTGGAGGGTCGAGAGGATATCCTGCGACAGGTCTCTAGGGGGTACCTGGGGACAGGGTCACTGGGTCCAGCACCCATGTCATCACCCCTGTTGACAGTGTAGTCGTCGCCTCCCGCAGGCACCTCCCCGCCGTTCCCATAGTCGTCGCCACCACCCTGGATGGTGTGGAAGGAAAGTATCTCCTCCTTGTTGGACAAAGAAACGTCTGTGCCTTGGAGTTTCTTCGCCCCCACCCCCTTCTTAGAGTGCTGAGGGGTCGTATCGGGCTACAGTCCGGCACCCTGTTCCCCGGAGTCTTTCCTACCAGTTGGGCGAAACATCCCTCCTGGGAGGAAGTGCCACTCTGGCTGCCACCGGGGCACCCTGGACTGAGTCAGCACCTTTCGCCTTTGAAAGGGAGGCCACCACCAACTCAATCGAGGACAACGATTTGGCCTGGATCAACTGGGCCATCACAGGAAGGACGGACACCTTGAGTCTCCAGCAGCTTCCATGGGGTAGCTGACTTTTTCTCTTGGATGAAGAGCTAGAGCGGCGGCTGGAGATCGAGGCAGACTGAGGCTACGAACATGCCCAGACTGTCGCAGGACCCATTTGTGCGGCAACCCCAACGGAAGCAGACTTGCGGTGCTTGGCCTCGTTTTGGGACCCCACGGACGGAGCGCCCTCAAAGGACTTCGAAGACTGCTCAGGTTGGCTGGATCCGGAAGAGGCATGCCTGTGAATCACCTGGGGTAAGGGCCCTGGTCTTGACCCACGCCGCCAACCGGACGGGTCGATCCTTCATCATGCACTTGAAGCCACGGCAGATCTCACGATCTTCATGTGTCGAGTGTAGACAATACAGGCACTGGGAATGCTCGTCATCTGTAATAATATTCAGTAAACCGCAGATGGTGCACAGCTTGAGTAGGGAAGCTCTGTCGTCCGCCGACATGATCGGGCGCGGTCTAGGCCTTAAGACTTCTGGAAGCTTCCAAGAAGAACACTCAATGATTTCTGCCCTAGAGGGGTGATTAAAGATGCCAAAAAAATGGTCCCGGTGAATTGGAAGGATAAGCGATGGAGCAGACGGTCTCAATTGAAACAATTTTCCAAACAAAAACACGAAAAAAACTCAGAGCTCAAAGAGCGAAACGCGAGGTCTCCCACCACTTGAATGTGCAGTAAAAATCTGAAGATGGCTGCCAGAGAAGGGGCTTAGGTAGAGGGCAGTCATTGGCTGGGGGCAGTATAAACCATGCTCAGTGACTCAGTGATTGGTTTATAGGAGAAAAACAGTTTAGAAACGAAACCAAACTTTTCTTTTACTGAGGATTCCCAGTCTGACAGGGAATATTCATTAGCATGCATGCCAGACCCCATGCTGGTGAATTACTTTATCTGGATTCACGTCCATCATTAACCTGCAGGCACAAGCATATGACGCTGCACATGCACGGTGTATAACGGGGATTGCATAGTCAAAAACCACAGGCACCGATATGGGGATTCATAGACCGTTTCCGGATTCTTTGCCCCCTTGTCCTTAACCCTTGATACACAGAGGCCCAAAATAAATTCCAAACAATCTTGCAGCTACAATACATAAATGAGCAAACAAATCCAGATTTGTCCTAGGACTACTCCTTTCTCCACCTACCTCGTTCTCTGAATATAAATGAATTCTATGAAAAAAAATTGAAACAGCCCAGGTGCGTGGTCTTTTCCAGCTCAAGACTTTGACCCCCTTGTCCATTCTTGCTTATTCTGCAACTATCTACACAAGATGGTCTTCTCGAATGCTACTGCTGCATATATTATGAGCCTGTGTTCATCAGATGGGACACCCACCCACCGAGCGAGCTTCAAGATCACAAAATATTGTAGGCAGCATTTTACATATGCAAGGTAACAAGGCATTAGGTGCGCACCAAAACACGTAGTTCTGACACTGCAGTTTTTCAACATTAATTAAAAGAAAGCATTTTGAGATTTTCTTTGAGCAAATCGTAACCTCTGTCCTAAGCTTCCAAGCAATACTGCTGGACTCACTGGGATATTTTTTATGAACTCTGAAGGTGCAAGACTTATCTGACTCACCTCACTTTCTTTTGGGGACACTGGGCCTCATTTCAAGGTTTCCAGTGAGGAAGGTTCCTCCCCCTTTGTTTTGGCATCCATGATTTCCTATGGCAGCACCCCATCCCTATGCGGTGTGCTGCCAGGGTGCCGGTCAATGTTTTGGGTGCACTGGGTAGATCATGTATACCAGTGTTGGAGTAGTCATCTTCAGGATGCGTTTTTACCTTTGCAGCACCAGCCATTTTACATGATGTGCTGTGGGGACACTGCACCCCCCTCTTGTCCCACAGAGATTTTTTTATTTCAAGGCATAAAATAGGCACTATTGCATTGCAATTTGCGATGGAATATCACCTATCATGCTTTCATTCACTTGTCAAATTAACGGCAACATGATTTTTAGAGTAAGTGCTAAACTGCAGTACTAGTTGTAAACATGGTGTCTGGAGAATGTGGTGTGTGGATTGCGCAGGTGAGGCAGAGGTGCCTGGGTTGGGACTAGAGATTTTATCAATTCATGGGACCAGCACTGGCGCTGCACGCAAATGTTGCTGCCAGTGGAGCGCATGTGGCAAAGGAGTGCATGGGACAAACGGAAATTTAGTGCACCTGCTGCATCCGTCAAGGGCGCAGTAAATGGGCAGAGTAACAGCAGGCAAATTCCTTCAATGGGTCACCAGCAATGACATGCTCATTTTGTAGCTGCAAAAGTGAGGTCACATCTCATGCTGGGTATGGGTGACGGAGAGGTGGATGAGTCCGGGGTTGTGTGGTATTTTACAGAGCACTTTATTCAAATAAAAGAACAAGTACTTTCAACTGGATGTTCCGCCAATGTATTCCACATCTTTGACATGTAATGTCCACAGCTGTGCACTTCGGAAACTTTTTCGGCAGAGTGTGTCCGGTGTCGGGTCAATGTCCCATCGAAGGCCTCCGTCTAGGGCGACGTCACAGGATGTTATAAATAGGACGCACAGCGCCTGTAGCCTCAGTTTAAGTTTTTTCCCCAGAACGTGGCACCAGAAAAATGCAGGAGGCCATGAGACCGAGCAACCTTAAGAATTCGAAAGCCGGGAGACTCTGGGCATGTTGAAACTTGTCCACCATCTGCACAATGTGATGAGCCCTTACCTTGGGAACACTTCCCCAAGGATGTGTCTAAAACATCCCCAATTTACTGGAGCTGTTGGGAAGGTGTCAGATGAGACTTCTTGAAATTCAGGGAGAAGCCCAGCCAGTGGGAGGGCGCGGCAGGTGACACCGAGATGATCCAACGCCAGCTCGAGAGAGAGTGCCCAGATCAGCCAGTCGTCCAGGTAGGGGTAGACGTGAATCCCCCCCCACCCCTCGCCCGAGGTACGCTGCCACCACCACCATTAGCTTGGTGAAGACCCTCGGGCGGAGGTCAATCCGAACGGCAGGACCTGAAACTGAAAGTGTGAGTCGCCAGCCGCAAACCTCCGGTACTTCCTGTGTGCAGGATGAATCAGCACATGAAAGTAAGCATCCTTGAGGTCCAGAGAGACACCAATACTGAAGTTGAAGGGCCTGGAGGACTTGAGAAAGAGTGGCCATCTTGAACTTGTCCTTCCTGAGAAGTTTGTTCAACCAACGCAAGTCCATGATGGGTCTCAATCCCCTGTCTTTCTTTGGGATCAAAAAAGGGGAATAATATCACTTGTTCCTCTCCGCTAAAGGCACCAGTTCTATAGTGCTTTTCTCCAGCAGGCTCAAGATTTCCTGCGCAAAGAGTGAATCCGGAAGCTTAAAAGAGAATTTGGATTGTTGAGGGCGCAGAGGGAAGGCAGTAGTCGTGGGAAATGGTATCCAGAACCCACGCATCTGAAGTAATGCTGAGGCAGTCTGCCCCCAACCAGCAAACCATGGGACATGGCCTCATGACTGTTTGGAAGCGGCTGCGGCAGTGCCTGAAGGCAGAGAGGCAGCTGCCTGAGCTGCTTTGGCACCACGATTTCCCGGACCACCACTGGTACTTTTTCACTGGCCCCTTTGACTGGCGGCCCCTCTCGTTCTACCAAAGGAGTAGTAACGAAAGGAACTGCTGTCCCCTAGGACAAAAAAGGCAGAGCTTGACGCACCGCGGCGCTTAAAGATTTCGCCACAGCTTTTGAGGTCTGCAACCTCTCCATGCTCTCGTCAGCCTTGCTGCCAAACAAATGTGCGCCATCAAAGGGCATGTTGAGAATATGGGCCTGCACATCCCGGGCAAACCCCGACCTTCTGCAACCATGCAAATCTGCATATAACGGTGCTCTGAGCCATGGATTGGCTAACACTGTCGGCCCTATCCAAACCCGACTGAAGGGATTCAAACATGGCATCCTCGCCGTCCTGCACGAGAGCAAGGCACCCATACCTTTCTTCCCCCTCGGGAAGATGCTCAGCCGCCAAAGAAACAGTTACAGTGTGTGTGAAAACCTTTCCAAGGCACATGTGGAGTTCGCCGATTTCAGGGCCATGCTCCCAGCAGAAAATAACTTCCGGGCCCAACTGTCGAAGCGCTTGTTATCCCTATCCGGAGGGATGGTAGGGTACGCCGCCTGCCCCGAGGTGGCTGTAGCCATCTGAACCACTTGAGTAGATAAATATAACAGAAGGGCGGTATTTCTTGGTCACAGACTTATTAACAGCCGGAAGAGATTCCAGGGACTGCCAAGCAGCTGCCACCCTTTTCTGCAAGGTAAGATGAAATGGCAAAACCGGGTCAGAGGACAGAGCTTGGTCTAAAATGTCCATCAGATCATCCTGCACAAAGTCTTCAGGAGGCCTGTACCAGCCCAGATACTCCGAGACCCTCGCCAAGAGACTCCTGTACGAATACTCTGCATGATCCCCAGGCTCAGGCCTACCAAATTCCACTTCCAGGGAAGTGTCCAATTCACTGGCATCATGGAGGGTCTGTCGCAACTACTCTGTCTCCAGAAAAAAGTGGGTCATCATCAAGGTCACCAGGTTCCTCAACCTCAGACTTTCCTCCTCTTCATAAATATCATCCAGAGGTCTGGGGACAGAAGAGGGCCTGGAGGCCAAAACCACCCTCACAGACTTCGACCTAGCCTTCCTTTGAGGATCCACGATATCCGGGTACTCCAATGGCAAATTGAGAAAAAATCCCTGAATGCGCCGAAGGCTGACATCCAGAGCGTCGACAACCTCGACGTTGCGACGGCCGAACGAATAGATGCTGGCCCCAAGCCCTCAATAGGTTGCTGCGGTCTCACTGGAGACCAGGACCGGAAACTAGAGACACGACTCTTCGAATCCTTGTCCGAATGGGGCCTCGACGGCTCCCGATGAGAGTTGCGTCATATACCCGAGCCCGAAGGCGTGCGAGCCACGGTACGAGACCGATCCTGGCCGGCTTTGTCAGAAGGCACGACCGGACCCATGCCCTGGATTGTTTAAACGGAGTCAAGGACTTCGTAGGGCACGTAGCCTTCCTCAGGGCACCATCCTCTGAGGACAGAGAAGGCGACAGCACTTCCTAGAGTGCCCGGCCGGGCAAGACGAGTGGCAGGAACCACTCCAGGACCAAGCCACCGCAGA
Organism: Ambystoma mexicanum; assembly: GCF_040938575.1. NCBI lineage: Eukaryota > Metazoa > Chordata > Amphibia > Caudata > Ambystomatidae > Ambystoma > Ambystoma mexicanum. The sequence goes on along the minus strand of NC_090937.1, from coordinate 1,265,603,192 downwards.
GAGTCGCCTCTCGAGTCATCGGTGTAAACCCACTTGGACTTGGAAGTCCGGGATTTAACAGGCTTAGAGCCCCTACCTACCTGGAGCTTCCCCTTTTATTCCTGCAAGGCCTTGGCAGTCAGCGACTGGCATTTCGAGCAGTCTGTCGTGCGACTTGCACAGGCACCACAAACAAATGCGGTGGGGGTTGGTGAGCGACATCTTTGACTTGCAGTCCCGGCAGGTCTTGAAGCCAGACCGCGGAGTCGGAGAGGGTCGAAGAGAAAGACATTGCAATGATGAATAAACGAGGCGCGCCAAGTCTCACGAATTTAACACGTTCACAGAAAAAAACAGAACTGAGGCTACGTGCGCCCTATTTATAACATCCTGTGATGTCGTCCTCGACAGAGGCCTTTGAGGGACATTGACCCGACGCCATCGTCGCAGGACGCCATCTGCCGAAAAAGTTTCCGAAGTGCACAGCTGTGGATATTACATTTCAAAGATGTGGAATACATTGAAGGACACAATCCATTCCAATACTCCAGGCCCTTGACTGGAGTAGAGAGCTCAATGCTCCAAGCTACTGCACTCTCAGCCAAAGATTTTGGGCTCACTAGACACTGTAGCAGTATGTTAGTTTCAGGAAGAGGGTTTTGCAAGTATGAAACAGTTTGTGCGAATCTTGCAAGGTCTTTGTTCATACCATGCTTGGGTATTTAAAATATTAAAAGGCCTTGGTCAATTAGCACAAAAAACATAATTCACTTATGTTGGTTATACAGTTAAAAGAAATCAAAAGCTAATGAAATTTGCGTGGTACATTACATTTTTTTTTAAATTCCAACTCAAAACAAAAACTGCTCCCCAAAAAAGTGAGTGGCACCAAAAAAAGAAAATTCAACAGGAAATACAAAAAACCTATAAACTATAGAAACAAAGCAATATTCCAAATGTAACAAAAAAAAGGATATTTGGATCAACAGTGTTTACATGCATACAAATATTTAACAAAATCAGTATGAGTAAATTTTCAGATACCTCTTGACCAGTCAAAAACAGCAGAAGGTCGCCTGGCTCTTCCTCGCACATGTGAATCTGTATCACTGTTCTGATGGCTGCCTCAAGGTAATCCCTTTCTGGCTCTGGAGTGTAAAAGATCTCCACAGGATGAGTACGACCAGGGATGGTTAAGAGAGGGCAGTTATCAAAATATATCTGAAACTTGCCTGCATCTAAAGTAGCACTCATAACTATAACCTGCAAGAAAGAACATTTTTTAAGTACCAATACAAAGCAATTTTCTCAAATCCAGATGTTACACTCCTGGAGCAATTTATAACATGACAGTTTTGTCTTCAGAAATATATTTATCCACTCAGCCAATTGAGACCAGGCTGCAACTTAAAAATGTTGTGTAAGGACCTGTGAGAATAATTGAAAATAAATTGTCCCTGCACAGGAAAAGCTTTCATTCACGCTCTTGGATTTACTAATTTTCCCACATACAACTTCAAACTCATTCGGGATCTAATTTGCTAAATAAAGGGAAAAAAACTCAATAACCAAGCTAGTTACCTATACCATAAGTACTGAATTGTTTTGGTTCCTCCGAATCTAAACCCAAGAATGCTTTCACACAGATACGCATGTTCCTAAACACGTGTAGGTGCATTTTAAAATCCTCAAAATGTGCACTTGCCACTGGCAAGTGATAACTTGTGTGCATATGGGGAACTCTGGCGGAGAATTACTTTAGGCCTGGCTAGTAGCTTGCAATTTGAAATGTACACCCCTGTCTTTCAATGGACTTGTCCAACTGGGAAGAATGGCTGTATGCTTTTAAAATTGCACGCTCCACACAAATCTGTACTGAAAGAGTATCAGATCGACATTCATGAAAGCTCAAATTTGAGTTAAGCGTTGACCTCAAAACAACCTCTGAAAAGCCAAGAATATTCGTGGATCACTTCGGAAACAGTAAAATATCGCCAATAGCTGCTACAGGGAAGAACGCTTGTTCATGCAATTTTTCCTCACATACTATTTGTTAGGGAGATTTTTCATTTCTATGCCAAATTCCCTTCACCTGTGAGACCTCCAGCACTTTTTGCTGGACTTCTGGATTTTATTGGTCCATCTCCTGAGTGAGTATCCTTTTCCCCCACTCATTCTTTTCCTCAGATTGTGGGAACTTTTTATATCTTCATACTTTACATTGGAGTCATGTTTGCCTCCAAGTGTCTATGGCATCAGTAATTTCATTTTGCAGCACTCAAGACCTTTTGTGAAGTGTTGCTACCATTCATATTTAATTTCATTTTCCTTGTGCGAACACGGGTTCCCATGGGTAGAGGGATACTTTTGATCATTCTAACACTATCTTGTGAGATCAGCACACACCAACTTATGCGGAGTGCTGAGGGGTTACATGGTATTAAATAAACAAACCAGGTTGTTAAGAGTTTTGAGATAGCCTGAATAAAACAAACATTCCAGGGATATCTATTCTATCCTAATCCATAAAAGCATTGCATGTGAACCAATGTTACATGGATGGATTTTCATATGTCAAATGGACCCTAACAGCGTAATATAACAAATGGACACTAACAGCGTAATATAAAGCAAGGGTGCTGCTATGGCCAGCATACTTTTTAAAGAGGCACATTTTTTACATAGCAATAAACAATTCACTGTCTCAAATACTTATGTCTTTCATAAGCTGATACAACTAAAGCGGAACTAAATAGGAACCCTGAAGCACCAAAATGCAGTGGTAGCTCTACAGCTACTCTGGCACACTGACAATATCCTAACAGGCAATCCAGATCCACCAACAAAGTGGAACAGATGAGGGAGATAACTCGCCCCCCACCCCCGCCTTCATACTCACTAAAGACAGTTTGGGAGAAGGAGGCAGCTAGGAACACAGTCAAAATCGTACTGAGTACTGGTGGCAGAGCAGCAACAAGGGCAGAGCGGTGAAACATGCGAGATGGGGCTGCGCAGGGAACAGCAAGGCCCTTTCATTACACGTGAGGTCCCATGTGCGTAGATCGACTAACACCAGCAGTGTGGGGGCCTAGGTGCCGGCTTAACTATCCCTACCCAGCAAAGACTGGTGATCTGCAGAGTAGGAAGCCTTTCCCTCCTGTTTATGTCCAGTCTTGCACGCAGTAAGCAAGCAGAGAATGAGGCCCCGAGGGACAAAAATCACAGGAAGAGGGGAATGAACTATGAGGGCAGAGGATGCAGTGAACCTTATATGGTGATGAGCACGTCCCACTAGGGAAACACTGGGCATCGAGTTCCCACTGCATTTCAGGCAGCAGTGTTGGGGTGCGTGTAAGCGCAAGACAAATTCTGGGATGGGGTGCCTTTACATTGCACTCTGGTGGTAAAGCAGGGTTCCAACTAAAAGGCAAACCAGACCACCTGTATAGTGCCAAGTCTTTCGAGCGAGTGCAAGCTGGTAGCGACTACAATTATTCTGCACAATTACTTCCAAAGAATACACCGCCACTGCAATACTGAAAAATACAGTATAACGTACAGAATCTGTAATAGATCAAATAATTACTTAGGCCAAACATAACAGTACCATCCCACTGTATGGATAAAAACAGTAATGGAGAGTGATGACCAACCCGGCTCTTAAACTACATAGGTTGCCAACTACCTTGTTTTATGCACAACACCAAGCTATGGGATAAGAAGAAAATGGAACTCTAGACCATAAAAACAGCGCCATTATCAGTACTCAATAACACAAACACGCAATTCCTAGACCTCCCACACATAGTATCAACTATCTTACAAAGGGACAATATACATTTATATAGCACGTACAAGAAGCAAAAGTGTAACATTCTTTTTAAGCCAAACCCAAGGGGCCACCAGATATATGGACCTTACACTCCTAGAAAAGAGATGCATAATCAAATAAACAGAGCATTTTCATTAAACAGTGTGATGCAGATATTAAAAATACAAGAAATCAGGGGTCCGTGCTAAAATTCAAGCCTTTTGTAAGAAACTCCATGGACCCAAGTGCATCCTCAAAAAAATGCCAGAGTTGAGTTAAGAGTCGAGCCATGGCTATGGGGAAAACAGTTACGTTTGAGTTGTACCGCACAGAGAAAGAGTGGGAGGGCAGTAAGCGGGTTAAGCAACATCGGGAAGTGCATTAGAAAGGTAGGCTCCAATGGCTTAGGAGGGGAAGGAACAGCAAGCCGGGGGATCAGTAGGTTAGTTTATTAACTGTAAATTAAAGGCTGTAATGAAAATGACATGGTCAAAGACTTGATATTACGTTTTGTAATGTGACTTTACATGTTAAACTGTGAAACAGATTTAAACAAAAAGAGCACACAAAAAACAAGCGTACAGCCATGAACAAACACGCACGCCGAGTTATGGCACCATTTGTGCAAAGCTCTTTTGGGAGCTACGACCACGGACTTTAATGGGGGATAAAATCTGGTAGGAAAGGCAAGACTAATCACTCTTGAAGGCGAGTAGTGTGGCCAAAGAAAACGGGTCGTAGTACACCACACTAATATTCACTAATTAAATTACACATTAAGCAGGTCAAATAAGTTCTTAATTTGCAAAAGGTGTGGGAGCCCCTCTATCGAGAACGAATATGTCTCAAATAGCATGTACTATGTAATTTCGTCCACTCAGGAGGGTCAACAACAACGTTTTAGCTCACTGCACCCTTCAGAGGAGAAAACCATTTGCATATCTGTCTTGTTCCACCCAAAGGGCAGTACAGCATCAAAATGCTAGACAATTCTCTGAATAGTAACATGAGAACAGGGTATTTGGCCCATGATATTTTTCAGTAGAGCGGCTCCCACAACCTTGTTTAATTTGTCAAACTTGGGTTTTCACCATATGTAACCCACAGTAATCCAGACGTGGAACCCTTGCTCGCTGTGCCTTAGAGCCTCAGCTTCACCTCACTGAGGTCCAAAAAGCTGAAGCATGTGTCTGGAGTTACTGATGGTACTCCTGCTTAGAGAAGAATTGCCTAGCATTCGGTGCTGAACACTGTGTGGGTGGGGCCAAAATGATATGTAAATGGTTATTTCTTCTCTGTGAAGGGTGCAGTTAGCTACAACATGGTTGTAGACCCTCCAGAGTGGGAGATATTACCTAGAATAGGGTATTTGGCCCTGTTCGTTCTCAAATGAGGTACCTAACACACAATAACAGTAAATATGAAATGCTCCACCAAATAGGCAGTTCACTGCCTATATGTGGGCCAACAATCCGATTGGCACCCAACATCAATTAACAGGGAAATGGGGGCGGAAACTACAAGCTACTAGCAAGTGGTTGAAGTCTGCTATTGGTCTGCACAATCAAGTACAGTAGCCTAAAGATACAAACAACCTAACTGTTCTGAGTGGCAGCATTGCACCAAATGTGAAGGATGCTTATGGGGGAACAAACTCAGAAAGCACTGGTAAATATGTCACCCATCACCATGGGGAGAGTGCACCTCTGAGGGCAAGTATGTAAAATGAAGCACTCACCCAGCAGGTCTAGTGGTATTTTACAACTTTGTGAGGCTTGTCACTATCACACAAAGCCTTAAAGGGGTGGGAAGAGATGGAAAGCCTTGACTATAGAAACATTACTATCATTATCAGGACCCAAAATGCCACAGATTGTCACAAGATTGCTCATACACTTGAGCACATATTAATATGGACATTACAAATGCACACTACACAGTCGTATAGTTTCTAGGAGGAAGAAACCCGAGTTAGACAAGATCCAACAAAGCCTAGAGAGCTGTCAAAATTAAGTAAACGTTTAGTGTCTCACTACCGAGACCATTAGGTCACAATACACTCCAAGAAACAAAAACACGTGCAACAAGGATAACAAAAGGTAAAATAAATCAGGGGGTAGCAGTTAAAACTCAAGTTTAAGTGGCAAACTCCCAATGAGAAATTAGTCACTTTGGAGGTGTTCTACCCCCAAAGGAGCTGAAAAGGAAGAACCCTATCTGAGGGGGGGAGCCAGAGAAGAACTCCAGGATAAATACAGTGCAAAGTTTAAGACAGTACAGTCTCAGAAGGTAGCACAGCAGAACTTTAGATAATGACAAAATGCAGTTGGAGGTGACCTACAGAACTCCACCTCAAACATTGTGGGCAACTGAGGAAAAGAACCTTGAATAACCTACCAACTCAGGGATCAGAGGTAGGTTACTCATGGTAGCAATTGCCAAAAAGACAGCTCATGAATGGACAAACACCCACCGAGTACAAGACTTCATTCACAGGTCTGTTTGCATGACTCAGTCACTTAAGGACTTGAAATCGTGGAACAATTAGGACACCGAGACCCCCAAAAGAAACTCAAACAGCCTTTACAATATTGGGATACCAGCAAGCAGTGAAAACTGAAGATGGCTCCAGGAAGATGCTGGAACAAGGCAAGCGGATTCCAGTGGCTTGGTGAGCACATTTTATGTTTGCTTAAGTATTTGAGTAGCCCCCCCTTGTCCTTCTAGGACCTGCAGGTGTGCAGCCACAGAAATGTTTTGAAATCTGCTAGATGCCACTTTGGCTCTGGAGAAAAAAATGCAAATATTTGCTCAAGTATGAATATGGAACAAGTTACTTACCTGTAACTGTTGTTCTCCAGCATGGGTCTGGCATGGATTCACATGCTCATGAATATTCCCCGTCGTCAGGCTGGGAATCCTCGGTAAAGAAAAAACCAGTATCAGTTTCGTTTCTGATCTGTCTTTCGTAGTAATAACCAATCACTGGTCTCTGCGTCATACTGACCACAGCCAATGACTGCCCTCTACCTAAGCACCGCCTCTGGCAGCCATCTTCAGATTTGGAAGCACGTGAAGTGGCAGTATGACCCAGTGAAGAGCCGCAGAGGGGTAGGCGGGAGGGTTCGCATGTGAATCCATGCCAGACCCATGCTGGAGAACAACAGTTACAGGTAAGTAACTTGTTCCTTCTCCAGCATGGGGTCTGGCATGGATTCACATGCTCATGAATAAAGAATACATAGCAGTACACACATGCACAACCACGGGAGGTGGCAAAGGCTCAACATTAAGCAGTACATCAAACTCAACATTAAGCATCTTACCTCCTCACCAGGCTCACCTCAGGCGAACAAGTTGCGCAGCACTGCTTGGCCGACCCTGGACTCCTCCCTGGAATCCCGGTCGACGCAGTAGAATTTCGTGAAGGTGTGCGTCAACCTCCACGTAGCAGCCCTGCATATGTCCAGCAGGGGCACACCAGAAAGGAACGCCGTGGTAGCTGCGATCGCTCTGGTGGAATGGGCTCTCGGACGGCCAGGCAGCGGTCGGTTTGCCAACCGATGACAGTACATGATACAGCCGGAGAGCCACCTGGAAATGGAAGCCTTCGTGAGAGCCTTCCCCTGATTGACAGGTCCAAAGTTCACAAAGAGTTGTGACGTCTTCCGAAAACACTTCGTGCGGTCCACGTAGAACTTCAGCGCTCTAGCCACATCCAGCGAGTGCAAAGTCCTCTCAGCCGGCGACAAAGGCGACGGGAAGAACACAGGCAACACCAAGGGTTCGTTGAGATGGAAGTCCGACGGTACCTTGGGCATGAAGGAGGGGTGCGTCCTGAGCACTACCCTCGTGTCGTGAAAAGTCAAGTACGGGGCCTTGCAGGAAAGGGCCTGGATCTCTCCCACCCGTCGTGCGGAGGTGATGGCCACAAGAAACGCTGTTTTCCACGACAGAAACTTCAACGGGGCCGAGTGCAGAGGCTCGAACGGAGGTCCCATGAGCTTGGTCAGCACCACGTTGAGCTCCCACGCCGGGGCCGGAGCCTTCACCGGCGGGAACGATCTGAACAGTCCCTTCATGAACTCTTTCACCAGACGATGAGACCACAAGGACGTCCGGCCCGTGGCTCTGGTGTATCGGGAGATAGCAGCAAGATGAATCTTGATGGACGCGTGTGCCAGTCCAGCTTTGGCCAGCGTCAGCAGGTACGGCAGTACCTGGGGAGCCGTAATCCGTAGAGGGTTAATCTTCTGTGCGTGGCACCAGACAGAGAACCTCTTCCATTTGTGTCCGTAACATTTAAGAGTCGAGGACGCCCTGGCCTTTGCAAGAACCTCTCTGCAGTCGGCCGGTATGTCGTATCCTCCAAACTCTAGCGCTGCAGGAGCCAGGCCTGCAAGTTCAGCGATTTCGGGTCGTGGTGGAGGATGGCGCCTCCTTCCCTGGAGAGTAGATCCGCGTCCACCGGCAGCTTGATTGGCGGGGACGCTGACAAGTCCAGAAGGTCCGGGAACCATATCTGCCTCGGCCACGCAGGTGCGACGAGGATCATCCTGCACCGTGACCTCTTGAGCTGGTTGACGAGCCAGATTAGCAGTGGCAAAGGAGGGAACGCGTAGAGGAACAGGCCCTCCCAGGGGAACGAGAAAGCATCGCCCATGCTCCTCGCTTGGGGAAACCTGCTGGCGAACCTCCGGCACTTGGAGTTCGTCGCCGTCGCGAACAGGTCGATCTGGGGTGTGCCCCACCGTCGGAAGAGGCGATCCACTAGATCCTGCCGTAGTTCCCACTCGTGGCACGAGCGCAGCTCCCTGCTGAGTGAGTCGGGGATGGTGTTCTTTATCCCTGCCAGATGAAACGGCACCAGAAACATCCTTTGGGCGACGGCCCAATGCCACAGGTCCTGCACCTCCTTGGACAGCGCTGGGGACCTGGTTCCGCCCTGTTTCCTGATGTAAAACATGGTGGTGGTGTTGTCGGTGAAGATCCTCACCACCTTGCCCTTGAGGGACGGAAGGAAAGACCGGAGGGCCCAGAACACTGCACGGAGCTCCAGGACGTTGATATGGAGGGACTTCTCCGTCGGGAGCCAAAGGCCTCTCGCGTGCAGATTTTCGGTGTGCGCTCCCCACCCTTCCAGGGAGGCATCCGTGGTCACTGTCTCCTGGTGGTCTGGGGTCTGAAAGTCCATGCCCGCCGTCAGATGCGCGCGGTTGCCCCACCACCGGACCGCTCGGCGGAAACTCTCGTAGAGTGTGATCCTCTCCTCGAAGCCGCCCGTCGTTTGGATCGAGCGCGCGTCCAGGAACTTCTGCAACGGGCGCATCCGAAGCCTGCACATGGCAATGAGGTAGATGCAAGAAGACATCATTCCGAGGAGGGACTTGATGGACCTCACATTGGCCGCGTCGGAAACCAACATCCACTGTACCTTGCCCAGGATGGACCTGGTCCTTTCCTCCGACGGGGAGGCCAGAAGGGACACTGTCGAGCTTCGCTCCCAGAAACAGTGCGTTTTGCGCGGGTACCAGGTGGGACTTGGCGTAGTTCACAGAGAATCCCAGGTCCGTGAGAAGTTGGACGGTCCTTGCCGTGTGCTCCACGGCGAGCTCCCTCGTCTTGGCTCAGATGAGCCAGTCGTCCAGGTAGGGGTAGATGTGGATCCCCTCGCGGCGCAGCTGCGCCGCCACCGGTGCCAGGCACCTGGTGAATACCCTGGGTGCCGACCGTAGTCCGAAGGGGAGGGCTTTGAACTGGTAGTGACGCCCTTGGACCACAAACCTGAGGAATTTTCGGTGCCCCTTTAGGATGGGAATATGGAAGTAGGCATCCTCCAAATCCAACGACGACATGAAGTCTCCTTCCTCCAGCTGCCCCAGGACGTGCTGGAGGGTGACCATCCGGAACTTCTGCGCCTTGATGAACTTGTTCAGACGTCGCAGGTCTAGGATGGGGCGCCATCCTCCCGTCTTCTTCTTCACGAGGAAGTATCTCGAGTAAACTCCGGAGCCCCGAAGCCTCTTTGGGACGAGTTCGATGGCGCCCTTCCTGAGCATCGCCTTTACCTCCAGGAGAAGCTGAGGGACATGAAGCTCTTTCCTGGCCACAGGGGGGACGCGTGGGCACCTTCTTTGAAACTCGAGCGCGTGGCCCCGGGCTAAGGCGTCCAGCACCCAACGGTCGGTGGAGATGGACTCCCACACACTGACGAAGCTCGCCAGCCGGCCTCCCACCGGGGTACTTCGGTGGGGGCCCGACCCCACGGCCGGTTCAATCCTGTTTCGACGAGGCTTTGCCGCCTTGACCTCCTTGGCGACGACGGCGGAGTCCGCCAGACTTGCGTCGTCCTCTGTAGGCCTCCTGAGACGACGAGCGGGCCGCTTGACGGTAGGTGGAGAAACCGCCGCCGGAACCTTTGGAGGCGCCCTTGCCTCCGCTGCTCCGAAAGGGCGTCCGTCGTTGCTGCAGAACCCCAAGGGCCCGGGCCGTCTCAGTGTCCGCTTTAATGGCCTGAAGGGAATCGTCCACTGTTTTCCCAAACAGGTTGTTCCCATCAAACGGCATGTCCAGTACTCTGGTCTGTACGTCTTGACGGAAGTCCGTAGCCTTGAGCAATCCACGCCGCCTAAGGCACACGCCGTTGCCCAACTGGCGAAACCCAGTGTCGGCGATGTCCGTCGCAATAGTGATGGCGTGGTCCGACGCCACCTCACCCTCCTGTAGGATCTCCAGGGCATCCGCCCTCTTGTCGTCCGGTAGGAAGTCCAGCAGGGGAGCCAGTTTGTACCATAGCTCCCTGTCGTAGCGGGCCACGATAGCCAAGGGGTTGGCCGCTTTAATCGTCGTCGCTGCAGACGAGATGACCCTGCGTCCCATAGCATCCAATTTCTTTCCCTCGCCGTCCGGTGGGGAAGTCGATGTGGAGGCCGCACCCCCCCCCCCCCCGCTTTTTTCCTGGCCGCTGCGGAGACGACGGAGTCCGGGGTAGGCTGCGCCCGGAGGCACAGGAGGGCCACGTCCGGGACCCGGTACTTCTTCTCGTACCGGTCTCTTCTAGCTGGCGTCGTGGAAGGGTTCTTGAGGAGGGCGAGGCCCTCATCCCAAATGTCGTCCAGTAGAGGCACCGCGAGGACCGTCTTCCTCTTGGCCTCGCGCCGTTGATAAAGGAATCCTTCCTTTTTCTTCTCCTCAGGGCAGAGTTGGAAAAGCTCGGATGCCCTGGCGATCATGGAGTGGAACGATCCAATCTCGTCGGGCGGAGAAGCCCTGGTGGGAGGGGACGACGGTAGATCCTCGTCGTATACCTCGTCGTCCGTACCCGTCGCTGCCGTGTCAGTCCCCGTATCATCCCCTCGGGTGGACGGGGAGGAGGGCTGGACGGGGCGCGACGGCTGAAAAGGAGGTGGAGGGTGAATCATCCTTTTCTTGGGCGGGGGAACACCAGAAGGTCCCGGTTCAGGATCCCCCGACGGGAGCGGTTCCTCCGTCGGCAACGGTAGTCTCGTCCTTATCTCTGAGCATAAGGACTGTATAGCCAACAAAATGGCCGCCGAGTTGTCTTGCGGCGCTGGCAGAGGGGAATCCGACGGGCGATCAGGGGCCCCGTCGGCACCCTCGACGTGGCCGGTCTTCTTCCACGCCAAGGCCGTGGCTTAAGACCTCGATCAGCTCTTCGTCGGAGGTTGAGGCCGAATCTACGACGACGCCCTGCCCCCCCCTTTTTCTTCCCCGCCGGGGATTTCACGGGGGTCCTATCGATGGGCACAAAAGAGGACTCCCTCCGAGGTGGCAGGGAGACTGAGCCCCGAGGTCGCCACCACTGGTGTAGCCTCCACAGGCTGAGCCAGGGCCGCCGCGACAGTATCGATAGAGGGCTTGGCCGGATGGATTAAGGCCTTCACCACCTTAGGTGCGCTCACCGCCTTATCCTTGAGGGGGGGGGGGGGGGACACTGCCTCGCTCCCCCTCCGATGGGGCCTTCGAGCTCGACCGGGGCCTCTCCAGGAGCTTCGCCGGGTGCTCGCCCTTCCTCTTACCCGACCCAGAGCGTTGGCTCGTGGTTGATGGTGCCGGGGAGGGTGCGCCCTGCCTGTCGCCCGTAGAGCCCGACCGTTCGGCGCTCCCGGTGCCAGCGGACTCGCGGTGCTTGGCCTTGTGTTGGACCCTCGTCGCCGGGGCGTCCTCAAAGGTCTTAGAAGACCGCTCGGATTTCTTCCTCTTCTTCTCGCCTGACGGGCTCTTCCCTTCCAGCCAGTTGGCGAGACGTTGATGGCGGTCCTTCATGGTCCGCTCCGACATATTGCCGCAAAACACACAGTCCTTCTCCACGTGCGTCTTGTCCTCATGTAAGCAGTAGAGACAAAAGGAGTGTTCGTCCTCCTTAGAGACGTTCTGCAGCTGGCATCCAGGGCAGATCCTGAACAGCTTTCCGTGCGTCGAGCTTCCCTTCTCCTGGGCCATGTCCGGGCCTGAGAAGCTTCTGGAGTCCTCCAAAAGCGTAGCTCGACGAAATCTTCACCCTTGAGGGGCGCAGACGAATCCGACACGGGTCCCCGTTGATCGGAGAGTCGGTGGAGCTTGAGGCTCTTTTGACCGAAAAAACGAAGTTTTTGAGAAAAATGTGAAAAAATTAGCACTAACGCTCGAGAGCAATAGCACGAGGATCCCAACACATGAACGTGCGGTAAAAATCTGAAGATGGCTGCCAGAGGCGGTGCTTAGGTAGAGGGCAGTCATTGGCTGTGGTCAGTATGACGCAGAGACCAGTGATTGGTTATTACTACGAAAGACAGATCAGAAACGAAACTGATACTGGTTTTTTCTTTACCGAGGATTCCCAGCCTGACGGGGAATATTCATGAGCATGTGAATCCATGCCAGACCCCATGCTGGAGAAGTTCAGCATACCCAAACAAGTGGCCACTTTAGGGCTTTTCAACCCACCCACTCAGGCCAAGGGTTGCGATTCTCGTAAAGCTTGGGTAGATCCCAGACCAAAACTTGAAGAGGTTGAAACCAACAGAAGAGAGAAAGTCACTTTGCTCACCTACGTAAATAGTTTACGTATTTCTCAGCTATTGGCAACTCCAGGATGGCACTGCATCCCCTCTGGCAAAGCCTACTGAGCAGCAAAGCAGTCTGCCTGACTCTGCAACTTCTGGCACATCAAGTTCAAAAGCAGTAAACCATTCAAAATCGTATATCATACACACAGAGCAGATCATTGGGAAAACCAGGATGAGAGAAAGAACCAGTCATTCCCAGAACCCCATTAGAGCATCGCCCAACAGAATCAGACCAACTCTGTCACCATGTGGGTTTTCTCAAGCTGAAAAGTCCTGTCCCAGCAACAGTAAAATCAGGGGAGGTAGACCGGCACAAGGCAGCAGCTCAGAAACATTGTAGAAGCCTGTAGGCCATCACTAAAATGTTCCACTCACCAGCCCTCTTCACTGGTGAGTGAAAAATGGTCAACACGTGCAACATTAAAATTAGTTTCTGATGCGATGTACTTCAATCTTATTTTGACACTGATGAAACCTAGTTTTCAGCAGAACCAGTGAAAAATCAGTAGCACACTTCACCAACTGCTTCTTGATTATGGCTCTAAACGATTAGTAGAAAGACAAGCAACAGCATAAATGAAGGAACAAAGGGCAAGTTAAAAGAAAAGTATTACTTTTTACCTTTAAATCATTTCTTTGCCTCACAACCTCCTTCAGGACACCCATTAGAATATCAGTTGCCAATGTTCTTTCATGAGCCTCATCAAGAATAATAACACCATACCTCTCCAGCAATGGATCGTTCATAGCTTCACGCAGTAACATACCATCAGTCATGTACCTAGTTACAAGAAAAAGTGAAAAAATACACAAGAATAATAAAGTGTCAAGCTGCTCAATAGAGAGAACAGAATCTGTAGACCTTAGAGTTCCAGACTTATAAATGTGCTCAATACAAACAAGCACACCATGACATTCCCTTCTCGGCAAGAAGCATTTTCAAAAAGGGTGGCGGTTATGTGTTGTGGAAGATTTCTATTGAGTAATTTTACTAAAGTAGGACTTGTGAAGACTCACACTTGGGAACACAGGGCTCCAACTCTTAGTATAGGCCTGAGCCACACATGTAGGGTTCCAACTCTTAGTATAGGCTTGAGCCACACATGTTTTGATGTTAGACTTGGCTTCCTACTTGCTCAGCCATTTCTAAGACCATCACTCTCCCCTGTACACCCAAGTATTGTAAAAAAAAACAAGGTCAGCTGTATAGTTAAGTTAAATATGATTTAGAGGTTAAAAGTTTTAGGAAGAAATTACTAAAATGTATATTCAAACCAAAGGAAATTACACAACAATGCTCATCAAATCCAGCAGCAGAGTGTTGATTTCTGCATAGCTCAACGTGTTTCGAACCACTTCCCTTCCTCAGGAGCAAAGATGCATGTAATCTGTAAATGTGTTAAGTCACAACGTCAATATTTAAGTCAATATTAGTTACCCAAGTCTTCGAGCGAGATGCAACATAAAAAAATGAAATCAATAAAAAACAGTGATGTGGGAAATAGCACCAGAAATAATTAGCTTTGTATACGAGAAACTGTAGGAAAATAAAAAACTTTAGGCGTGAGTGAGCTAAGGATCTTGGGTTCTGGTTCCTTCAGGCTGTAATCTGAAGGACGAAATATTTGGCCACTGTGACCCAATCTTTCAAGAAACTTGGCTAGTCGAACGCTTAAGACGCTTTCAGTACAACAGAAGAATTAGCCATAAGAGGAAACCTGGGCCGACCTGCCGGTGTTCTGAGATCAGTAAAAACCGCCAAGATTCAATCTTTAGAAAGGATTCCTACTGAGCACCTAGGTATCCCTGCAGCAAAGATCTTGTTCATCTCTAAAGATTCTTCTGCTGGCGTTGTTATAACTAAGTAATGGAACCCCGCAAATTCAAATCCAACTAACTTCCAGGACTCATTAGCTGCCTTACTTTTTAAGGTAAGGCAACAATATATGTGGGGGCAGGTATTTTGTTACTGGGTGACCTAAATGCTCAATGTATACAACTCTAAAAGGAAACAGCAAATAGATTGCTTAAGAAGAACCCTCGATAAATGGGAAAAATGGTTAAAAGTTTTTCAGGATTGGGATTTGAAAATGGTTCATGGCAATATCAAAGGTGATGTTCCAGCATTCCCAAAGTGGGCATGCAGGAAAAGTCATTCCATTTTGGACTAGCTCTTCCTTTCCCTTGACCGGTTTAATTGCTGCACACACTGACACCCTAAGGGCCTGATTCATGGAAGTGTTTTATAATGGCGCAATACCATAGGAAGCCCTAAGTCGTGGCTCTAGTGATCATAAACAACTCTGCGAATTTGAATTGAACGATTAAATTGAATAATAAGAAATGTAAGACAAGTAATAAAAACAATCAAGAAATTCAAACATAATGGAAAAATTCTAAATACTAAACCAGAAAAAGATTTAATGCAAAATGCACAGAAATTTGTAAGTAAAATCAGCAACCCGAACACTTACACATTTTCTGTGTAAAACAGATGAGCCTAACTATCGGGCCAGGTGCCCTAAAAAACACGCCCATGTTATTGATGCAATATCATGGCAAAAGAAGGCAGACCTGAGAAAAACCATTCATAATCTAAGACACACCAAAATGTCCCACTTACACAGAAAGATAGAAGAGAAAGCCCTCAAACTACAGAAATTGGCCAAGAGGTCATAGACACCTGCGCCTCCAAAGAGAAATAAACACCTTAATCTCCAAAAACACAAGCAGTTTTGGGAACATTATAAATGACATGCAACACATCCAATCTCAAATTCAAAGTAATGTGAACACCAACACTTGGTGTACGTAACATATCTTAAAGCGACAAACTGGAAACTTCATATTTACAAAACCCGAAAACCTATACTTTGATAAAGACCTAATTGCAGAATTAATTGTGAAGTCTTCTGCCTCCAGAGCTCCTGGCCCTAAATTCTTAAAACAATCAAATTATGGTCAACCATTTTAACTGCGGTTTTAAATGAATCTTTAAGAATTCAGACACCCCAAGTCCCCGGAAGAGCGCAGTTATCATCCCTATACATCAGAAGGGCGGTAAGATCAAGAAAATGATCGCCCTTCTAGATGTGGACGGAAAGATATTGGTCTCTGTGGTTCTGAGAAACTTAGACCGCACAAAGATAAAGTATATTCCAAACTGGGTTTTGTAAGGGACTCTCTAACTCCCTCAATGGAATAATGTCAGTGATCTCTAGCAAATCACACAAAAAACAAGGACAGAGCATGGTTAGATCTATCAAGAGCTTTTGATACTATAAACAGAAATCTATAATGGAGTAAACTAGATCAGTGGAGAATTCTAAAGTCTCCTGGCAACCTTAATGGGCCTAAATCACGACACCACCATACGAATAAGATTAAACACTATAGGACATTTTTCCTTCTTTCCTGGATATACCTGGAGATGGCCGCCAGGTGCACTTTAATTGAAGTGCCCTTCTGCCACCAATGGCAACAGATATGGAAGGATAGCCTCTGGACTCGCTGAGAGGAACCTACTATCTGTTCATTGCGCACACCAGTTACAGAACTTTTGCCACTTACTCCGATTGGAGCGATTAGTGGACAGAGCCCTTGCCACCTTTAGAATGTCTATGCACATGGCACTGTTGCGAAGAGAATGGTTGCCTAGACGAGAAACTTTGCGATAGGCAACATCCTGAGCATAAATAATCCTTAGAAGTGCTACACATCTTCCTGATTTTAGGGTCAGAAGCAAGCTAACCTATGGCAGCAACGGGCGAAAACTGGTCTCTCTAACAGCAATGAAGGCAGAGATTAGGCAGAACACAAATACTGTGGTGCAAGGCGCGCTCCGAGGCCAACCCATACCTCCAGAAACAGGATGAGACGTTCTAACCACAGGCTGGCGCTGGCTGCGCATAAGAGGGAGGAGCAAGAATGCACCGATCGAGGGCCGAGCGGAGGAAGCAACAAAGTTCCGTACCGGACAGCCGCGAAACTAGATTCGACAGCGACAGCCACCAGGGAAACCTTCAAAGCCGGGCACCGACAGCAACAGTAGCTGTCATAGCTGGCCCTTCCTGGACATCCCCTGCCTCCTGAATTGGGTGCTCGTCACTGCGTGTCCCAGGGTGCTCCTCCACCTCTCCACCGCACGCGCCATCGGCAAAGGGGGCGCATATCAAGCACTAAGTGAACCCATTTAAAGCAAATGTAGAGGACTGTTCCAAAACGCAGTGCATGATCGCAACACATGTGCTGCACCGCTGTAATAGTCTAATTGGAGCCACAGCAAGGAAGGCTCCAGGAGATATGTCACAGAAGGCACCCCATAAATCAAAGCTCCTACCCATGCAGGCCACTCCTGCCTCTCCCCAACGTGCATGACCTCAGTACCTCAAAGTGAAGCCCCTGGAATGACATGAGACAGCACTAAATTTGTCAGTAGTGCCCCTGAGGCTCCAATATAATAAAATGCGGGTGAGGTGACACCTTGAAAATAATATCAGGCCACAAGCATATTTCTGGGACGTGGTCTCGTCAAAATGCCAAACCCACAAAGCAAAAGCCATCCGGATCAGTGAGGTGGCTCACCCAGTAACGCAGACCATCACAGGAGGACCACAATCAAAACCCAAGAAACTGCACAATAAAACAAGATCCCCTGAAGTGCCGAGCAACGCAGGAACCCTGACACAAGAGGACACGAGGCTGACCTCTAGCCGGGATAGGGACCAGCAACATTCTGGGCAACTTCGGATCTTTTGTCAAACGCAACCACAGAGAATGAGAAAAGGCGCTGGGAAAAAAATAAAAAGGCCCAATGGACTCCATCAGCTCCCAGCCTGGTTTTGACCCAATCACATTTGATCTAACTTGACTTTTTTTGCTCAAAAATAAGGGGTGAGACCCCTCCCCGCACCGCCACCCCCGCTTGCCCTCAACCTAATCTATACCCTTACCCCACCCCCATATATTTAATTAAATTTGACTGGAAAAAAAAAGTCCAAAAATGAATCGAATGTTTTCGGGCAATTGTGCAAATATCCCCAGCCCCCCACCCAAGGGGTGTCAGACCTGCCCTGGGTAAGCGGATCAGAAACAACAACCAGCAACACCCCAACAGTCATGCAAAGCGGATTCATGGCAGTAAATGTCAAATTGGATGACAGTTGCTACAATTGGGTCTCTAAAATCCAAGCTAGAGAAGGAGAGTGGACGTATGGACGAGGCGGAGACCAGAATCGAATCAGCGAAGTAGAGGACAAGGTGGGTAAACATGACCGCGACATTGCTGGCTTGAAAACGGAACCCAAGATGGATGCAAATGCGAGGATCTAAAAATCACACTCATGGAGAAAGAATTTGCGCATAGTCTGTGTGCCAGAGGCAGCATGCAAGGGCCTGATGGAACCCTTTAATGAGACTTTTGAAAACTATTTGAAGCAGCCGCCTCCTCGGCTCATTTCTTGGTGCAACATGCACACCACACCCTTGCCCCGGTTCCTAGACCAGGCGCCCTGCCACGCAAATTATCGCCAAAATGCTCAATTATAGACATCACATCCTGAAATTATCAAGAAGGGGAATCTTTGCTACATTGCTGATGATTGTATCTACTTAGATTGAAATGCTGCGCATATAGTCCGACATCTAGCGGGAATCGCAGAATATTGCATCTTTCTTCTGAACGTCAAATGAGGATATCGGCATGAGGGACTAACACTATCCCTAACGTGGTGTAGTCTACCCAAAATCCCTCACGTGTAGAGGTCCCTCTGGTTGTGTTTCATTTCTGCCTTGAGGGGGCCTTATAGCCAGCGTGAGCAAGTACAGAAGTGTGAAGGTGTACGATGTCCATGTACCTTCTACTCCACGAGGGGAAAGAAGGGTGGGCGCATGTGAATCTAAGCAGATACAATCATCAGAAATGCTATAACAGTGAGAAATGCCTTTCTTCTGATGCTTGTGAGTCTGCTAAGAATCGCATGCTGTGCATAGACTAGCGAGCAGTACCCAGAGATGATGGTATGATGTGTGAAGGAACAGTAGCAAAGAGGTCATAGCACTGCTTGTCCCACCTGAGAATAAGACCTACAGTGTGTATCTAGGCAGCAGTGTTGTGTAAAGGGGTGTACAGAACCTCAGTTTGCTGCTTTGCAAATGAACGAGAGGAACATTTGCAATGAATGCTAGGGTAGCCCCAGTGCCCCAAGAACAGTGTGCTCTAGGCGTGAAGGGTAAATCTCTCTTGGCAAGAGAGAAACAGTGTGATGCAGTTTACGATCCACTTTGAGATGGCTGATTTAGAGACAGGGTCCCCTTCGGCACCAGATGGCACTGAAAGAAAGAACTGGTTTCTTTTCCTTAGTGGCTTTGTCTTTTCCAGATAATAGATAACCGCTCTCCTCGCATCGTGTGGGGAAGCTTCTTTCCATAACTTTAGTGGGGTTTTGAAAAAAGGTGTGTAGTCCTATGGATTGGTTTACATGGAACATTGAGATAACTTTGGGTGCAACGCGTGGTTGTGCGCCCAAAACCACATCGTCTTAGTAAATCGTAACAAATTGGTCTTGAACTGAAAGGGCCTGCAGTTCACTAGCTCGTTATAGAGGTGATCGCCACTAGGATCTTGTAGGCGAGTGCTTTAAGGCTAGCCTTGTGCATTGGTTCAAAGGAAGGCCCCATTAGTCTGGTAAGAACATTTAGGTCCCACCCAGGAGTTGGGTTCGAAATAGGGAGATGAAGCCTCGTTACCCCTTCCAGGAGTGCTTTAATTACTGGAATTTTCCAGCACAAAACCTTGCTCTGGGATGTGGTGTACGCCGAAAGCTACACAACTATGAAATCACTTTTTTTTAAGGATTTGGAGGTTAAGACCGTGCCCCTTGCAACAAATACCAACTACAGAAAGATCCTAAACGTCGCTCATGATTCTCCCTTAGAGCTCTGGGAACCACGGTCTAGATCCCTTGAGAACGGTCGCTCTTGGTCTACAACAAAATAAAACCAACACCTATTTTCTGGAAAAATATATAACTGTCTGTTTTATTACAAAAAATGTCTAAAAACTAAAATACATATCCAGCACATTAATACTCAGTCTTTTGAGCAAGGAAAAAAAACCACAAAAGGGAGGGGAAAAGGAAAAAATGAAGCAGTGAACCTAAAATGGGACCCAGACAAAATCTGATGTACATTAGTATGCTTACCTATATGTTGTAGAAACCAACACCATTAATAAACAAGGGAAGAGTACTGAGGACAAAATGTGGGTCCATACGTAATCAAAACTACAACCAAAACAAAAATTTGTCTAAAATCAGGACGACAAATCAGACAATTTGCATTGTTAGCATCCATAATAGATGTAAAACGATGTCTAATCTAGAATCTCATACAAATAAGAGGATTATGTTTTTTCCTTGTTCAAAAGACTGAGGATTAATGTGCTGGATATGTATTTGAGTTTTTAGAATTTTTTTGTAATAAAACTTATATATTTTTCCAGAAAATAGTTGTTGGTGTTATTTTGTTGTAGACCGAGGGCAACAGTTCTCAAGGGATCTAGACAGTGGTTCCCAGATCTCTCAGAGGCGTTGGAATCTTTCTCTAGTTGGTGTACGCCGAAAGCACAGCTAAGTGGACCTTTATATGGTTAGGTGGGCATTATATAGGTTTGATGCCTTTGCCATTTCACCAGATGGCAAAGCGCTTCCATTTACTGGAGTAGCAAAGCCTGGTGTTAGGTTTCAATGCTTTCCAGAGTATGTCCAAACATCTTTGAGGGAGTTGGAGGTGCCCGAACTCTATGATCTCAGGAGCCAGGCTGCTAAATTGAGAGTTTGAGGGCATGCATGAACAAGTTACTTACCTGTAACTATTGTTCTCCAGCATGGTCTGGCATGGATTCACATGCTCATGAATATTCGTCAGGCTGGGAATACTCAGAAAAAGAAAAAAAGTTTCACTTACAAACTGTCTTTCTCCGATAAACCAATCACTGAGCTCTGGGTCATACTG
The DNA here is from genome assembly GCF_040938575.1 of Ambystoma mexicanum. Taxonomy (NCBI): domain Eukaryota; kingdom Metazoa; phylum Chordata; class Amphibia; order Caudata; family Ambystomatidae; genus Ambystoma; species Ambystoma mexicanum. The sequence goes on along the minus strand of NC_090937.1, from coordinate 1,265,582,321 downwards.
CCCCAGGCCAATGACTGCCCTCCGCCTAAGCCCCTCCTCTGGCAGCCATCTTCAGATTTGATAGCATGTAAATTGGCAGTATGACCAAGAAGAGCTGCAGGTAAGTAACTTGTTCCTTCTCCAGCATGGGGTCTGGCAAGGATTCAGATGCTTATGAACAATGAATACATAGCAGTACATACATACACAACCACGGGAGATTTCAAGGCTCAACAGAAGCAATTACTCTTACCTCCAGACCAGGCTCCCCTTCAAGCGAACAGGTTTGCGCAACACTGCTTGCCCAACCCTGGATTCCGCTCTGGAATCCCTGTCGACGCAGTAGAATCTCGTGAAGGTAGGTGTGCATAGATCTCCACCTACCAGCCCCGCAGATGTCCAGCAGGGGCACAGCAGACAGGAATGCCGTTGTCGCAGCGATCGCTCTGGTGGAATGGGCTCCGACGGCCGGATAACAGTCGGTTGGCTAACTGGTGACATTGAGTGATGCAGCCGGAGAACCACCTGGAAATGGAAACCTTGGACAAAGCTTTCCCATGGTTCACAGGACCAAAGTTCAGGAAAAGTTGTAACGTCTTCTGGAAATTATTGGTGCGTGCCACATAGAACTTAAGAGCACACCCAGATCCTGCAAGAGCAAAGTCCTTCCAGCCGGCGCCGAAGGAGTCCAAAAAAACACGGGGAGCATCAAAGGTTTGTTGATATGGAATTATGACGGGACCAGTGGCATGAAGGAGGGGTGCATCCGCAGCACCACCCTCGTCTCGTGGAAAGTCAGATACGGTTGCTTGCCGGATAGGGCCTGAATCTCACCTGCCCTCCTGGCAGAGGTGATGGCCACAAGAAAAGCAGTCTTCCACGAAAAAGACTTGAGAAGCTTGATGCATATGCTCAAGGGGGACACCCCCCCCCATGAGCCTCATCAGCACCACTTTGATTCCCCACGCCAAGGCACGCGCCTTCACCGGCGGGAACGATAGAAACAGTCCTTTGAGAACTCCTTGACTAGACAGTGCGACCGACGCAAAGACCGTCCCGGAGACCTGGTGTAGTGGGAGATACCCACCAGATGCACTTTGAGGGAGATGTGCGCCAGCCCCACCTTCGCCAACAAATATGGAAGGATCACTGGGTTGTTGATCTTCTGCGACTGGCACCAAGTCACAAAACGCTTCCACTTGTGCCCGTAGCACTTACAAGTCGATTATGCCCTGGCAAGGACTTCCCTGTAGTCCGCTGGTAGCTCTTACCAACCAAACTCAAAGGCTGCAGGAGCCAGGCCTTCAGGTTCAGCGATTCTGGGTCATGGTGCAGGATTGCGTATCTTTCTCTGGTGAGCAGATCCGCTACCACTGGTAGATTGAAGGCGACAGACAGGTTGAGAAGGTCCGGGTTCCTAATCAGCCTCGGCGGGGCGATGGGGATCATCCTGCACTGGCACCGTTTGAGTTGACTGCAGACTCGTAGTAGAGGCAACAGCGGGAACGCGTATAGGAACAGGCCTTCCCACGGGAAGAAGGCGTCCTGCATGCTCCCAAGCTGGTGAAACCTGCAGGCAATTCTCTGGCACTTTGTGTTTGTCACCGTCACAAACCGATCGATCTGGGGTCTGCCCCACCTGAGGAAGAGGTTGCCCACTTGAGCCTGCTGAAGCTCCCACTCATGGCAAGAGCGCAGGTCCCTGCTGCGAGTCGGCAGCTGTTCGACTCCCGCTAAGTGAAAAGGAATGAGAAACATCCCCTGGGGGATGGCCCAGTGCCACAGGTCCTGCGCCTGTCTGGAGAGCACTGGGGATCTGGTGCCCCCCGGTTTCCTGATGTAGAACATTGTGGTGGTATTGTCTGTGAAGTCCTGCACCACTTTGCCCTTGAGGAACGGAAGGAACCACTTGAGGAACCAGAACACTGCCCGCAGTTCCAGGACACTGATGTAATGATCGCTCCAGCCGCCACGTGGTGACGTCCGGTGTGGGCTCCCCAGCCCTACAGGGAGCATCCGTGGTGACAGTCTCCTGGTATGGGGGGCTCTGGAAGCTTTGCCCGCGTCATTGGAGCGCACGCGCCACAACCATTGCTCGACGGAACTCCTCGTTGAGCACAATCCTGTCTGTGAAGCTTTCAGACACTTGGATCTACTGGGCGTCCAGGAATTCTAGGAAGGGTTGCTTCTGCAACCTACAGAGCCTGATCAGGTAGAAACATGACGACATGCCAAGCAGTGACTTGATGGCTCGCACTGTGGCGATCTTAAGAGGCTGGACCACAGGAACAGCATTCTGCGATGGAATCAAGCAGTACTTCGGATAGTTCACGGAGAATCTCAGATCAGTCAGCAGCCAGACAGTCAGTCCTGTCCGTGTGGTCGACGGCAGTTTCCCTCGACTTGGCCCGGATGAGCCAATGGTCGAGGTACACATGAATACCTTGCAGACGTAGATGGGCCGCCACTGGTGCAAGGCACTTCATAAACACATTGGGTGCCGACTTCAGTCCGAAGGGAAGGGCCTTGAATTGGTAGTGCCTTCCCTGCACAACGAAGCACAGGAACTGCTGATGCCTCCCGTGAATGGGGACATGGAAGTAACTACATTACATTTCAATTGAAACGGGCACATCCAACCTTATTTGGAGTGCTGGGGAGATACAATGTATCCCCTTTCACACTAAAACTCAATTCTGTTAGTGACAAGCTTGCCTTCAATGGCTGGTGGCAGTGATACCTTGTATTAATTTGGTGCACCTTTCCCGTGGGCTGTGTTCACAGCTGCAGTAAAGGGACCCAAGGGTGTCAATTTTTACCAAAATGGCCCAGTCTTCTTTTTTTCTCCATTTTAGTGTTTGTCGTTTCTTGTTCCTTCCCCTGACATCCAGGGCAGGAAATTCCTTTGTGCAATTTTTATCTTCGACAGTGAAATGGTGCCAAATCCGCAGAACCACATTCAGCCACGAGAGAAACCTTGCCTAGAGCCTTCATTGCTCCCTGCTGCAAAGTCCCGTCTGAGGTCTTGTTTTCAGTCTCCACGACAAAGAATCCACTGATCGGGTATTCGGCTGCAGACCCTGAAGTTCTCCTGCTGCAAAATCTTCAATGCTGAGGTACTGTGTTGGCTTGGGTATGTACTTACCTTAAACCCGTTAGGATTTCTGTGTAGCTGCGAGTTGTTTTCTGTGATGGGGAGGCCTCTCATCCAGTGCACCCAGTCCCACTGCTAGAATCCTGCTAGGGTATCTTTTGCAAAGCCCCTGGACCCACTTCTAACTCAGAAGTAAAGTACTCACCTGTTTTCCCAGTTTTCCTAAGGAACTCTGACTTGCTAAAAAAGAACCTATTCTGACACTGCCTGTTGGTCACTAGTCCTAGTGACCCCCCCCCTTCTGCCACTGAGAACACTCATGCTCCAAGAATAAGGAAAAGACGTTCAAGGGATTGAGACTTCTGCCTAGAAAAGAAAACAAGTGTTTTAAAGTTACTTACTTGTAAAGAGTTGGTTGGTAACTAACTCCGAGTTAACAGTTAAAAAAGTTCTTAATGATCTTGAATGTGTGATGCACTATTCTTAAAAGTATAGTTAACATCTTTTCTTCCTTAGCCACTGTTTTGCCAGTCTAATAGAAAGTAGATGTGAAGGTATTTTACCCTCCTCTGATTAGGTTGTGCCTCTTCCCAAAAGTAAAGTGTTGGTTTCAGCAGATTATCCCTGCAGGGTAATTGTATGCGTGTCCCCCAGCTGGATCTTGCTTCCCCCGACGTGCTGCTAGCCTGTCCAGAATAAATTTGCATTAGGTTGTTGACTATCTAGAATAACTGAGACATTCAGTCGTGTGACATTGGGCTTTACTTTCTCCTTCATTGTGAGGTTAAACAACGTATGTGGGTATTACTTACCTTGTGTTAGCTCTGTGCCATCCAAATATAAGTTACAAGAGTTACTGCACATCTCCATCTGTGTTTCACTGATCTCAAAAGCACCTGTAATTGTATATTACATCCTTCGGTTTTACTCACCTGGTAAAACTGTCATCACAAAAGTAGTTCTAGGTTTTTACTGCACCAATAAGTGTTCCACTTTTCACCAAAAGTATATTGTCCAGTTGACTGGTTAAGTGATTTGTACTGAGAATCATTATACAACTGGAAGGGTCCAATGCCATTTCATTACTGAATGTAATTGTAAAAAGTAACCATTGGTTTTTACTCCCAAAAATAGGCTTGACCTATACGGAATGCGTATGAAACGGTTTCGACTTCCCTAGAACTACGGTTAGGTATTTCAAATAAGGTCTATGCTTGGGGTGTGTGTACTTTCAAGTATAGTGTTGTGTTTTTATATTGCGATTTCATATAATGTGTTAGTACTTACTTACCCCCTAGATTTATCTGGGCCTACCTACATTGAAATACATCCTTTATTTTTACAATACAAAGTGTTTCAGAGTTTCTTTGGATCATTTGTATTACAATTTCACTTGTACTGATTCTACTGCCCTCTCTCCCTTCTAAGATAAGCCTGGCTGCTTGGTCTACACTACCATGAACTCAGGTGGTACAGCCTTATACTAAGGGTGGAGTCTTGCACTGCCTCAATTGAATGGTTTTACGTTGGACAGCCTTCTACTAAGGGTGGAGTCTTGCACTGCCTCAGTTGAATGGTTTTACGTTGGACTTCAGAAAAACTATCCCAACAGGAAGCAAGACAAAAGCTTATTTACAGGTTTAAAAACAAAGGTTTTGGCAATTGCACATTTGTTAGGTTTGCACTGTAATTTGAATTGTAAAAATTATATACACTAGCCCCATCACAGTCAGACTTCAAAGGAAGGCAAAGGGTTCCTTTTGTTGGAGTGCCCGTTCAATTTGTCATTAGGATCAAGATACAAGTCCTTGTGGTATCTCAACCATACTAAACCATTTCAGGAATGAAGCATAATCCATCAAGGTCACAAATGGTACTAAACCATCTGGTCAATCTCCTGCCAAAGACACCATCAAATCTCTATGCAGATTATGAAATGCCAAACATGTGCATAAAGCTGGCAGACATTTCCAGGTAAACCAAAGAAAACGAACTTTAAAAGGATTGTTGGGACAATGAATGTCATATGTAGTGAACGGAGGATAACACATCAACGCGCTGGTCTTGGAAGCTAGACCACGCAGAGCAAAAAGGGTTTGAAACCCAAATCCGTGCTTAGAAATATGTCTGCATCGACAAAAATGCTTAAGTTCTTAACTTGGTGGCCACAGAAAACATTTTGAAAGCATTGTGTGGATTAAAATTATCAAATGGAAACCAAGATTGGAATAGTATAAACATTTATGAACGCATGTGTGTGGCAAACCATATGAACAAAAAAAATAAACACTGTTGCTTGTACATGTAACGTTTCCCAAAAAAGTGAAATACATACTTAAGAATGGTTTTTGCACTGCTGCAGTCTTCAAATCGAATGGAATAACCAACTTCTTGTCCCAACATTACATCCATTTCATCAGCAACTCTTTGCGCCACACTCATTGCTGCCACTCTTCTAGGCTGTGTGCAGGCAACGCCTCTCTTTGGGCCAGGTAAGGATCGCATGTACTCTACACACCACTGTGGGATCTAAGCAGGGGAAGGCATATCAAATTTAGTTGGGGCCATACATTAAAAAGGTAACAATTTAGACAAACATACTAGATATGAAGTGAACAGACTAATGGGAGCATCATGACAAGCCATGACTTATTATTGCTACCAATATTTTGCGCTAGAAAAATACAGTAATAAAAAAGTGCCACATTTGTTACCAGGCATTGGCAATGCCAACAGTTCGGGCTTTTGTATAGACATGGGAACAAGACTTACCAGGCACAACTGTAGTGGTATTAACTGGCCATTGAGGAAGCAGGAGCAAAATGGCATACCTGGGCACCTAATAGCAGTGCCTGGCAAATGCCCAATACTTCACAAGCCAAAACTGTTGGCTTTGCCAAGGCTTGTTTTTTTTTGCAGGACTTCAGTGAAGGACATGCAGCGTGCAACCGAGTGACTGAAGGCAGACTTGGTAAAACATTACACCAGTAGCAGGTTTGCAACTCCAATTCAGTCATCTCTCAGAAGACCGTTTTAGTTTGATGTTGAGGCTCGAGTAAAGCAAGCTCAAAGAGCTCTCATGAGGAGGTATTTCCGGGAGATGCAGGAACTAGGTGGAATGGTCATAGGGAATAGCATGGCCATGGGAAGTCAATGGGTGGGCACATAACCAAACACCTTCAGGCTGTGTCCCCCACACCTCCTACGACATTCCTCTCCATCTGTACTCTAAAGCAATAGTTTAGTCTTAAGGGTGTCCCAAGTGAATGCCCAAGCTAAAAGTGGTCTAGACACGGCACAGTATATACCAGGATGCAAAATGTGCACTAGCCATTAACTAGTGAGAATTACCTTTTGGTGAGAAAGAAATAGTGTGCTGTCTGTATAGAAACGAGATGGCAAGTGAATTTAGTAACTTACAACTTGACATTTTTACCCAGCGTATATACGAAATCCGATGATCGAAATGCTCTAATTCCAGATCTAAAAAGCAATTCCAAGTCAGGAACAGCAGCCTTGCTGCACTGAAATCACTGCATCGGGTGTAACATTAACAAAGATCCACTACAGCCACATTGACCAGGACTCCTCATATTCCCTGCTTGCCGTAGTCTGTTGCCTAGAGCACCATCTATGCAGGGCATTACATTTTTCTTAAAATTGTGCTTTTAAACTACAGTTCTGTTGACGGAGTCCAAGACTTATACAGGTGAACTTCCTAACCCCTTCTAAGGTACTTAACTGTGGACTCAAGCAGGACCGCTGAAGCTAACATGCCTGCACAGTAATTATACATCAAGTTATTATATTATATCTGTTTTAAACAGTTGCTCTCCTGCTTGCCACAGATTAGCATGCATTGCTTTGAACAGATTACTGTATTAAGTGGAAACAAAAGCTCTAAATTACAACTACTCTGTACACCATTCTCCTTGTGTAATTTATTTCATAAGAGACAGACAAAAATAGGGGAAAGCATGAGGGTGGGAGGGCCAGGGCGAGTGCCCCCAGTAACGACATGATCCAACCTACCCAGGCATCGTTCAAATCACAAACCTATTCTACTAACATCATGCGTTTATGGTGGTCCTTCTACAAGGTCCACGATTCTTAATCCCTGTGTGTTTACATCTCTAACAGGGCAGCCATCTTTTAGTGACAAATATATTGTACTACATAATGCATCACGAATGTTCCAACATAGTTTGTCCTTGAGCCAAGTAAGCTATATGACATTGTTGACAATGAATCATGATTCATCAATGTCAGAAAATTCATAAAAAGTTACGCAATATAAAAACACAATATAAAAAATAAAGTTACTCACCTTAGTGACTACCTTAACTCCTAGTCGATTGTACCCTTTCCTACATACATTTGGGACATTGCGTCCATCGACACAGGACCACAGCACTTTTGAAGCATCAAAAATAACTTGTCCTTTATTTTTATACAGGGCCCCTGCATGTGACCGTAGCGCTGCCTTCCTGAGCTCTTCCCGCCTGCCTGAGCTGTGTCCCGCGCATTACCCTTCAGTCCTTTTCTTTCGCCAAAGTCGAAGGACCATTAGAAAAATAGAGGATACTTATTAGAGGGGACTGCGGGCGGAATGAGGAAAGGGGACAATGAACTAGGAGTAAGGTAGTCACTACGGTGAGTAACTTTGTTATGCTCTTATGTCCCGTTCCCTTTTCCTCCATACTTTAGTGAGCTTCCCCAAGCACTGACCAAAGAAACAGGAGGCTGGAAATTTCCTTTAATGGAACAGGTTCTTAAGAACTGCTGGCCGAACTGGGCATCAGCCCGGGAGCTCAGGTCAAGACAATAGTGTCTGCAAAAAGCTGAGGGAAGCCCAAATAGCAACCTTGGCTATGGACTCCCAAGGGACATATTTCTGGAAGCCAACAGCGGACGCTTTGCCACGGACCAAATGTGCATGAACACCCTTTGGGAAGGCCTTGAATTGTGAAAGCCTCATATGCATGAAGAGATCAAGCGCGAGATTGACGCTATTGAAGCTGGTTTCCCTTTTGAGTCACCAAAAGGGACAGAGTTGTGAAGAACTAAGTTTGCTTGTTCTGTCGAGGTAAACCTTCAGTGCTCAGTTGTGTAGAACCCTCTCTGCATCAGAGACTGGATTTGGAAAGAAAATCGATAAGGATATGGATTGATTTATGTGGAACTCCTAGACAATTTTTGGATGGAAAGAAGGATGATTGCGAAGCACAACCTTAGCCTTGTGGAAAATTAGGAACGGATGTTGGCCAGAGCTTGAAGCTTGCTTATTCTTCTCGCAGATGTTACTGCAATTAAGAGGGCTACCTACAAGGAGAGAAATTTTAGGTCCGTAGTTCCATTCGTTCAAATGGCTTGTGACACTACCCTGTAAGGACCATGTTTCGATCCCATTTTGGGTGAGGAGGCCTGACCGGCAGAAAGCCAGGCAATTGCCTGTTGATTACTGGGTTTGTCCTGAGGTCAAGAGCAATTATCTGTAGAAAGATAAGCTGCAATGGCTGACAAATCTGTTCTTCACAATTAGATGTAGATGCCGGAGTCGGCAAGGTCCGGTATAAAAGACGAGAGACAGTCAACAGAAAGCCATTTACTTTTGCACTGTGCTCTTGTAGAAGGCTTATGCAACTCCTGCATTATGAGCGCTTGGATTGAACAGCCATCACCTCTTGAAGTGATGCGAGTTACAGGTTTTAGTGAGACCACCGTCAGCAGAGGGAGGGGCTTTGTAATTAATTTTAGCCCTCCGACGGGGAACCTCGGCAGAGCAGGTACTAGCACACCACTGGTGCTTTTTAGCCCCTTTAGTTTCTGCAGAAAAAATAGCCCTAAATGAGGGACTTGCCCTCCTCCTTTGCCCTCTCAGCAGGACCCAGTACAACCACAAGATTGTTTGTGGCAAAGCTTAGGGTCACATCCGGAAGCCAGAGCCCCTACTACGATCCTGTTGGTTTTGAGCCCCGGTGTGGGGATCCTCAGGATTAGTCCCAGTACCTTTAGTTACTTTAAAGGAAACTAGAGACTAGGCTCGGTACATTTAGACTCAGACTGGGAAACCTTGGGAATAACCCCGGTTGAAGCAGCCCCAGACATTGCATTGGACTGCCCAATTCCAAATCTGTAGATGCATGTAGATCCACCAGAGGGGGCACCTTGGTAGCCCCGTTTGTTGATGTAGAAAAAGCTACAGAATTGTCAGTGCGAATTTGCACCACACTGTTGATAGAAGACTGGAAAGCTTTCAATGCCAGATAACCTGCTAGGAGTTCTAGGTAGTTGATATGAGACAACTTGTCCTGGTGGGTCCACAGATCAGATTGTACACCTCTAGGTGACCCAACATTGCTCCCCAACCTACGAGGGAGGAGTGTGTCGTAACTGTAATCTGTGGGAAGCGCTCCTGGAAGGAGGTACCCACTGAAAGGTTGCTGGAGGTTGACCACCTTTGAAGATCCGCCGTTATGAAGGATGGAATCGGAATCCTTTTGGAGTCAGAGTCCAAAGCTTGGGACCAGCAGATCTGTAGCACGAACTATGTGCACCTCATCTTCAGTCCTGTAAGAGGTAAGGCTAGGACACATGAAGTCAGGAGACACTGGAACCATCGCGCTGACCTGATAAATCTGCAATTCTGTCCCCCGCTAGGAAGACTCTGGCACTGACCCCAAATGTAGGCCCCCTCTGTACCAGCCGTTGAGAAAGTTGTGTAGACGAGCTTGTCAAAATTGGCTGCTTCAGACGGTGGGTTGAAATGCCATTTTGTCGCTGCTAAAAGTGATCTGCGTCACAGGTTTTAGTGATGCCATGTCTCTACCGGGTTGTAGGGGCTTTTGGATCGGTATTAGCCCTCTAACAGGGAACCTCAGCAGAGCCGGTACTAGCAGACCTGGAGCACTTTTCAGCCCTTTTGGTTGCTGCGGAAGAATTAGCCCTCAGTGTGGGAACCTTCGCAGGGCCTGTGTTTGAAGACTTGGGGCCTTTGCCCTCTTTGCCACCTCAGCAGGACCAGTAAAACACCAAGATTGTTTGTGTTAAAGCTAAGGGTCATTCCCTGTAGCCAGCCCTCCTAAAAAAGGAGCTACTCAATACTGCATGTCTGAAAAAGCCCCCAATTGGGGATCCTTTGGGTTTTACCCTGGTTGTTTTAGTCACTTGACAGGAAACCTCGAGACTAGGCTCGGTATGAGAAACTCTGGGAATCGACCCAGATGAAGCAGCCCCAGAATCATTGGGCTTCCAGTCATAGCCACCAGATGGGGAACCTCAGAGGAAAATCCTGTATTTGTGTTCCTATTTGATCTTCTGTGATGTCTGCCACGCCTCCAGGAGGAGACTATGGAACAAGTTACTTACCTGTAACTGTGGTCCTCCAGCATGGGTCTGGCATGGATTCACATGCTCATGAATATTCCCCGTCGTCAGGCTGGGAATCCTCGGTAAAGAAAAATCAGTATCAGTTTCGTTTCTGATCTGTCTTTCGTAGTAGTAACCAATCACTGATCTCTGCGTCATACTGACCACAGCCAATGACTGCCATCTCCCTAAGCCCCGCCTCTGGCAGCCATCTTCAGATTTGGTAGCACGTGAAGTGGCAGTATGACCAAGTGAAGAGCCACAGAGGGGTAGGCGGGAGGGTTCGCATGTGGATCCATGCCAGACCCATGCTGGAGAACAGTTACAGGTAAGTAACTTGTTCCTTCTCCAGCATGGGGTCTGGCATGGATTCACATGCTCATGAATATAGGAATACATAGCAGTACACACATGCACAACCACGGGGGGTGGCAAAAGGCTCAACATTAAGCAATACAAAAAAACTCAACATTAAGCATCTCTTACCTCCTCACCAGGCTCACCTTAAGCCAACAGGTTGCGCAGCACTGCTTGGCCGACCCTGGACTCCTCCCTGGAATCCCGATCGACGCAGTAGAATCTCGTGAAGGTGTGCGTCGACCTCCACGTAGCAGCCCTGCAGATGTACAGCAGGGGCACACCAGATAGGAACGCCATAGTAGCAGCGATCGCTCTGGTCGAATGGGCTCTAGGACGGTTTTGCAGCGGTCGGTTAGCCAACCGGTGGCAGTGCAAGATGCAGCCGGAGAGCCATCTGGAAATAGAAGATTCCGAGAGAGCCTTCCCTTGATTCACAGGTCCAAAGTTCACGAATAGCTGTGATGTCCTCCGAAAACTCTTCGTGCGGTCCACGTAGAACTTCAGCGCTCTAGCCACATCCAGCGAGTGCAAAGTCCTCTCGGCCGGCGACGAAGGAGACGGGAAGAAAACAGGTAACACCAGGGGCTCGTTAAGATGGAAGTCCGACGGCACCTTGGGCATAAAGGAGGCGTGCGTCCTAAGCACCACCCTCGAGGCATGGAAAGTCAAGTACGGTGCTTTGCAGGATAGGGCCTGGATCTCTCCCACTCGTCGTGCAGAGGTAATGGCACCAGGAATGCAGTCTTCCACGACACAAACTTCATCGGTGCAGAGTGCATCGGTTCGAATGGGGGCCCGATGAGCCTGGTCAGCACCACGTTAAGGTCCCACGCCGGGGCCTTCACCGGCGGGAACGACCGGAACAGTCATTTCATAAACTCTTTTACCAGTCGATGGGACCACAGGGACGTCCGTCCTATGGTTCTGGTATATCTGGAGATCGCCGCCAGATGAATCTTAATGGAGGCATGGGCTGGCCCAGCCTTTGCCAACGATAGCAGGTACGGCAGCACTTGAGGGGCCGGAATCCATAGGGGGTTGATCTTCTGTGCCCGGCACCAGATAGAGAACCTCTTCCACTTGTGACCGTAGCATTTGAGAGTCGAGGACGCCCTGGCCTTTGCAAGAACCTCTCTGCAGTCGGCCGGTATATCGTACCCTCCAAACTCTAGCGCTGCAGGAGCCAAGCCTGCAGGTTCAGTGACGCCGGGTCGTGGTGGAAGATGGCGCCTCCTTCTCTGGAGAGAAGATCCGCGTCCGCCAACAGCTTGATGTGAGGGGACGTTGACAAGTCCAGAAGGTCCGGGAACCAGATCTGCCTCGGCCACGCCGGTGCGACGAGGATCATCCTGCACCGGGACCTCTTGAGCTGGTTGATGAGTCGAAGCAGCAACGGCAACGGAGGGAACGCATACAGGTATAGGCCGTCCCAGGGGAGCGAGAACGCATCGCCCATGCTTCTCGGCTGGGGAAACCTGCTGGCGAACCTCTGGCACTTCGAGTTTGTCGCTGTTGCGAACAGGTCGATTTGGGGGTTTGCCCCATCGTCGGAAGAGTTGATCCACCTGATCCTGGCGCAGTTCCCACTCGTGACACGCGCGCAGCTCCCTGCTGAGCGAGTCGGCGATGGTGTTTCTTTCTCATGCCAGGTGGAAGGGAACCAGGAACATCCCCTGGGCGACTGCCCAGTGCCACAGATCCTGTGCCTCCTTGGATAGGGCTGGGGATCTGGTGCCTCCCTGCTTCCGTATGTAAAACATTGTCGTGGTGTTGTCCGTGAAGATCCGCACCACCTTGCCCTTGAGCGACGGGAGGAACGATTTTGAGAGCCCAGAACACGGCTCGGAGTTCCAGGATGTTGATGTGCAGGAGCCTCTCCTCCGGGAGCCAGAGGCCTCTTGCGTAGAGATCTCCGGTGTGGGCGCCCCAACCTTCCAGGGAGGCGTCCGTCACAGTCTTCTGGTACACCGGCGTCTGAAAGTCCTTGCCCGCCGTGAGGTGCGCTCGAACGCCCCACCACTGAATCGCCCGCCGGAACACCTCGTTGAGGGGGACCCTGTCTTCAAAGGTGACCGTCGCCTGCATCCAACGTGCGTCGACAAATTCTTGAAGAGGGCGCATCCGTAGTCTGCAGAGGCGTACCAGGTAGATGCAAGAGGACATCATCCCCAGGAGGGACTTGATGGACCTCACCCTGGCCACGTCCGTGGCTAGCAGGCGCTGCACTTTGCCCAGAATGGTCTTCGTCCGTTCTTCTGACGGTGCCGCCAGGCGCCTCACTGTATCGAGCTTCGCTTCCAGAAACAGGGCCACCTGCGACAGCACCAGGTAGGACTTTGGGTAATTTAATGGCGAATCCCAGGTCTGTGAGTAGCTGGACGGTCCTCGCAGTGTGTTCGACGGCGAGTTCCCTCGTCCTTGAGCGGATGAGCCAGTCGTCCAGGTAGGGGTAGACGTGAATCCCCTGCAGGCGCAGCCGCGCCGCCACAGGTGCTAGGCACTTGGTAAAGACCCTGGGCGCCGACTTCAATCCGAACGGCAGGGCTCTGAATTGGTAGTGGCGTTCCTGGACGACGAACCTGAGGAACTTCAGTGACTTTTGAGGATGGGAACGTGGAAGTATGCATCCTCCAGGTCCAACGACGATAGAAAGTCGCCTTCCTACAGCTGTCCCAGCACTTGCTGGAGGGTGACCATCCTGAACTTTTGTGACCTGATGTATTTGTTCAAATGACGAAGGTCCAGGATGGGGCGCCAGCCGCCCGTCTTCTTCCTGACGAGGAAGTACCTTGAGTACACCCCAGAGCCTCTTCGGGACGAACTCGATGGCGCCTTTCCTGAGCATCACCCGTACTTCCAACAGCAGTTGCGGGACGTGATTTTCCTTCCTGGCCACAGGTGGAACGTGAGGGCACTTCAGGAATTCGATAGAGTGTCCTCTTGCCAGGGTATCCAGCACCCAACGGTCGGTGGAGATGGACTCCCCCCCCCCCCCCCTGGATTGTTGAATGTCCCCCTCTCTCGCTCTCTTCTTAGCTTCTTCGTAGAGCCCCCAGGTCAACGTGCTCACCTTAGATAGGTGAATGCTGGACTCTCCATCTGCGTCTAGTGCAGGGTGCCGTTGCCAGTTCCTTCACTGGTGAAACATAGGCCTCTTGACATCAGAGGATCGCTACCGTCGTTAATTGCACGAGCGGTGAGTTTCTGGACACCTTTTTAGTCCTTAGGTGCGCGGGCACATTAATATAGAACAGGACTCTGTATAATGCTTTTTCCTATTTGTCTTGCAGGGCTCTCGAGATAGGAGATGGTGTAAATAGAGCCGAAGTTGGAGCCAGAGCCTTGGAATGAAGCGCTTGGAAATGCGTAAGTAAATGCAAGCGCTCTAACTGTCTCTTTTCCCTTGCAGCTGTGAGTTCGTGCTGAAGAGATGCTGGAAAACGCCGGAGTATTTGCAGGCGTTCTACAGTGGCGAGCACGATGGACGTGAGTAAATACCTGTCTAATGTCTCTTCGTTTGTCTTTCAGATGCTGGGTTGCAGCGTTGAAGAAATCCGGAATTGGCGGAGTGCCGGTAAGTAATAACAATGCTTTTGTCTTCACAGGCGGAGGTGCAGCATGAAGAAATGTTCGCTGCCGATGGATCAGGTGAGGAAAGCGCTGCGTGTAAAGGTTGCAGTGCTAACCTGTTGTTTCTTGTCTTTGCAGGTGCTGCTGAATACTGGATACAGGAGTGGTAAGTATTGTTCTTGCAGGTTCAGGATCGGAAGGAAGAAAGGCTGGAACAGACTCGGTGAGCGTTCTGCTGCAGATGCAGAATAACGCGAAGCACGTTTGTTCAATCGGGTGTGGTTTAAATAGCCTTGGAGTGATGAGGCGTCTTCCTCCACGGCCCCGCCTAGGTAAGAAAAGAGTTCCAGTTCCAGAAGAGTTCCCGTGTTGTATCCAGGGAGTGGAGCTTGCCCCACCCAGGTAAGAAAGTAGTTCCTGTTCACAGAGGATTCCTATGTGGCTGGTAAGTAAGCAGCATGGTCTGCTGCAGGTAAGTCCACCCAAGCATCTCCATACATATTATGAGCCCGGCGCTTCCAGTGCCGGGACCGATGGCTTTGATGAGCCTGGTGCCACCGGCGCCAGGACAAGGTCCAAAAGGTCCCAGTGGAGCCCGGCTGGTGCCTAAGATAACGGTTAGGGGCCTGCTTCCAAGGACGTTGGGCTGTTCCTGACTCCTTGGAAGCAGTGATCATGACAGGTGCGCCCTGCCTGGCGAACGAAGAGCCTGACCTTTTGGCGCTCCTTGAGCCAGCGGACTCGCGGCGCTTGGCCTGGTGTTGGGCCCCCGTCGCCGGGGCGCCCACACAGGACTTAGAAGCCCGCTCGGACCCTTTCTTCTCACCCGTTGAGCCCTTCTCCAACCAGCTGGCGAGACGGGATCGACAGTCCCTCATGGTCCGCTCCGACAAGTTCTTGCAGAACTGGCAGTCCTTCTCTACATGAATCTTGTCCCCATGAAGACAGAGGCATTGCGAATGTTCGTTCTCCTTAAAACACATTCTGCAGCCCGCATCCAGGGCAGCTGCGAAACAGCTTGGGTCCGGGTGACGAACTTGCGTCCTGGGCCATCTCGAAGTAGGCTGCAAATCTTCTGGAATCCTCCAAAAGGTTGATTCGACGAAATCTTCACCCTTGAGGGGCGTAGGAAAATCCTGCAACGGGTACCCGTTAACGGGAGTAGAAACGGTGGAGCTTGAGGCTTGATTAACCGAAAAATGTGAAAATTCACCTGAAAAAGCGCGAAAACGCAGCAAAAGCTCGAGAGCTAAGCACGAGGACTCAACACTTGAACATGCGGTAAAAATCTGAAGATGGCTGCCAGAGGCGGGGCTTAGGGAGATGGCAGTCATTGGCTGTGGTCAGTATGACGCAGAGATCAGTGATTGGTTACTACTACGAAAGAGATCAGAAACGAAACTGATACTGATTTTTCTTTACCGAGGATTCCCAGCCTGACGATGGGGAATATTCATGAGCATGTGAATCCATGCCAGACCCATGCTGGAGAAATATGTCCTCCCACCGGAATCTGAGACCGATGGAAAACATCATTTAGATGGTTTATTGGCAGTGAGAGCTAGCTCCTGAAGGAGGCTGTGACAGAAAAACTGGCCACCTTGTATTTGCTGCTTGCGGCGAGACCCACCAGCGGGAGTGTCTGCCGGCGGTCCTGGAACCCTCTGAAACCAGAAAAGGACCTTGTTGAGAACCCCAACCTCTGAATATATGCTTTTTTTTAGCAGGGGTTTTGGAAAGGACCATCAATGGCTTAGCAGTTTGCATGCTTGCCTTAGAGTTTTGGTGAGCGCCTCATCAGTGGAGGAGTGGATTAGTTCCTTACTTTCGAAGGGACGATCAAGTACTTTGTCCTGAACCTCCTTCGAGAACTTCGTAGCATGCAGGTACGCTTGGCGGGAGAGGTCTACTCCAACCATAAGGCTCAGAGCGGAAGTGTGGACATGATGGGCTGCGGCCTCCATGCAGGTCCTAAGCCAGGACTTTGGCATCGGATAAGCTACCCTTAAAATCTTCTAGCCTGTCAGGAGGAATACACTCCTGAAACTTGGCAAGCTCTTTCCACAGCTTGAGATTAGCAGCCGCCAGGACGACATTGGAATTAGCCGGTCGCAGCGGAAGGGCCAAATTGGAAAATACCTTTTCACCCCCAATGGCATCAAGAAGCTTGTCCTCTTTGGAAGGACTTGGGACGCTGCCATGGAGGATGCAGGATGGCTTAGACTGGAGCGTAGCCGATGCCACCACGGTCGATGAGGAGGAATGGACATGCAGTCAAGGATATATCTTCAGGCGCCGGTAACTTGCAGCAAGCATCAATTTTCTTGTTTAGGTGCTGTCCGGAATGAGGTTTTTCACAGACCTTGCAGACTTCGGCCAGCACATCCTTTGGACGGAAAAGGCCGGTGTGCTCCTGTGACGACCGAGTAAAGGTTCCAGAAAGTACACCTTGTGAAGACGGAAGTACGGGTATTGGAATATCTAGCAATGCCATCAAATGCACAACCCGGTCGTGAAAGGCTCCAACAGAGCAGGGTGGAGCGTCGTCAACCTGGTCCGCTTGATCATCCAGTGCCATGGGAACAGAATCCTGATCTGCAGCACGTACCACCTCAGGCCCTGTGGGCAGACCCAACTGCAAAACGGGAGTCTTTCGAACAGGTGATAGTGGAGGCAGAGGAGTTGGGGGCCCCACTGGAAGTGGGGGAGGAGGCGGCACTACTGGGAATTGCCGGAGCAGGCTGCGGTTCAGGTGGCTTAAGATACATTCCCTAGAATAGATACTTAAAGTATGCTTTCATAGTATTCATAGCCTTCAGCTTTCATAGTATCAGAGTGCCTAAGAGCTTGAAACTTGCCAAAAAACGCCTCCTCCGAAGAAGGTCTAGGCACTGGAGTGGGTAAAGGCCGCTCTCAAGGGGTATACCCCAGGATTGCAAAGAGGATGGTTACCAAGACGGCACTCCACAAACTACATCCATGTATACCAAGGGAGTGGAAGTAGGAGGGAACAAGACTGTGGCAGCGGAAACCGAGCATGCCAATCCATTGGAAGGCTGAACGGATTCGTACTAGCCACATTTTTATTTATTTATTTTACATTTATAAAGCGCTCACACAGCCCGCAGGCATCGAGGCGCTGTCACAGGAATGGTTTGTTTTTCTTAGTTGCATAATTTTTTTTTTGTCTAAGTTCTAATAACGCGCTTAAACACCCAGAGGTTTCTAAGCGCGGACCCGGGGATCGAACCTGTTGCTGCTTCGTGTCGTCTTGCTTCCAAGACGTGCACGCTGCCGCCGAGCTATCCTCCCGGGACAAAAACAGGCCCCTTGGTACCAGCCGTTGAGAACGTTGGTGTGAGAGGTAGTCAAAATGGCCGCCGTAAACCGCAGGGGTTGGACTGCCATTTTGTTACTGCCCGAGGTGAACTGCAGCACAGGTGTCAGTGAGGCTGCGTCACCACAGGCGTATTAGGAGACGTATGTTTCATTTTAGCCCCGCAACAGGGAACCTGGGTAGAGCCGGTGCTAGCAGATTTAGGGCACTTTTGCAACCCCTTAAGAGTCTGCTAGAGAATTAGCCCTTATTGAGGGAACCTCAGCAATCAGTACTTGAAGACTTAAGGTGTTTAAGTGCCTTCTTTGCCCCCTCAGCAGGATTGGTTCGGTAACAGGCCTGAGTGTGGGAAGGCTTAGGGTCACCAGAGCCCTCGAAGGGTGCCACTCGATCTTGCCGGTCTTCAATATAGCCCTAAGTCATGGATCCACGTGGGTAACTCTGGTGCGTTTAGTCACCTTAACGGAAAACTCAAGATGAGCCTTGGTACACTTAGTTCCAGATTTGGAAACCTTCGGAATTACCCCAGTGAAAACAGACGCAGAAACATGTGCTTACTTTAGCCCCCAGATGGGCAACCTCGGATGAAGATCACGTCCTTGCAGCCCCCTTACAGGGAACCTCTGGAGCCAAGGTTAGATCGCTTTCGGGACACCTCAGGGGGATCCCTGGTACCAGAGCCACTTGAGCCCCTCTGGGAACTAGAAGACCCCGGGAAGGAGTCTCTTGGCCGGGGTGCCCTAAAAAAGGAAGGAACTTACCGGCCGCTTCCTTTTTTCTTCAATGAGCTACTGTAAATGTGGAGGAGGAACCCGCTGGAACACCACCTCCCACCTGACAAGTCGACGCTGGAGTGCACAGACGGAGAGGGAGTCGCAGTAGAAGCAAGAGTACCACCGATGTTTCGTGCCCAAGCACTCCAGACAGAGAGAGAGTGGGGATCCGCCGCCATGAAACTATGTTCACACGAAGAACAGGACACGAATCCCAGATGCTCTGGCATAGACGGAAGAAAGACGACTGTGGAACCGGAGCAGGAATACGAAGGACAAGGGAACAAAAGAAAATATTCTCTAACATGCAAGAGCGTCAAACCCCGTCCTCGCCGAGAAAAGGACTGAAGGCTGATGCGCGTAGCTACGGTCACGTCCTATGGCCCCACGTAAAATTAAAAAGGACGTTATTTTTGATGCTACTGCCCCGGTCCCGTCCTGATAAGTTTCGAAAGGGATTCGACTGCAAGTGCAAATATACATGTGTTATTACTTGCACTTTCATTTTTTCAGGATCATGTCATGTGCCATAGCGGATGGTTGTATTATTTGCACTCAAACAGTACACGATATGCGAGTACACACAATAACGCAAGCTTTTGGGAATTAAACATAAGGCCATACATACATGTCCAAAAAAAGTGCAAATGCTAGTAACAAAATGTCAAGGTTTACATTCCAATCTTCTAAAGACTGATGCGGAGGAGAGTAAGGTGCAAATAATAAGTCAATCTCCGAAATAAAGAGAAAATAACTACACTAGTGTAAAACCATCATAGCAATCAAAATGTTGCAAAACTTTACTGCATGTTTTCTAAGGTCACCAAAATAGCATTAGCTTAGGATCATATATGATAAAATATCAATACGATATGCACAGCCCACATATACAACAATAAACAAGATTAGCGGTCATAAGGAGAGGACTATTAGGCCAAAGACCACTCATACTGCCACCACCAATGTGAACTAAACCAAATATAGAAATAATTTAAGTAAACTGACAATTCAAGGACCAAACAAGCGACCAACACGGCACTAAAGATTTATCATCATCAATAATAAACCAACTATCTTAGCCATAGATAGGCTTAAGGTGTCACGAGAGACTTGTTCATCACAGCACTTATATGTACATGTTTTAGCACCGGTGTCTGGTAACGATCATAGTTAAAGTTAATACAAGTCGCTTCACTCGTCATTATGTCCTTTGGGGACCTTTGTATCCTATTCAATAATATTTCATGCCTCCAACTGTCTGAGAAGGTTTTCGTAGACTAGTCCCCCACCCACCACCACATGGTTTCTTGTTCACACAGTCAATGCCAAAGTAACTCAAGGAACTAAAGGTTAGCAGTTTTGGTGAGGGAGCAGGCTTGAAAAACTTTGAACATTTTAACCAAATCCATCATGTGAAGTTATTTGCAATCAAAGTTTTTGGGGGAAATGGCTGTTTTTCATTTCATAAAAGCCACTCGGCTGCAAAGCACCATGTGAGAGAAAGATTTGTGCACAGGGATCACCCCAATCACCAAATATTTTTTTAAACTACTATATGGAATAACCACAGTCCCCTTCCAGAAATCAGGTCAACACATCGCAGCCAAGTGGTTTCCCCATTTGGTTGAATTCCATCCAGCGGTTTTTGCCATGTGCTGCGCAGAAATTCACTACTGGAAAATGAACGGTAGTAGGGCAGAAACTGCGTTTTATTTGCTTTCTCATTAACTTTTACATTTAACAAATCTTTTCCAAAATGTCCAGCCTGGGAGGGTCAGGTGGAGTCAAGGTTTGAGACGTGACAACATTTCTGCTGGCAGAATATCAGCCAAATCCATCCTGCAAGTCTAGTTATTAGCAATTCTATTTTCGGGTTTCCTATGCAACTATGTGCACATCTTAACTATAAATAAATACAGCATGAATTACTTACTGTAATCTTATTTCTGATGCTTATATCGGCTTAGACTCACATGCTTTGCATAGGCAACATCTAGTGGTAGGCGCCGAGTATTTCACACGTTTTCGAAGTACGAGAAAGGGGTAATCCACTGGGCGCGTTTGTAATACAATCCCTAGTGAGATGTCTAATGTGCACATCATCCCTCACGCAGCGAGGTCCCTCGTGTTATTTGTTTCTGACATGAGGGAGTGTGAAATGGGAGCGTGGAGACCAGGTAAGTAATGAGCTGTGTAAAACATCTATGATTGAACCAAGAACCTTCAACTCCAAGAGGGAGGGAAGGGTGGGCGCTTGTGAATATTAGTAGATACAAGCATCAGAAATATGATTACGGTAAGTGCAGAACCACAAGCCTCAGAAGGCATAAATCATAGAATCACATGCTTTGCATAATTAATGAGCAGTACTTGAAGGAGGTGGTTTATTTTAAAGGTAGAGCGACAACAGGTGTTTAACACTGCACTGGCCACCTGTGTGTCACCTTTAGAATGTGCATCTAAACAGTAATATTGAAAGTGTGAACTAAAGTAGCAGCTTTGCAAATGGCATCTAAGAGCACATTTTCTATGAACGCTGGAGTTGCCCCTGTGCCCAGAGTTGTGTGCTCTGGGATTGAATGGCAACGTTCTCTTAGCAGAAAATAGCAAAGTTGACAATCCATTTTGAAATAGCCGATTCACAGATCGGGTCACCTTCTCTTGCAACAGATACAAACGGTCTGTTAAGATAGTTTTAGTCTTTTGTATGCAATACATAACAGCCCTTTTTACATACAGGGTTGAAGGCACTTTTCTGCGGCGTTTGTGGGGTGTTGGAAGAACGCAGGAACTTTGATTCCCATGGAAATGTGATTAATTTGGGCAAAGAATTGTGGGTGTGTGCGAAGAACAACATTGTGAATAACAAAGGGATCTTGTAAAGCTAGTGCTTGTAACTCATTAACTCATCTTATTAACTCAAATTAGATGTGATGGCAACAAGAAAAGCAGTCTTATATGATGTTTAAGACTGGCTTTGTACATTGACTCGAAGGCGCCCCCCCCCCCCAACCACACCCCACTATGTGCCTTTTAAGTGCAATATTCAAGTCCCAGCTCCCGAAACTGGAGGGAATCATTTTTTTTACCCCATCCATGAATGCCTTAACCTCAGGCACTTTCCACCATGAAACTTCACTCTGTGGTGTAGGCTGAGAGCAGCCAGGTGTACCTCCTAATGAATTGAAGACTAAGCAGAGTCTAAAAGATATAATTGATAGTGTACCATTCATATGCTGACGATACACAGAACTAGGTCTGTTTAAAACAGGCAGTGGAGCGAAGTGTGCAGAAAAAATGGATGCTCGAAAATAAACTAATGAAACCCCACAAAAACTGATAGTCTCCAGCCCCAAAAAGAAATTGGCCAAATTATTACCTCTGCCCAAGCTCATTTGGAATTGTATCTAATTGTACTCAGTCAGTAAAAAAAAATCTAAGCTGCATCTGGCAGTCCAATCTGTGTTGTAATGCACAAGTTAATGAAATTATGTCCTTTTACTTTCAATTAAAGCTTCTTAAACAGACTCCCCCTTATTTCTGAGAAGGACCGTCCCATTGTGGAAGGTATCCTTACAAACACCAAACTGGATCTAAGACTGCGATCCACTGAGCTCTATGGAACAAGGGCTGTAGTCTCCCCCCCACCCCCACACCTTCTAGAACCACCAATTGGGGAGACAGGTATTTCTGTTGCAGGCCCCCTTGTCTGGAATCCTCTCTGGAAACATTTAGGAAAAATTAACTCCCGAGTCATCTTTATCAAAAGACTGAAAACGCATCGGTTTTGTTAATTTTGGGACACAGTATAGCAGGCTAATCTATATCTATTGCACTCAATATTCATCTGCGCCCAGATGCAGTTCTCCGCCAGGTTCCCTTGGGATATGCACACTATAAATATAAAAATCAAATCATATGTGAAGGCGAATATTGGATTGACTAGAAGCTTTACACCAAAACACAAAACGTTTCCATTTGTTGAAATAACATGCGATTGGCTTACGTGCTTAGAATTTGTGCATATTGCCATTTCTCCCAAGTCCACTCACACTATTCTATTAGTGTACCGCCCCCCAGGAGCAGATGCCACTTTCTGCACTGCTTTTCCCGAATTTTTCTCAGAACTCATAACTACATACCCTAATCTTTGGGTGGCCGGAGATTTCAATCTATCTCCCAATACTTTTAACCCTAATCAGGTAATGACCTTCTCTCTTATGGACGTCGTAGGCCTTCCTCAGCTGATGACGGAGCCCACCCATCAGTTGGGTAATATTCTCTATTTTATCTGCACTCCTAAATCTTCTACATTGATCTCCCCGCCCTGCCCTCTTGTCTGGTCTGATCATTTCCTTATTCAGTTTTCTCTCCCTCACCTTTCTCATATTTCCCTGATTAGCAAACCGGTTTCTTTTAGACGCGACTGGCGCAAGCATCTAAACCTGCGCTTACTACCGCCCTCTTGAAACAGCTCTCATCTGTCAGCTCTTACCCTGACCTCAGTTGAAAATATATTCACCGAAGTGGCCAATGACATGGCTCCTCTCGGACGGTCCAAACTTCGCTCTGAGCCATGGTTCTCTGAATAATTTAAGCTCAAGAAACTGGCTTGTAGACAGGCCGAAAGGAGCTGGAGAATACACCATTTGCCACTGGATAAGCTAATTTTCCATAATCTGCTGTGATTACCATAAAGCCATAACTCTATCAAAGAAGTCATTTTTTGGCTCGAAGGTAGAAGCAGCCATTAACAAACCTAAGGCCCTTTTCGAATTAGTCAGTTCTGTCTGTGCCTGCTAAACAGGCTCGGCGGTGACTCCATTCCAAGCTCTGTGCGACTCACTATCCTCCTTTTTTCCTCAAAAATTGAAACTATTTGTGCCGATATTGCTAAAGTAGCCTCGGCTACAGACGACTGTCCCCATTTCCCCAGGATGCCTGTGCCCACTGCTCAGTGGTCCTTCCCTGTGTTTTCTAATCTTGAGGTACTCAAGGCCATTCAGGGTCTTAAATCCGCCTCTCCGGCTGATGCAATTCCACTTACCCTGATTAAAGAGACTACTAACGAACTACTACCATTGCTGACATTAATGACTTTTCAAACTGCGTATACTGCGCAAGGTGCTCCCCTTTGTGCCTACTGAATACCACGCACCTGTGGTAGCCGCCTTAGTGTTGAGCACCACAGACTACTGCAACTCGCTCTACTTGGGTCAGCCAGGCTACCTTATCAACCGCCTCCAGATGCTGCAAAATGCCACTTTTCGGGCAGTCACTCACTCTCCTTTTGGAGTTCACATCACCCCGCTCCTCAGGCAACTGCACTGGGTGCTCATCAAGAAATGCATCCTTTTTAAATCCATGTGCATTGTGCACTGTGCTTTCTACAAGCAGGGTGCAGAATACATCCAAACAAAATTTCCCTGCTATGTGCCGTCCGTCCTCTGCGCTCCCAGTCTGCTCTTCTGATTCCCATTCCTTGAGTCAAACACTTGTATCGGCGGCCGGGCTTTCTCTATCACTGCCGCAAAGGCCTAGAACAGTCTTCCACTGCCTCTCCGAAGGGTTGATAACCATCTGTCTTTTCGTCATGCCCTTAAGACCTATCTTTACTAGGATCCTCTGAACTACTGCTGTCTCTGTATCACTTAGCGCCAAGATACCCAAGACGTATGCGCGCTTTAGAAATGTATATAACATAACAGAGGTCCATGCACCTCTGGTCTAGTTTTACATGACCACATTCTATGACTTTAGGAGCCAGGCTGCTAAGTTCAGTGTCTGACCGAATGGGTTAAGTGACATTTGTAGGTGTGAAAACCATGTGTGTCGTGCCCACATTGGTGTTACTTGTCCCAGGTGTAGCTTGTGGACTATTACGCTTAGCACAGGTTTTGGCGGGCTTTGAGGGTGGGGTGGTGTTTATGCACATTTCCCTGGAGTGTTTCCCTTGATCTGGGGGAAATCTGGATGCGTAGTCTCAGCGGTGCGCATTCCTGTGTAACAAAGACGTCTTTGTCTGATAACCCCCAGTTTGTGAAGGCGTTGTGTAGCACGTCTGCATTTAGCTGCCCCTCGTGTTCCGAGGGCAACATCGCACTTCTGCTTAGTATGTCTGCCACAGAATTGTGTTCCCCTGGAACATGTGCTATGAGAAATATTTTGTGATTTAGTGCCCACAGCCAAACGTCATGGGCTAGGTCGGACTGCCCCGGAGGATGTGTTCCTCCCCACCCCCACCCCCTTTTATGTAGAACATGGCTGTGGTGCTGTCTGTCGAATAAGGACTATCTTACGTACTAGCTGTGGTTAAAGTTCTTTGAAAACAGCTAGCAATTCCAAAAGGTTGTGTTTTTTGCTTAATACCTATGTTCACATCCAGTGCGCAGAGTGATGGAGATGGATTACTCCCCACCCTGTTAGGCGGAGTCTATAGTAGAGCGGCTTAGTAGGTGGTGTGTTTCAAGGGTTTTCCTTTAAAAGGTTCTCTTTGGACCACCACTGCAGTGATAGAACCAGAGGTTGTAAAAACCACCACTAGATCGTCCCATATGACATTGTTTCACCAGCCAATCTTGCATAGGATGCACGCGCAATCGGGCGTGTGGCACTAGGTAAATGCAAGATGCCATCATTCCTAGAAAGTGCACTGCCTTCGCACTGTTATCCCGACAGCCGGCTATGTATTGAGGGGTTTGAAATAGCATGCTTAATACCCTCACGTTGGAGGGGAAGACTAACTCTCCGTTTATCTGAACTGGTGCCCCAAGAAAGTGTTTTACTCGGCTGGGCACTAGACTATTTTTTCTCATTAATAGAGAATTCCAATTGGAACAAAAGGTTGACCATTTGCTGGGTGTTATGCTGACATATTTGATGTGTGTCGCCGGTTATTAGTCAGTCGTCTAGGTAAGGGTACACTGGAATTGACTGTTTTGGTAAATGTGCTGCCACTACCGCAAGGAGCTTAACACTAGGGGAGCCGACGCTATGCTGAACGGTAGCACCTTAAACTGCTAGTGCTTGTCCTCCACTTTGAAACTCAGTTATTTGTGCGTTGAAAACAATGTTGCCATGAAATACACATTGTGATATAGCAGTTCTTGCAACTTTACAAATTTCAAAAGAAAATGCTCACTATAAAATAGTACAGATCACATTATAAATACATTAAAATAAATACCAACATTTAAATAATGTGCACGTGAGTGCTGTTACGCTGAGAGAAGATTTCCTCTGCCTTCCCAAGTCCTTCTCAGATTTTCGCTCTTAGAAGTACTTTGAACGGATATGCTATTCTGCAATCAACTTACTAGAGTCTAATATATAGTGAACACAGTGGACCATTATCTGTATCACCATTTGGACTGATATCTTAATTCCTTTCCTTTGTTTGCAGTGTGCTTAACCACACCCCCCTGCACAAAAGCGGAACGCGCGTGCACACCCAGAGTTGCATGGTACTCGGGACTCTATGATCAGTTCGCGATTTTCATACATTACCTGCTGTTGTACATCTGGTCAGGAAAAAAAAAATACACGTTGGAATAGCGCTGGAAATTGTCAATCGTCAGATACATAAAAGCATAGTAGCAATGGTGCAATGGCTGCCCATAAATTGACATTGGCAAGGCCAGTGAAAGCAACAACTTTCGCGTCCCTCAGGTAATTGCGCAATAGAGCGTAAATGTAAACATGCCTGTAGGATTTACTAGAGCAGTAAGCAAGCGCTCTATACACAGTGACAAAGAAATTCTGCCAATTAACTGAAACTGCTCAAATAAAATCTAGTGGTTCAGATTTAGCACTGCAGCATGAAAAGAATGAAATAAACCGCCATCATGAAAGTATAGACTCATGTGGCCGATTTAGGAACTACAGAGCTCATCTCGCAGCCCACGGACTTAGAAGTCCTTGCGTGCCTTACACTGGCAACACTGGATAACAAGCACAAGCTCTTTACGACACCGAATTTGATGCTGTGCACGTCCAGAGATCCTAAAGAGAGAAATGTTAAAACATATCCAAGTGATGAATATGGCTTAGCCTATTGAATTGAAGGACTCTTCTCAGAGCCATCTGAAAGTATTTGCCCTGCTTAGGACTATTTGTATTTCTTGTGTTCTAATAACTTTTGACTTTTACTTACTTTTTAAAAGAGTATTCTGTGCGCCAACAGTAAGGTATTAGTGCCCCCAGCACCATAGTCACTGAAGTCACTTGTCGGGTGTAGATTGTGTCTGTGGGATATCCCAAAAGGGCCTGGTCCGATCCAGAAACTAGAGTGTAACAGTATTGAAGTATATTTATGTGTTACTAGTATATTGCTCCCTTCTGAAGAAGGCTTTATAACTGACTGATAAATTATTGTTTATGCAAGAAACCTTGAGTGCAAGAGTATATTTGAATACCTGTAACTGTGAATCTTTGTGTAACTCCACTACAGCTCACATTTCCCCTCATGAGATAAGCCCGACTGCTCAACACGTTACCAAAACTGCGTAGTACAAGCTTATACGAAAGGTCGGGTTGCCTATACCTGTAGTCATAGTTGTTTGTAGTGTTCCCAGAGGGTACTGAATTCAAACTTTGCCCAACAATCGGCCAGCCCACTACCTAAATTCCCAGATTTAAGATAAACATTGAGACTACAACTCAATCTGTGGTCAACTAAGATCCAAAAGGCCATATGGGTGCGGGAAAGTGATGCAGATACTTAAGACCAAAAAAAAAAACCTTGAGACACCCATTCGTAGAATGCTCTAGCTTGGCCACCAAGAGATATCAATTCTATTATAAGCACCTATGTCAATTCGGGATACTAACAAAAGATCTCATGTGGGCGAGCATAATTAATGTGACTTCAATAGCCCCGACCACTGAAACGGTAAACACATTTTAGCATTAAATCTTCAGGATGTTACAATTCCTCAACGAAACCTAGGGGGCATTAAATTGATATACGATTCTTCTTGTACAGGCTTGTCCTATGTTATATGCAAGGATTGTCTGCGATGTAGCATAAAAAGATATTTATCTAGATCTGAGAAATTGCACTGATGTCTTATGTTATTTTAGAAGAAAATTGTATTTCATGGTTCTTAGTTTTTAATGTATCTTGAGTAATTTCATATTGTATGGAACTTGGTATATGATGTACTATTAGGTTATTACCCCGAAATTAGTAGTTTCTCGTAAGAAATGCACTTTAGTTATCCTATGGCACATTTAAGCACTAGTATCTCACATTCTCAGGATTGCAAAATCTTCAGGCAGGCAGAACTGAAGGGATAATCGCTGTATAGCTACAAGTTGCTATATCCAATGTTGCGCTGTAATTCGGATTAAGTTCTGATATTTAATGCCAAACATAATTGCACAATTATGTAAGTAAAAGTTGTGAAATTTTGAAAAAAGTTATTTAACAAATAAAACAAAGAATAAAAGAAATTAGAACAAAACGATCCTAATATAAAACAAAAGTTGAACATGTGCGAACAGAAAGGCAAACAAAACCCAAACCAAAAACAGTAAACTAACCTCTCAATTCCCTTTCACCAAGAAAACTCAGGATTCTCAAAACCTCCACAGCCTGTATTGTCAGACTTGTTTCATGGCCTGTAATTAACCTCTCCCAAAAACTCCATGGACAACCAGGCTGGCTTATCAACCAACCTGCTTCTGATACTTCATTAGGTGGTCCTACTTCATTAGGTGGTCCTACATTCTATCAGAATGTATTTCAACGATTGAACAACCCAACATGTTCATTACTTACGTTGCAGCTGTTAACACTGGATCTCGACTTGTCCCTTATGGCTAGAATTTCTCTGGTCGATTATATTTAAGCGTGCTCTTAGGAATTCCATCCTCCGTATTCGATCAGGGAAGAGGGTCAGGTAGTGGAGATAACCACAGAGGTCATACTGTATGAAGGATTTAGCCGTTAATAGGTGTTGCTAAGGAACCAGGGTCCTCCTTAACCCCCAAGCGCTTTAGTGTTAGGCAAGACCTTTTTAGGCGCTATAATGGAATAGGAGGCGGTGGGGCACTGGGAAGGCTCTCATGCAAATAGACAGGTCGAGCACTGAAGTTAGTTATTGTCTTAATATAAGGCACAATTACCTATTAGCTGGATAGATTTGGAACGTCAGATCCTAGGCATTGTAAAGTCATAGTGCTGTATAGGAGTCAATCTTCCCATTCTAAGAATGGACCGCAGGCGCTTACACAATGGTCGTCACTATGGCCAAGCATTGGCAGTACACAAACTGACTCACCAGCTGTCTAAAGTCCGTCAAAAGTCCATGCAGGCTAAAAGTGGGATTTACCATGTTCTGTGCGACAAAATGCAGAGTGGGACAGATTATAAAAATAAGGTGTGAATGAGACTACAGGGCCCAGATAACGTTAGGAGTGAAATATGGACAGAATGAATTAAAGTGTATGAAAATGTTACGTTTTTCCCTTGGGTTAGGCCATCAATGTTTCTAACAGTCTGCAGAGCTGCAGGGTGTTTTTTTTAATGAGCTAGCAAAATGTAGAACAGTATGCTCTGACAAAAACCGCTGACAATTAAGAAAAGAAGGCTTTGGCGCGTCCCTATTATAGAAGGACGGCGGATTTGGATGAAGTCATGGTCCATATCCAGTGACGCCACTACAGCAAGCCAGGACTATATAAATCCCTGCCTGGCACCACTTTGGCAGGAAGGAAATGGAAGAGGGACAGGCGAAGACCGTTCAGGCAGCAGAGTCCTTTGCTACCAACCTCATTTTGTAAGATTAAACAAGTTATCATTACAAGACAGACTTTTTGCCTTATTTTCCTAAAGGGGGTGCATTTATTCTGGTGTGAGTGCAATTAGGAAGATCCTTAGATAGGCCTCGCATTTGGTAAATTGTTTCAATCCATATGTAGGAGAGCTGACTTAACTAGATCTTCATTTGTGTGACCACATAGATATAATTTCAAATTAGCATTGTTTTTTGTCTGGACCAAAGCTGGGAAGGTATCATCTCTCAATTTATTTATTTCCTGACATAGGGTATCTTCCTTTGATCACACAATTTGTCTATACATGGAGATTTATTTTCCAATCCATGTATACTTTCAGAGTGTGTTAATCCAGTTCATATCTCAGACTCGCAATCTGCAAGCTCATTGGGTGCTTCAAGGTACATTTCCATATCTTTCACTCAATCCTTGCCCAATTCAATGCCTGCGAGTATTGAGATGTCTTCAATTTGTAATACCTAATAACAGGTACAAGTGAGTACTTACAATACAGTTGCGTTTTTTTTAGCTAAGCCACCATTGACACCAACTTAAAGTCAAGATCAAGTGCCAGTTGTTTTAATCTTTGAAACAGAAATTTTTAGGCCCAGGTAGGTTAGTTCCTTCACACAAGGGACAGATAACCCTGAAAGATGCCACATAAAGTGAGGAGCAATCCTCATCGGACGTTTAAAAACAACAATTTTAGATTCCTGGGGATTTACCAAAAGTTCCTTTATCTTGGCGTAATTGTCAAAAGCATTCAGCAGGTGTTGCAGTCCAACTGGCAAGTGATCAAGAAGATCTAATCCGCGTACTCCGTTAAATTTATGGAATGTCTGCTGATCTTAGGATTGGCCAAAGAGATTTCAAAGCTTGGTCCAGACCCGCTAAATATAGATTAAATAATGTTGGAGCAACAATACAGCCCTGCCTAACTTCCCTTTCAGTTCCCACCACCCTCGAAAAATCTCCCATATTATTAAGTCTAACTTTTAATTTCGAATCATCATGCATACCAATTCAAATATTAAGCAAGGATCTGTGCATTCCCCACAATCGGTCCTCCTTATAGATTGGGATGACAACAGCCATCCTCCATGAAATCGGAATCATCCTATTGCTTAGGATTTCTTTGAACAATGACAGCAAGACTCGACCAAATCTGCACACCCCGGGAGCTGGACAGCTGAAATCCAAATCCCCTCCGGCAAAGCCCATTCCCAGATCGATACCGCCTCCATGCACAAAGCGGAGAGAGGGGGGGGGGGGGGGGGAGGGCATGTCACCTCCCTGCTCGTTTAGGTTAAACATTGTGGTGGAGTTGTCTGTCCTAACCAGAACAGACCTGTCCCTGATGAGGGGCAGAAACGCCTTGAGGATCGCATAGCCCTCCAGACCTCCCACCTCCAAAGCCCGCAAGAGAGGAATCAGTTGTATCCATCAGGTTAGACTCCGGTTGGGTGAAGGGGGCTCCCACAGAAACATTGCCGTCCATCAATCACCAGCGCAGATCGGGCAGAAGGAGCTAGTTATTGGAATCCTGTCCGACTGAGACCCTGCCACCTGGTCCCAATTGGCTGCCAGGTGGAGCTGGATGTGCCTCATCTTGAGGCGAGCATGCTGCACAGTGAGCACAGAGGAGGCCATCAGCCCCAGAAGGTGCTGGAGCCGCCATGCCATGGTGATCAAGTTGGCCAGAAAGTGACCTATTGCATTGAGAAGGGAAAGGAGCCTCTCGGGCACGGGGAAGACCTGCTGAGCAGCCGTGTTCCAACACACTCCTAGGAAGACCAGTTCCTGGGAGGGGCACAACTGCAAAGCCATCTGGTTGAGGGAGAACCCCAGCTGAAGAATATTCACTAAGCTCTGGCATGAGTACCACCCCCTCGGGTGACCACGCCCTCACCAGCCAATCATCCAGATAAGGGTATAGGTGATGGGCCTCCAAGCGGAGAAGACCAGCCACTGCGTTCATCAACTTTGTGAAGACACGAGGGGCTGAGTTCAGGCCGAAAGTACGAAAAGTGCAAAGATATAATCATGAACCGCAGAAACTTTTGATGCTGCTGGTAGATGGGGAAATGCAGGTACGCATCCATGAGGTCTAGGGAACACATCCCATCCTGTGCACACAGACTGTGCGTGGGAGTAATCATCTTGAAGCGTTCAAACAGTAAAGACCGATTGAGAAATGACATTTTCTGGACTACCCTCAGGCCAGCCCGGTTCTTGGGTAATGCAAAAATCCTAGTGTAGATACCTGAGCCCCTGTCTGACTGAGGAACTGGTTTGACCGCCTGCATCTCCACGAGCAAAAAGGACCTCCCGTAAAATAGTCGGGGACCCAATCTGATGAGGAGAGGATGTGGTTGAGGAAGGCTGAAGCCTGTGGAGACTATAGATGGGATCCACAGGTTCTTGAAAAGAAGCCTCCAGCTGTTGTGGAAAAGAGCCAGTCTGCCCCTTACTGCTCCCCTACAGTAACTTCTGTTTTTGGCATCAGAGGCGGGAGCAGAGGAGGGGGAGCTGAATTCCTCTGCCACTTCCTCCGGTTGCGTACCACAGCCCCAAAACCCCTTGAATCTGGTGAAGGCACAGGGTTTGAATTCCGCCCACCTTCAGCCCCAGCTAAGTCAGGATGGCCAAGGACTTGTCGGTTTTTGTGAGGTTTTCTTCTAGGTCACTCATCGTCGGTTGGAAATAAAAAGGTCCACACCTCTAAGGAAACATCCATGATCTGCTCCTGCACGTCAGTAGAAAATGTAGTGACATGCATTCAAGCCGCCCTCATCTCCAACTATAATTGGTTATTTATAACTAGCTTAATACCCAGAGGTTTCTAAGCAGGGACCCTGGGATCGAACCTGTGTTGCTCTGCGTAGTCTTGCTTCCAAGGCGAGCGCGTTGACCCCGAGCTATCCTCCCAAGACCCCCAAGCACAGCCCTCTTCTGGCTGTGTCCATGTGGGAGACCGAGGAATCAATGTGGTCCTGC
Organism: Ambystoma mexicanum; assembly: GCF_040938575.1. Classification (NCBI taxonomy): domain Eukaryota; kingdom Metazoa; phylum Chordata; class Amphibia; order Caudata; family Ambystomatidae; genus Ambystoma; species Ambystoma mexicanum. The sequence continues at coordinate 1,265,550,064 of NC_090937.1, read as the reverse complement.
GCAACTGCCAGAGCATTGGCCAGACCGGCCTTAAAGGATACCTGCCTTTCTAGAGGGAGGTCTGGCAGAAACTCCCCAAGTTCACGCCACAGCTTCTGGTTGGCCTACAGCAAATGTAACCGGATATGGCAGAACATCATTTGCCAAAGTACTAGAGGAAAAACTGATGCAAGCTCCCGAGGAGGAAGACTAAGAATGTTTTAGAATAGAGTGAGGCCGCAGCGACCATCGAGGAGTGCGGCTGAGGGTTGCCAGGGTAGGAGAGTTGGCTCCCCATCAGTCACCCTGAACCCGCTGTCCCACATCTTGCTTATCTGGGTGTTGTCTGGGAGAAGCTCAGGGCCTTTCCTCGCCACCTGCAGGATATCCTGCTCAAGAGGGATGCCTGAACGAATCTTGGGGAATTTCTGAAGGCCCTGAAGGCGGTTATGAAAGGCCTTTACAGATGCCAAGGATTCATTAACCTGGGAGTCATTGCCGTCATAGCACCCTTTTTTCCCCCCAGACAGAGGGGAATCCAGGCCGTGGGACAGGTGCCAGTTGGGTCTCCCCTTGATCCGGGAGCAAAGACAGATCCAACAGTTCCTGAGGTTAAGGTGTTGGTGGTACAGGAGGCAGAGGAGGGGTCTGGACAACCAGCAACAACTGGACCGGGGGAGGGACATGCACTGGCAGCGCTGGAGGAACAGGCAGAGGGCCCAGGAGGAGGAGGCATGAGTGGCACAACCTGCCGAATCACCTTGACAATGTCCTTGAGGAGCCCAGTCATCTGCGGGGAACGCATGAGGAGAAGGTGCTCCCTAAGGCCCCAAGTACCAGGCCTCCGTTCCAGGGCGTGTGAGGCATGCAGCCATAAAGCAGTGAAGGGTAGATACAGCTTATCCTTGCAGCGACCATCCACCTGTACCATATAGTCTGCCACCGCTTCCATTCAATGGGCGAAGAGCATGGGCGGACCCACACTTGAATCCAAAATGGCAGTTGGCCTAGCAGGCTCCGCCACATGCTTATCTGCCATCTTGTGGCCTTGTGCCATGCCCTGGGCAGGAGGATGTGAAAGTCCTGTGCTGGCTCAGACATGACAAAACACGCCTTGTGTTTTGCACCCAAAACAGAAGCTGCGAGAACGCTCAGGTAGGCGCCGAACCCATGGCCTGCAGGCTGGTAGTCAAAACTCCCAAATTTACGACCTCAAAGGAAGCTCTGGTAGGATGTGCACCCTTGGTCTGCGAAACGGTAATTAGATCGTACTGAGGACTAACTCTTGGAGGTAGAACACGACGATCCCTTACCTCTTGGGGCCGAATAAGACAAACTTGATTGCCCCTCCGTAGACTGCCCGGTAGATACCCCGAACCCCTCGGAATATGTTTATTGGGTTTATATAGCGCTTTAATCCAAAGCGCTTTACAGTATAACAAGGTACAATAAAGAAAGAAGCATATATACAGTCATGAAGCAAACCAGTGAGACAGTATGTAGAACAACTTACTTAGGTGGAGGGGGGAGAGGGAGAGGAGGTGGGTAGGTTACAAATTGAATTGAGACCAATGGGTGCGAGGGGAAGGGAGGGAATGGAGATGGGAAGGGACCAGGGGAGTACGAGAGGGGAGAAGGTAGGGAAGGAAAGTCAGGTGGGGTGGAGAAGCAGGGCTTTCAAGGAGGTGCAGAAGGATGAGTAGGTGGGAAAGGAGCAGATAGAAAGAGGTAAGGAGTTCCAATATAAGGGGGCCAAGAGCTGAAAGGAACGGAAGCATGAGGGGCCGCATGGGGCAGAGGGTACAGTGTTACATGTTAAAGGTATTTGTACCGCGCACCGTCACCAACAGAATTGGTCCCCAGGCACTCAGGCGGATCTGCAAATGATAAAGGTGGGATGGGTTAGTAAGGTGAAGAAGGGAGTAGGATAGTGAGAGGAGTGGTGTTGTTGGCAGCTTCAGCTCAGTATACACCGGGTGCTGAGCTTTGGTGCGGGTTTCGGATCGGAGTCAGTCCGCGTGTGCTGTTCCGGCTTATGTGTACTTGCAGTGTTGTGAATTGCGTGCGGCTTGTTGTGCGAGAGATGGTTGTGTGAATTTTTTGAGTGAGATAAGTATGCAGAGTTTGAGCTTATATTGGTTAGTGGGTTACCTGACCTTTACCATGCTAACATTCACAGTTCTGTCTGAGTGTGGCACTTGTTGGCCCTTACATTCTCCATCCAGGTGTGGCCATGCCAACATTCACACTTATCTAGATGCGGCGCAGGCTGGAATTTAGAGATCCGTCCAGGTGTGGGTCTGCTAACATTCACAACTCCAGGTGTGGCACACACTAGCATTCACGTTTTTCCTTGGCGTGGGCATGTTGTCCTTCAATCAATCCTATCCAGATGTGACGCAGGCCAATGGCTATCTAGGTGCGTCTGCCAGTCTGGATATGTTCGTCCGGTACGTACGAGTGGGAGAGTCACTGGAGGGCTTTTGTCAGGGTCTCGGTGTGTGGTCAGTCTCTGCAGCCTTCCCTTGTGGCTATTTTCCATGTCGTCTTATGCTCTGTTGAGTGGTTGGTTCTTTGGTTTGAGTGTTTGTCCAATTTGAAAGTGGCCGAAGTTGGAATTATTTCCATCATTGTTTTAATGTCTGGGCATTCTAGTGCGTCTCCGCAGTGGTTACGCTTTGAAGAGCCATGATTTGAGGAGTTTCCTGAATGCTAGGTGGTTTGTTATATTCTGTATATTCTTAGGTAGGTCATTCCAGGTTTTGGGTGCCTGGTGAGAGAAAGACGATCCGAGTTTTTTTTCTGTTGTAGGGTTTTGGTTCCAGGCGTATGTCGGTGCTTGATCTTAGTGTTATTGTCAGTTGATGTAGGCGTAGTTTGTCGCTTAAGAATTCTGCGCCTTGTTTGTGTATTGCCCTGTGTGATGCACATGGCCTTGAACATTATTTGTTGTTTCAGTGGTAGCCAGTGTAGTATTTTTAGCATGGGTGTGATGTGTTCTCTTCTGGGTAGCTTGAGGAGGAGTCTGGCTGCTGCATTTTGTATGCGTTGCAGTTTTTTTTAAGTCGTTCTGGCATGCCCAGGTATAGGCTATTGGCATAGTCTACTCTGGACATGATCAGAGCGATGATGGTAAGTGTTTTGTAGGCGAATTACAGGAACGGAAGGATCCTTTTTGCTGCGAGGAAGAAACATTTCTTGATTACCGAGTTTACTTGTGGCTCCAGAGGGAGATTGTTATCCATTAGGACCCCTAGGTTATTTTTTTACAGTTGATGATGGTTCTGGTGTGGTGCCGAGCTCTCTTGGCCAGGGGATGTAGGTGATGTCTCCTCCCTTTTTTGAGACAATCATTATCTCTGTTTTGCCTGGGTTGATTTTGAGATGGTTGAGGTTCATCCAGTTGAATATGTCGAAGGCAATTCTCTAGTGTGGTGTTTTCTTCTCGGGTGTCTTGTATGTTGAAGATTATTTGAGTATCGTCGGCGTAGTTGTAGCATGCGAGGCCGTGTTTTTTTAATGAGTTTGATTAATAGGTACATGTAGATATTGAATAGGAGCGGGGAGAAGGATGAACCTTGTGGTACTCAGCAAGTGGAGACTCTGGGTTTGGATTTACAAGGTTTCATCCAATTGTTTCTGTTCCGTTTGTTAGGAAGGATTTGATCCAAAGTAGGGCAGTGTCTGTTATCCCTAGTCCTTCTAGTCTCTTTATGAGGATGGCGTGGTTGACAGTGTCGAAGGCTGCAGACAGATCAAGGAGAATCAGGGCGGTGCTGTTGTCCGAGTCTGCGTTTGTTTTTAGGTCGTCCCATATTGAGAGGAGAGCAGATTCTGTTCCTCTCATAGGTCTGAAGCCAACCTGTGCCTGGTCTAGTAGGCAATGGTCTTCTATGAATTCTTAGGTTATTTGGTAGACGTACGTTTTTAGCAGTTTGGCTATGTAGGGTATGTAGGAGATGGGTCTGTAGTTAGATAAGTCCTCTACGTTTCCTGTTGTGTCTTTGAGTAGCGGCTTGGTGTAAGCCGATTTGAAGGGCTGCAGTACTTTACCTGTTGAGATTGAGGAGGTTCCTGCGGTATTCCATGGGGGTTCCTCGTTTGAGAATTGTTTTGTATATGTCCGGGGGGGGGGGGGGGGGGGGTGAAGGGTCTTCAGGAGAGCCCGCTTTGTTGCTTTGGTTTACCAGTTTGACAAAAGCCTCAACTGATATTTCTGGGAAGTTTCGTAGCTTGTTTGCATGTTCCTCGTCTGTGTCGGTGGGATTTGAGCTGTGAACGCTTGGTCTGTTTTGTATGGTGTGTTGGATGGAGGTTATTTTGTTTTTGAAGTGGTCTCCGAGGTCCTCGCAAAGTTTCGTCGATGGGATTGGTGTGTTGTTGCAGGCCGGTGGGTTTTTTATTTCGTTTATGATTTTGAATAGTTCTTTTGAGCGTTTGGTGCTCTGAAGATTCGGTTGTCGCAATGTTTCCACTTTGCTTTTTGTATTTCCTTTTTATATGCGCGGATCTGTTGTAGGAATTTCAGTTTGTTTGCGGTGGTGTTGTTGGTCCACCATTCAGATTCTAATTTTTGGTTTTTCCTTTTCAAACGTTGAGTAGTGGGTGAACCATTTTGTTGTTTTCTTGCGTGATGGGGTGATGTCGTCAAGGGTTGTTGCGATCCAGGTGTGAAGTAGCACAACTTTTTTGTCTAGGTCTGCTTTTTCCATGGTTGATGCTTGTGGTTTGCTGAGTTCTAGGAGCTCGGTTAGGTTGGAGTTTTATGGTTCGCCAGTTTCTTTTCATCATAATGGGCCGTTTTTCTTGTTGCTTTTTTTTGGAGCGGCCATTGCGATTATGAACGGAATGATGAGGTGGTCGCTCCAAAGTATTTGAATTGCGGGTGTCGTGGTGGTGAGATCCTTGTTGGCAAAGATTGCGTCAAGTGTGTGCCCTGCTGAGTGGGTTGCTCCTTTGACTAGTTGTAGGTTCATGGCTGCTAGTTGGGCGGTTAGGGATTTGTGTGTGGTTGTGGTTTCTTCGTCGAACTAGATGTCGAAATCTCCGAGGATGATCAGATGATTGTACTTGATGGCTAGGGTAGTGATTGCTTCCGTTAAAACGTCTATGAAAGTTGCATCCTAGGTTGGCGGTCTGTACATCAGTATGAATTTCAGGTTGGTTTTGGGGTTTACTGAAAGTCGTAGTATTAAGAATGTGTAGAACGGATGAGTATGTATGAAACAAATGAGTGTATATGGATGAATATATGTGCTGCCGATGAGTCTGGAGCGGATAAATGTACGAAGCAGATGAGTGTGTGGAGCGGATTGATTTGTAGAGCGGATGAGTATGCCGAACGGAGCATATGGAACACATGAGAGCATGCGTGAAGCACACTGGAGAATAAAGGATAGGCTTGAGCACGCAAAGTGAACCAGAGTACGTGAATATGTCGAGCAGACATGAATGTGTAGGACAATCTTGAACGCCTGAAACAAACAAATATGCATACAACGGACCGGTCCGCAGGAATTGCGCGACGTCCATAACAGGCTTTGGAATACAAGGAACACCTGAAGCAACATACATCATACCACACCCCACGCTTACTCTCCCCTTTACACCACCACTCAACTAGAACACAGAGATACTATGACACCATTCGATATAACGGTTCTCATATCAACATCTACCGCTCACTCCCCATCACTCTAAGTAAACATTGCTGGTTTCACCCCCCCCAGCCAGGCGTTCTCCTCAGGACTAACGCAGCCACACTCGTCCTGGATAAAGCCGGCCAGAGCGAACACATACTCCTGATCTCCCAACCACCACACCTACCGCTAAGAAGCAGCTACCACTTGAATTCCTCACCAGCTGCACACATACCTGGTGCGCTTATGCACTTTTTGTACTCTCTATTGACCTGAACTTCGGTTCCCAAGGGCGTTCAACCTACCAGCGGCTTTAGACCATACCAATGGTATATAAGGCGGTATATAAATGCAAAATAACCTATTACATTTGCATTTATCAATGTTTAGTGGATCTTCAATTTGATGGCCAGTTGTTCCTTGTGGATGATCGCTAGTCCCACCCCCTCTTTTAGATTTTCTGTTTGTTTAGATGCATTTGAAGTCTTCAGGCAGGCAGTTGAGTGTGATCTTGTAGTTGTCGTCTAGCCATGTTTCGGTTACAAATAGGATGTCTATGCCTCCTGACAGGAGGTCGTATATTTCCTTTGCGTGTTTGGACATTGACCTTGCGTTCATTAGGTTACAGTGGATTCTCTGGGTGAGATTTTGTTTTGAGGTCATTTGTTCTTCGAGTTTGTAATTGTCTTTTCGTGAAGTTCCCGCATTGTCGGTAGGATGAAGAACGGTGACAGCTGCTTCTTCATTGAAGCGGTCTAGTAAGATGATAGCAGGGCTGATTAGTCTTGGTGTTTCTGCTGTGATGCTACTCGGATGAAGATCAGCGGTGGTTTCTCCGTTGGGTACGATTGTTGGGTGGGAGGTGGCGTTGCTGGTACTTCGCCGTATTGTGCGGGATGTAGTGGAAATCGATGTTGCCCCTCTGTTCTTGTAATGTAAGGGGTAATGGGGTCGGAGCCCTCCCACTCTTGTTGAGTGCCCCATCTTTTTTCCGCGTGCGTCAGGAAAATCTTTGTATGTTTCGAGATTTCCGTGTTGGGGTGCCGGTGTACCGTGGTTGTTGCGAGGTAAGGTGTGAGGTATAAGGACTTTTTCTCTTGTGGATTTTGTTCCGATTGTGGCCGTTTTAGGCGTGTTTTCTTCCAATGGGGCGGTTTCTTGTGGGTTCCGTCGGTGTTGTGTTTTCGCGTCTCATGTTGCACGATCTGGTTCTCTTTCTCTGCGTCCTTTTCTGGTACGGGCCATTTTCCAGTCTAGGCGCAGGCGTAGTATGGTAGTTGGTCCTCTATGTTGTGTTGTGCGGTCGCAGTGATCTCGGTTTTCCTTCTCTGGATACGCTGGGGTGTTCTCTGGCTCATTGTTGCTTTCTGTCGGTGGGTAGGGTGTGTTTCCTAAGGGTGCGCTGTCGGGCGGGTGGGTGGGTTAGGGTGTTAACGGTCTGCTGGTATGGGATTTAATTGAGCTAGGTGGTGGTGGGTTTCCGGGAATGGTAGACTACTGAACTAAGCGCAGTTAGATTATTTTAGAGACCTGTATAGTGTGTGAGAGTCCTATCAGTGCAGTCTAAGCATCACACAGTGCCGTTCGGCCCCTGCTGAGTCTGAGAGACCTGCACAGTGGGAGAGACGCCCTCCAGCGCACCCTAAACACCACACAGTGTAGTTTGGAGACGGAGCCCCCTCTAAACTTGGGAGACCCACGCAGTGGGAGAGGTGCCTATCAGTGCAATCTAAATATCCTACACAGCAATTTGGGGAGAGAGCCCCTGCTAAATTTGAGATACCCGCACAGTGGGAGAGAGGCCTAACAGTGCAACCTAAACATCCTGAAATACAATTTCTTTTTTCTTACAGTGAGTAAGAAGGTCAGCAGAGCGGAGTGAGCGGGAGGGAGTGTAAAATGAGAAGAGAGAAGAGAGATGGGGGGCAAGTTCATGTAGGGATTTGAAGACTAGACAGGAATTGAAATTTTAGTTGCGAGAAGGGGAGCCAGCTAAGCCGAGAGAGTGAGGTGGAGATCACAGGGACCGAGGAGAAACAGTACGGATAGAGGAGCAGTAGATGGATTTTAGGGGGGCCAGATGAGACAGCGAGTCCAAAGAGGAGAGAAGAGCAGTAGAAGAGGCGGGAGAAGATCAGGGAGGAGATTAAGAGTTTGGTAGCGTGGAAGGTGACGGAGGAGCAGATGTTACGGATGCTGAACAGATTGTGCCGACAGGTGAGAAATGTGGTTAGAGAAGGAGAGGGAAGAGTCAATGTGGAGACCAAGGTTGCGAGCATAGGTGGAGATTGGAAGGGGGAAGTGGATGAAAGGAGGGGGGGTAGGGGAAAGCGTGTTAGTAGGAAAGAAAAGGACTTCAGTCTCGTCAGTGTTGAGGGAAGGAAAATGTGATGACATTCAGTTTTAGATGGCCGTAAGGCAGGAAGATAGTGTGGTGGAGGTCGGGAGTGAAAGAAGAGGAGAGAAAGAGTTGGGTGTCATCCACATAGAAATGGGGAAAAATGCCAAAAGGGGAGATAACGGGGGCAAGAAGGGAAAGGACCTAGAACAGAGCCCTGGGGGACGCCATAGTCCAAGGAGAGTTTGGAGGAGGTGCTGCCGCCCCAGGAGACAGCAAAGGTACGATTGGAGAGGTAAGAGGAGGACAGAGTAGTAAGTAGTAAGGGGTGATCTACGGTATCAAAGGCTGCAGACAGGTCGATGAGAATAGAGGATTGCTTAGCATAGCCAGCAGAGAGGAGAGAAGTACGTAGGTGAGGGCAGTCTCAGTGGAGTGTTTAGGGTAGAAACCAGATTGAGAAGTAGGGAGGAGAGAGCGAGTGGATACAAAAGCTCAGAGTTGAGTAGGCTAGGCGCTCGAGGAGCTTAGAGATAAAGGGGAGAAGCGAGATAGGTCGAAAGTTGGAAGCAAGAAGAGGATTAGCAGAAGGTTTCTTCAGGAAATGAATAAAGGTGGCGTGTTTCAAAGCTGAAGGAAAGGTGGCAGAGGAGAGACAAATGTTGAAGAAAGTAGTTAGGTAGGGAAAGAGGAGGGGGTAGATTTTAGGAATAAGTGAGGTGGGAAGAGGATCAGAAGGGGCAGCAGTAGGGTGAGTTTTGGACAAAAGGAGGGAGACGGGATGGTGTGATAGAGAAGTTAAACATGCTAGCAGATGTGGGGGAGATGGATGAGAAGAAGTTGACAAAGTCAGAGGGAGAGAGGGGCGAGTTGGTCGAAGGATCAGGAGTAGGAGGGGAAAGAAGGCGAGAGAGGGTCTGGAAAATGCAGTGGGGGATGAGAAGCTTGTGAGTGGAGGAGGTTAGAGTAGTAGGAGCGCTTGGCAGATTTGAGACAAGAGTCAGAGTGGTATGAGAAATTAAGCCAACGTCTTTCGAGGCGACAAAGGAGACGACACATGGACAGAAGTTGAGGGGAAAGCCATGGTTGGGAAGGTTTGTGAGAAGGGTGGAAGGAAGTAAGAGGGTAGAGTTGGTCGAGACTGGTGGATATCGAAGATGACAGAGTGGAGAAGGAGTCATCAGCTGAGAGAGAGGAAAAGTCAGGAAGAGGGGGAAGGGAGGAAGAGCAGGATTTGAGGAAGAGAGAAGGGTTGAAGTTGCAGAGGTCGCGACGGGAGAAGGATGGGGGAGTGAGGGGGAGGACAATGAGGAATGGGGTAAGGGAGAAGGAGTGTAAGGCATGGTCAGAGAGATAGTTGGGAAGAACAGATGATGAGTAAGAGGAGAGAAAGAGGAGATCGAGAGTGGAGCCAGAGGAGTGGGTAGGGGGAGACGGGAGGGGAGAGAGGAGATAGGAATTGAGACTAAAGAGAAGGAAAGATTGAGAGGAGCTGGAGAGGGGAAGGTTGAAATCGCTGAGGACAGAGGAGTAGGGGAGGGAGAGAGGGAGAGGTGATACAGGTCCTCATAGAAGGAAGAGAGGGGGCCAGGAGGCCTGTAAATAATTAAGAAGGAGATTGCATGAGGGTAAGTGAAGGATTTGAAAAGAAATTCGAAGGAGAAGGTAGGGAGAGGTTGGTAGGTAGGCATAGGTGCTGGTAGCCTTGACAGCCTCTGGTCTGCCCAGAGATCGCCTGGAATAGACTCCCAGGCACCTTGGCCAGGGAGCTGGAAGCCTTAGAGGCCTTGTGCCTGCCAGAACCTGAATCCAAGGAACTCTTGCCGGTGGGGACCCCCAGGAAGGAGTCACCACATTGAGGAGCCATACTAAAGAAGGGGCCTACCTTGTCTTGCCGTGAGGTCCTAGAGACAAAGTCTTTACAGTGAGCTGGAGAAGTGTGAAGATCTCCCTCCAACGTGACAACCGATTCTTCGATGGCCGGTGACGAGAGCCCTGCACGCGTCCCAGCGGTGGTTGGGCACCAGGCACTCAAGACAAAGTGAATGGAGTCCGGGAACCAACAGTCTCAGCACGCACAGACATGCGCCTGGGAGGCGAGGAACCCAAGCAATGCGATGCTTGAAAAACAAAATAACAGGGAGCAGGAGGAAAGTCAAAAAATCTTCACGCCTAGCTTCCAGGTCCGACACCGTCCGTGCGGAAAAAGGGACGAGGCGAGGTACCGGAGCACAGGGCGTTGCCACCAATCCATCAATTCTGATGATTGCATCTGCTTAGCTTCCCATGCTGTGCATATAATCGACATCTAGTGGTAAACGCAGAGTATTGTATCTGGTCTTTCGAGGATCGAAGGGGGACGTCGGCATAGGCCTGTCTGTAACACTATCCCTAACGTGACGTGTAGTGTATCCAAAATCCCTCACGCACCGAGGTCCCATTGATTGTATTTATTTTTGCCATGAGGGAGCCCAAGTACCATCGTGAGGGAGTACATAAGACAGTAGTAAGATGTCCATGTTCCTTCCACCAGAGCGGGGAGGAAGGGTGGGCGCATGTGAATCTAAGCAGATACAAAATCAGAAACACTGAGTGAATAATAATGTCTTCTAATGCTTGTTAATCTACTTAGAATCACATGCTGTGCATAGACTAGCGAGTAGTACACAGAGTTGGAGGTGGGTTGTGAGAAGGAACAGTAGTGAAAAGTGTCTTTGTACTGCTTGTTCCACCTGAGAATCAGACCTAGAATGAGTGTCTAGGCAATAGTGTTTTGTAAAGGTGTATACAGAACTCTGTTGCCGCTTTGCAAATGGACACTAGGGGAACATTTGTAATGAATGCTATGGAAGCCCCAGTTCCTCGAGTAGAATGTGCTCTAGGCTTGAAGGGCAGTTCTCTCTTAGCCAGGGTGTAACAAAGTGTGATGAATTTAACGATCCACCTTGAGATTGCTGACTTAGAAACAGGATACCCTTCTCTGCCAGCTGCCACTGAAACGAAAAATGTGTTTGTCTTGCTCAGTGGTTTAGTTCTTTCCAGGTAAAACATGACTGCCCTGCGCACATCTAACGCGTGTAGGCTTTTTTCGGCCATGTTAGAGGGGTTCTGGAAGAAAGTGGGTATTTCTACTGACTGGTTCGCGTGGAACTGGGAAATAAATGAAGGCGCAAATCGAGGGTGAGTGTGCAGAACCACCATCTCTGAACAGTAACAAAGGGTTCTAGTACTGAAAGGGCCTGTAGTTCACTAACCCTTCTTATAGAAGGTGATGGCCACTAGGAAGGCTGTCTTATAGGTAAGGTCTTTAAGACTTGCCTTGCGCATAGGCTCAAAGGGGGACCCCATGAGTCTAGTTAAAACCACATTCCATCCGGGAGCTGGGTTTGAAATGGGGGGGCGGGGGGGACCGTGACTCCTCTTAACCCCTTCCATGAAAGCCTTGATAACTGGTATTTTCCATCACAAAACCTTTTGTTGTGACGTGGTGTAGGCGGAGAGCAGCTAAGTGCACTTTCAGGGAATTAAAAGTCAAGCATGAATCTAGTAAGTGAGTCGGGTACAATACAATGTGGGTAGGAGAGCAGTCAATGGGATTGATGCCCTTGGCATTACACCAGATAAAGCGTTTCCATTTACTGAAACAGCAATATCGGGTGCTGGGTTTCCTCGCTTCCCCAAGTATGTCCATACATCTCTGAGGGAGTTGAAGGTGTCCGAACTCTATGACCTCAGGAGCCAGGCCGCTAAGTTCTGAGTTTGCAGACAAGGGTGTAGTGTTTCTCCCCTGTCTGGAGATAACAGGTTGTACGGGCAGGGCAGTTTCATAGGAGGGGAGAGGGACATCAGATGAGAGCACCAGGTTTGGCAGGCCCACACAGGGCCACCAATATCATGGTGACTGGTCTCTGGTGCATCTTGTGCACGATCTTGTTGAGTAATGAGTCGGGGGCGGTCATAAACACATTTCCCTGACCATGCTATCCAGAGCCTGTTCTCCTTGGAGCGGACCTGTGGGTACCTGGAGGCGTAATCTTGGCATTGACCGTTCTCCAGAGTTGCAAACAAGTCGATCTCTGGGAAGGCTCCAGAGTTGCGAACAAGTCGATCTCTGGGAAGCCGCATTCTGCAAAAACGTTGGAGACTGTGTCTTTGTGTAGTCGCCATTTGTACTCTGCGGGAAATCTCTGCTGAGCACGTCTGCCAGAAGATGGCGTTCCTCTGGAACGTGTTGGGACAACAGGAACATCCTGTGTTTGAGAGCCCATATGCAAATGATTTGGGACAGCTTGGATAGTCCTGGAGAGTATGTGCCTCCTTGTTTGTTCAGGTAGTATATGGCTTTGGTGCCGTCTGTCAAGATCAGGACGGTCTTCCCCTGTAACTGTGTGAAAAGCTTTCAGTGCTTTGAATACTGCTAATAGCGCCAACAGATTTATGTGGTTTGATGCTACATGTGGGGACCACATGCCGTGCGCAGTCTGCTGAAGCAGGTGAGCCCACCCCGTGAGAGATGAGTCGGTCGTGACTTCTACTGCGGGGGTGGTGAAGGTTTTCCCCTTGACCACCAATGCAGAGAGAGAAAGAGGGCTGGCGAGACAACTACCAGATCTTCCCATTGTCCGCTGGCCTGAAAGCACTAGCTGATGAGCCACTCTTGAATGGGATGCAGACGCACGTGAGGAACTAAATAAATGCAGGATGCCATCATTCCTAACAGTCGCATGGCTTTGCGTACCATCACTTCCCGACTGGCTACATACTGAGGGATCTGAAACAGCATGTTTTGAACCCTCTCGTTGGAAGGGAAAATGCAGTCTTTCGTCCGAATTAGAGCCCCTAGAAACTGTTGGACTTGACTGGGGTCTAGGCTGGATTTTTTCTAGTTGGAGAATCCCAGACTGAATAAGAGGTCTATTGTCTCCTGCGTGTTCAATATGCGTGTTTCATAGGACTCCCCTGTTATGAGCCAGTCGTCAAGGTAAGGGTAAACCGGGATGGATAGTCTGCGCAAGTCTGCTGCCGCTACTGCCAGTACCTTTGTAAACACCCTTGGTGCCGAGGCAATGCCGAAGGGGAGTACCCTAAACTGATGGTGCTTGTCCTCTGTCATGACCCTGTTTCAGCAGCGGGATTAATTCCTGTAAAAAACAGTTGAGGTTTGACAAACTTGTTTGCTGGGCGCAAATCTAGCACAGGGTGCACGGCGAGATCCTTTTTGGGTACAAGGAAGTACACTGAATAAATACCTTCGTTTACCTGTAGAACAGGAACGTCTTTTATGGTGTCCTTTCCTAGAAGGGTCTCCACCTCTTGCAGCAGGATCCGTGGTCAGGTGTCTTGATTTTGGCAGTCTGAATTGGGGTGGTCGGGCAAATTCTATGAATTACCCTTGGGCGACAGTCTTGAGTACCCACTGGTCAGTTGTTAGCCCCTCCCATGCAGTAAGGAAAGAGGTTATAAGACCCCCGACCGGGGTGGCATGGGAGGGGACCTGGATCCGAAGGTCATTTCTGACCAGAGGCCGGGGCGCCTCTCGCCTTGGAACCTCATCCTCTACCTTTCCCACGCCGCTGTCCTCTGGGTGGATATGGTAGTAGAGTCTTGTCCCGAATTCCAGTTGTTTCCTGCATTGTACTGGTTCTGGGGAAAACGAGATTGCCCACGAAAGGACAGGCGGGAGTCGCTTCCTCGCTGAGGAGAGGGTTTCTGGGTAATCTGTTGAAGGGACTTGAGTGTTTCATGTTCTTTCTTGGCTGTTTTCAGTGCATCGCCCACTGCCTTGCCAAACAGGTGGGTCTCCTCAACGGGTTTACCAGGGTTGCTTGGGTCCCCAGCTTGAAACCGCAGTTCCTCAGCCATGCATGCTGCTTGAGCAAGGCACCTTGTGTCAGGGTTCTTCCTGCTGTGTCTGCAGCGGCCAGAGTGTTCTTGAGCACATTCTGGTTGACTGGCTTGCCTTCCGAAACTATGGCGAGCAACTTGGTGTGTGTAGGTTTTGGCACTTCCTGAAGGCCTTGCAGAAGGTTCCACTGGACGTCTGCATAGCTGGCCAATAGCGTGGTGTTATTAGCTACTCGGGTGGAAAACGCAGCAGTTGTGACCCTTTTTCCCCAGTGCATAGAGTCTCTTGGACTCCTTATCAGGTGGTGCCTATCCTGTAGACAGGGGAACACCATTCTGTTTTCTAGTAGTTGGAACTACTAAAGAATCTGGAGTGGCATGTCCCTTAATGTAGGCTGGGTCAGTGAAGGACGAAACAACTTCTCCATCCTAGGGTTCATTCAACAAAGGGATCGCCTGGCTGGCCGGAGGTTTTTCTTTCAGTATATCCTCCATGAAATCAGAATGTGGTAAAGCTTTAAACGCCATTTGATCGTCCACTGGGGAGGCTTGGCGGGCCAGAATTGGGGGGGGTTTAGGGGAGGGGAGGAATCTATGCAGAGGGCATCGGGGTCCTGGGTGGGAGAAGGGGACGTCCAAGGTTTAGCATCAACCTGACGGCTGTCTCCCAATTGTCTACAAGATCTGCCTGGTCATCCACATTGTAGTTTTTCAGAAAGGTGGCATCCTGTTCTTTGAAACTTGGATACAGGCGTAGAAGGAAGGTCCTCGAGGTCTCAGAATAAGAGACATTTTTCTAATCTCTGCATACATCCTGCAAATTTCTCGATTGTCCATGAGGATGAACCAGAGGGGTACAGAGGAGGAAAGGGTTCATTTTCTTCCCTGTGATGTTGAGATTTGTCCCCCAATGTCCGACAAAGGCACAGGATTCTCCCCCGTAGTCACGGCGGTGTTCGGGGCGCTGTGGCGTGTCTTTCGGAACGTCTCTAGGCCGGTCCTTCAGTCCAACTGCCAAGGCAATCCTTGCGATGCTCTCGCCAATACTCGGGGAATCTGGTCAATCTACTGGCTGACCCAGAGGCTGAGCAGTGGATTTTGGTGTCACCAGGTGAACTAGAGGCCGAGCGGTAGATTTTGGGGCCACCGGGGCCTTAAGCAGCGTCTGCGCGTCCTCCTGGAGCGCCTAGACGGCCACGTGTTTAGTGTTAGTGCCCTTTACTTTGGATTACCCAGTCACAGGCCGCGTTTGCGGGGAAGGCTGCCGATCAGAGGATCCTGTCTAAGTTTGACAGTTCCGTTGGCGCTTTGGTACGCTTCGATAGTGCCGCCGAAGCAGAACCTTGGATTGTGCGTTTAGTGTTATGATCGTGTGCAACCCTGTTGCCGGGTGTTTTCCCCATAGCATGACTCGCGTCAGGCCTGGTGGGGTCGGGGGACGGGTGCTATGGACCGAGAGCTGTCCACCGTTAGGTCAATGGCTTCAGCCACAGAGGCATGGTCTTTGCTAGTCCCGCCCCCATCACTTTCGGCGGTTGCGGCAGGGGAAGAACATTCGGCCTGCGACATGCCGTAGGGCGGCCACCGCTTCAAGCGGCGCTCCTTAAGCGTCTTAAGGCACAGGAGCTTACAGGCTGCGCAACCCGCTTCGTTGTGGTCGAGGGGAAGACAATTGTTGCACCAAGAGTGCTAGTCTTTCCACAAATAGTTGGCCCTACACGAGGGACAAAATCTAAATGGCATCTTTTCCATAGCCAAACACAGGTACAGGTAACACATTTGGATACAATTAATGATCCATATAGAGATTTGCAGACTTAAGAGTCAGGATCCCTTTCTCCAACAGTGGCAACAGAGACAAAGAATTCCGTCTTTCGAAGTGGTTTTGTCTTATTCAGGCAATACATCACTGCTCTCCGCATAGCTAATGTATGGGGGCCTTCAGCCAAATTACTAGGATTCTGAAAGAAAATGTACTGGATTACATGGAACTCGGAGATGCATTTAGGTGCAAAGCGTGGATGTGTCCTTATGAATAGTAACAAATGGCTCTTGAACTGAGCGTTCCTGCAGTTCACTAACTCTAATGGAATTCATAGCCACCAGAAAAGCAGTTGTATAGGTGATAATCTTAAGACTAGCTTTGTGCTCAACAGGAGGGCCCATAAGTTTATCAAGGACAACTTTCAAGTCCCATCTGAGTTAGATTAGAAATAGGTGGGTTAAGTATTTTCACCCCTACCAGGAAAGCTTTGAATACCAGGACTTTCCACCAGGTAATTTTGCTCAGAGAGGTGGTGTAAGCAGGGAGGGCAGCAAAGTGGACCTTCAGTGAGTTAAAAACTAGTCCAAAGTCTAAGAGGCGAGTTAGATGAAGGATGTGTGTCGGTGAACAGACAATTGGTTTGACGTTAGAGTACCACACCAAATGTGAAAATGTCTCCATTTACAATAAAACATCAAGGTCTGGTATTTGGTTCCAGTGTCTCCAAGAAGGGCCATACATCTTTGAGGCAGTTGGAGATGCCCAAACTAGGACCAAGCAAATTTGATCCAGGGACCTTTCCCCTTGGACATTTTTAGGGATACCTGGAGGGGCAGTCGGAGCATTGTCCGTGGGCATTGTGCGTTCGGCAGTATTGCAAAGAGGTCGATGTTTAGATGGCTCCATTCAGCAAAGACGTTGTGAAAAATGTGTGCGCAACCCCCACTCGTGTTCTACAAGTAGCTGAAAGTCTCTGCCGAGCACATCTGCAAGAAGATGGTGTTCCCCTGGAACGTGCGTTTAAGGGCCCACTTCCAAATGCTTTGACAGTTTGGACAGCCCTGGAGAGCGAGTACCTCCCTGCTGGTTTATGTAAAACATGGTCATGGTGCTGTCTGGTAGGACTAGAACGGTCTTCCCTTGCAGTTGTTGAAAAGCTTTCAAAGATTTGAACACTGCTAGTAGCTTTTTAACAAGATTGTGATCATGTGCCATGCGCCGTCTGGTGGAGGCGAGTGCCCCACCCTGACAAGGATGTGTCTGGATGAAGTGGTCTCTACAACAGCCTTTCTGCAGAGACCACTTGGCCATCAGTCCTAGGGCTGATTATGTGCCTTGCGAGGGGTTTCCTTTAATTCCAATCAGATTTTTCCTTGAATGTGTGTGCCTTTTGGAGGGATTTGAGAGTATATTGCAATCGTTTTTTTGGGCTAGTTGCAGATTTTTAGAGGGATTTATTTGGGGCTACCCTTTGACTTGCAACCAGTTTTCTGTGCTGGTCTGCCTGTGGAGTGGCCTGGCTTAACACTGTAGTCCTTTGTTTCTGGCTTTTTTACTTTCCACACACAGCCCCTTAGCAATTGGCAGAGGCAGTCAGAGGTCCCTTTGTGCACTAGCCCCCGTCCCAGGTGGCACCCCGACACGCTTTCTGTTCTCGTAACCGCACGAAAGCCCGGATTGGCCAGTGCAAACTCTTTTGAGAACGATCCCCAGGGGAGCCACTGCCCATTCAGCCCCTTCGGCTAAGGGCCCCAACACAAAGGGCAGCTCCTGAAGCAGCAGCACCAGTCAGTGTTTGCTCATGTTCGCCTGAGAAGCATGCCGCCATCAACCAGCAGCAACTGACAAGTTAAGGGTGGTTTGGGTGGGGAATACAGCAACCGCTGTATTTCGGGAAGCCCTACCACACATCTCAGCTTCATAACATAACTTACCAATGGTTGCTAACTAGCAAGTAATAGTCCCATCTCTGCTGCACTCCAAATGTTAAGCACCATTTCATTGACTCTTAGGTCCTCACCATGGGCACCCTTCTCATATCTAGGTGTTTCTCCATTTACTGTTGTGCTCCCATTTCAGGCGTTTCTCCGTATCCCAAATCTAGGTATTTCTAAATTTACTGTTGTACCCCCATTTTTGGCATCTATCGCTCTATCCAGGTGTCGCAAATCGGGGGTTTTCTGCATTTACTGTGATTCTACATTTACTCTTGTGCCCCCCAATTGGACAGGTCTCCCTCCATCCAGGGATCTCAAATCTAGGTTTTCTACATTTACTACTTTAGGCGTCCCTCCCTCTCTCTCCAGATATCCCAAATGTAGGCGTTACTGCATTTACTGTTGTGCCCCCATTTTAGACGATTCTACCTCCACAGATGCCGGCAGCGGCACATGATAAATGTGCCCCCCCCCCTTCACACTCAGATGGCCGTACATCATTCTATCCCTCCAGGCCCACTGTTCAGACTCTCAATCTAGAGAGACCGGCCAATCGTGTTGGACCTAGGAACAGACATCAAAGACTAACTCTATACAAGTTTAAGGACACAGTCCACAGGCATGGCCATCCATCCATGCAGGCACGCACTTTAGAATGCAGTTATGGCGATGCAATACAGGTTTTGCAGCTTGCATAGCCGTGTACACGGAAACCCCCACCGTACCATCAACACCTCTGCCATTAGTATACAGCAACAACCTGTGATAAAATGTCAGTCTAGCTGGGCACAAATAGAGTGTCCGGAACTAGCACTCTTTCCTAAACTACCAACAGCAGTCACCTACATGCAGCCTAGCCAGCCCACCTAAGCCCTAATCTGGAATTGGCTCGAGAGCCACTCTTGCATAGGACACATGTGCAGATTGGCATGTGGAACGAGGAAAATGCAGGATGCTATCATTTTTAATAGCCGCATGGCTCTCCATACGGTTTTCTGACGACTGTCTACATACCAAGGGATCTGGAACATGTTATGGGCACTCGGTGGGAAGACAAGTCAGTCTTCAGTCTGAATTAAGGCTCCCAGAAATTGTTTCACATGGCTGAAGTCAAGACTGGATTTCTTTTCTTGGATAGAGAACCCCAGTTGAAAGAGTAGGTCTACAGTATGTAGTGCCTCTAGACATGCCTGATGTTTCTCCGGTTATGAGCCAGTAGTGTAGATAAGGGTACAATGGAACTGACTGTCTGCACAAGTGAGTAACTGTCACTGCCAGAACCTTGGTAAAAACCCTCGGGGCTGAGGCGATGCCGAAGGGGAGTACTTTGGATTGATAGCGACCGTTCACCATCTTGAATCGTCCGTACGTTCAGTGCACTGGCAACATTGAAATATCAAAGTATGCATCTTTCATATCCAGGGTGGCCATGTAATCCCTGTGCTTCAGCAGTAGAATTAGCTCCTGCAGAGTTGTCATCCTGAACTTATGAGGCGCAACATACTTGTTTGCAGGGCGGAGGTCTAATAAAGGGTGCATTGTTAACTTCCCTGTACCCAAAAAGGATCTATGAATAGATATCCATGTTCACCTGATGATCTGGGACGAGTTCTATTGCTCCCTTTTGCAGCAGGGCCTCTACTTTTGCCTGAAGGATGAAGAGATGGTTGAAGACATTCTTCTGTTCTTTGGCGGGTGGTAGCGAAGTGTTTGAAGAAAGTAGGCACAACCCTTGCCCATTGTTTTGAGCACTAACTAGCGATCCCCTCCCATGCGTGGGTGACACATGTTATCCAACCTCCTACTTGTGATGCATGGGAGGGGACTCGGACCATTTGGCAGGGGTGCTTCTGGAGGCTGCATTCCTACCTCTTCCTTTGCCATGCGAATCCCCCACTGTTGAGGGGCTTCATATGGACTGGATGCTCCTTGGTTAGAATACAAGGGTGAAGCCCCTGTTTTATAAGAACCCTGTACAGGTCTAAAGAAGGATCGTCCACCCGTTTTACATACTCGCACTCCTGGAAAGACTATTGTAGTTGTAGGTCCTATTTTGTCGATTTATTCCAATAAATACTTTTATGGTTCATTTGCTCTTTGTATCCTTTATAATCTATTCTTTCCTTGTATCCCTCGTTTATTATGCACCAAAATTTAGCTGTGCTTCAAACGGTCAGCAGTCTAGCCTTTTTCTCTCTGCTGCCCTGTTACCACCATGTTCAGCAACCTCCCTCGCTTTCCTGTGACAGAGCCTGCCCGCCTCTCCGACCCCTTTAGTATGCTGGGTAATACAGCTGGATACCGAGGGTTTGGAA
The DNA here is from genome assembly GCF_040938575.1 of Ambystoma mexicanum. Lineage (NCBI taxonomy): Eukaryota > Metazoa > Chordata > Amphibia > Caudata > Ambystomatidae > Ambystoma > Ambystoma mexicanum. Next base: position 1,265,530,247 of record NC_090937.1, on the reverse strand, counting down.
TTGAGGGCAGTTGGGAGCTATTTAGCTCCTGCCTGTAACCTAGAAGAGCTTTGTTAGCTTGACAGCAACAGGGGCTTTGGCTCCCCAGGTCAATGGATGCCGAACACACACACACACACACACACACACACACACACAACTATGCGAATTTAACGGTGCATTTGGGACAATCGCAAAATAAACATTAGGACATCTCTATACACCGTTTAAAGCATAAGGTGTCATAAATAATGGGCAAAAATAACATTTGTATCTTATGTGAATGTTACATTTGCCCAATATTATGTACTAGCTCTGCGTTCCCTAGTGGTAGCTCCTGGTCACTGGCTAATGCTGGATTATACAGGAGCTCCTTTTAGCTCCTGTTTATCGAATTTCAATCATTGATATTAATAGCATTAAACCACAATCTTGGGGGCAGTTACCGCCTCATGTAATGCCCTGGGGCCTCTGTTAAGGCCAGAGCGAAGGCATTACCTGATGCAGTAATGCCACACCAGCTAAGGGTGTATTGCTTAGATACTAAAGCAGATAACCTTGTTCTGTTTAGGTTTATGCATCTTTATATTTCATATAGGCTTACATTTGTAAAATAACATTCACAGGGCTTCAGCTGCTTGTTTTTAACAAAACTTCAGCTGCAAGGGCACAAACACAGCTTATAAATCAAGTGGCTGGTTAGTACATTTTTCTCATCCGTAACAATTATGATCTACATGTAAGACATAAAATCTCAGGCGACAGCTTTAAAAAAAAACAGGGGCATGCCAGTCACAGAATAAAGTATAGCATGGTCAGGGGCAGTCAATGGAACGGTAAATAAACAAGATCCACAGGCTGCGTCCTTCCTCGCATGCGATCTCTCACCTATCTTTACTTCCTATGACAATACTTTTGGCTTGTAGGCAGCACTTTCAGTGGCACAGAATAACCAAAACAAAGACATTAGGAGCAGGTGAGACTAGTAGAAAGACGCTAGTGCTGCGGGGTTCCGTGGGGAACTACTGCTGGATTCCACCTATGATCACACCCTCCTGATGCCCGCACCTATACCAACGGTGTGAATATTCCTTATGTGCATCAGCTGCAACATTTTATACACCTGAAAAAACATTGGCATAAAGCTTCCCTGCAAGCTTTCTCTGTACCTACCCACTTGCTGCTTGGGTTGTGGCAAAAAAGGAAAATAAAAAACAGGTTCTGCTTTTTGAAAGAGGCACCACACCATACAAAGTTTGTACCCAAACGTAAACTAAAATTGTTACTTAAAACGGTTTCAAGAGTGCAGTTTGATTACACTCACCTGTGTTGTTTTGCCAGACCCAGTTTCCCCAACCAGCACAAACGACTGGTGCTTGATAAGAATGTCTGTGAACCGTTCTTTGTACTCCCAAACAGGGAGCTGTAAGCGCTTCTTAAGAATCTCATAGTATCGCGGTGTATGTGGAAGATTTGTAAAAGGATTCACACCTTGTGAAAGTGAAGGTTTTAAGGGTGGTAAACCCCCACCAATAATCAAAGCAGCATTTGAAGTGCGCAAGTCTTTTTCCTTGTCCCGATCTCGCTCACGTTCCCTGTCCCGATCCCGGTCACGATCCTTTGAACGATCATCACGATCCCTGTCTCGATCTCGGTCCTTCCTGAAAACATTAAAAAGAAAAAAGTTAAACGCAATACAGTTTACGGTGAAAACAGTACAGCCAACTTCAAGAGGATAGACGTGAGACTTCAACTGCAAGCATCATGCAGCACCCAGTCCAGCCAAGAAGGGCCCTGAACTGATTTAGAAATTCAGTTCTTAGGCTCTCCAAAAAATATAGTTTGGTGCCCAAATAAAACAAGTGCTTACCATCCCAAGTCAGGACAAATTACCAAGGATGACTCTGCAGTAATAATTAACATTTGAATTAAACTCTTGGAAGCATAACAAAATCAGCTGCAAGATGCACAGCATTGACAGCGTTTGCAATGCCTTGTTCGTGCCCAAGCCCTAAGTTTATAAACATGAAATGATAAGTTGAAGAACAGCAATAATCGTTAAAATACGGCTATGCGCATCAATGGATATAACTGAAAACTAAGATTGCTAAAACGCAGTGAATAATTTCCCGTTAAAAACACAAGGATAAATTAAGAAAGATCCCGCCCTCATGTTAAGAATAGCCAGTTCGCAAATTCGTCTATGCGTGGACATACAAAGTAAATAGACAGTTTACATAAATGCTATAAAAACAAGGGTGAGCATTCTGCTTCTCCTTTTTCTCGTTCAGCAGCTACTGGCTAAATGTAACCTAGGGCATGCGACTCTTCTATCCAACGTCTCTACATTAACATCTACAATGGTCGGTCTTCTAGCTATTTCTTGCTGCTCCAACTGTAGGCAAGTACTGCCAATTCGAATTTACAAAATTGTGTGCGATGATGGTCCAATCTGTATTCCTAGTCATGGAGTTATAGCATGGTTGTTGAGCTGAATGCTGCAGAAAACCTGAGGGTTCATCAGGAACAGTGACTATTTACCCTCCCACGCCATATGAATGACAAGCATGTCAGATCCGCATAAAGTGCAGGCAGTGCGGCACAAAACAGATGCCTACCTGCTTTCATTCGTCACCCTCACTGCGGCATCACAGTCACTGCAGCAAAGTGTGAAGCACTATGACCTTAATCCATGGGTCCAGGAGCCTTAAGACTATAGGGGTGAAGGAGGGTTCGAAATTGAGGGGAGTTGGGTAGGAGCTATTTAGCTCCCGATTGTGGCCTAGTAAAACCCGGTTAGCTTGACACCAACAGCTAGCAGGGGCTACTTTTGGCTCCCCAGTCCAACGGATGACGAACAAACAAACCTATATGAATTTAACCATGCATTTGTGACAATCTATAAATAAGCATTAGGATTCATCTACACAACATTTAAAGCATAAGGGTGCCATAAATAATGGACAAAGTGATATGTCTGCATTTTATGTGGAAGTTCGATTTGTGGAACGATATGTACTGGGTCCTGGCTCCTCAGTGGCAGCTCCTTGTCACTGGTTAATGCAAGACAGCCTGTAGCTGCTTTTAGCTCCTGCTTATCAAATCTTAATTTCGACCCCTGTGATGTCTGCAGAGGTCCCTCATGATCCAGGCAGCCATCTCAAACTCCATGCCAAAGCATGAAGAATAAGGTTGTGCCCGGATTGCTATAGATTTCCCTGTAGGGTCCATCTTAGATCGTGCTCAATTTACACCTGCAATTAGAACGGTGACAACGCGAATACAAGGTAGGTGCAGTTGAACATCAAGATTACATTGGGACCACTGTTCTTGGCTAATGAAAGACAGAAACATGGTATCAAGAGGACAACTATCAGGAGGAAGTCGCTGAACTTGCTGCCATCTTAAAAACAGCAGTGAAGACACCCTAGGACCAGAAGGTGTGGAATGCTATCTGTACCAATTATGTCCTCCAATCAAGAGGGGATGACCCCAAACTCCATTTGTCAAACATATTGAGCAACAGATAAAGGTCAGAGGGCATTCCAGCGTGCAAGAATACCCAAAGGTTAATAATTCCTTGACACCCAAACTTGGTTTATGTCAGATGGCATGTCGGTTCCTAGTACCATGATTGAAGGAGGCCTTCCTAAAAAGGTAGAGAAACAATAGTGAGAACCTCCAACCAGAATGACGAAGTGAATACAGATGCCAAGGCTGTGCCCTGAAAAGTCCCTTGAACTGCTGGAGCTAGAGACTGGCACACTAAAAGGTTGCCAAAAGACTGAAATTATTCAGTTACCAGATATATTAGTCCAAGGTAGCGGTATATGATATATTGTATTTGTATTGCGCTCGTACACAAGTGATTCAGAGGGCGACTAGGCAAGGGAGGGGAACAGGGGAGAACACAACAACAATCTTACTAGGCCCAGTGACATTGAGAACGAGCAAGTGCATGGTAAAGGGAAAGGGATAAAGGGAAAAAGTGCATGGAAGGGGGAGCGTGAAAAGTGCGGAGCAGAGGAGAGCAGAATAAAAAATAAATAGAACATTGAGGCAATAAACAGTGGTAGTGCAGCCAGCAAGTGGCAAGTGCTGAGTTTAAGGCAGCAGACTGGGTAGTCTGATAAGTGCAGAAAAAGAAGGAAAAATAAAAATGGAGGGTGGCTGTATGGGTACAGATACAGTCCCCAGTGCAAGGGGTGGCCGGAAGGCAGTGCAGGAGGGTGGCAGGGTGAGCAGGTACATGGGCGCAGGGGACAGAGGGTGGCCAGCGGTGCAACTAAAGCCACTGCCTTGCAAGCCCCTTAAACAAGGTGTTCTGGGGGCAAGTCTAAAAAAATGCCTAAGCTAGACTCAGGGTAATGGGGTGGGGGAGGGTAGGGAGGCGGCGAGCTTCAGAGCAGGACCTAAAGATGGCATACTTTGGCAAATGACGCGAGCCCCTCTGAGAAGGAGGTATTAATGGTGTCTAGCCATGTTAATGAGAAGTACTGTATGTGTCTGAGCCTCTTGCAAAGGTTCACAGGCATTGCAACGACGTGCGGGGCAAACAGGTTTTTCACCTTGTACTCAACCCAATCAAGGGGTGGGGGTGGGGGGGGGGACATGACAATCAAATCTGAGACATGTGCCTTAAAAAGAAATACTTTGACACGGGGGGCGCCATGTTATCCTTTACTGCTTCATAGATAATCGAATTGCTACTGGTTAACATGTATGGTCCCAATATTGACTCTCCTGAATTCTTTGATGAAGTAGCATTGATACTTCCTGGTTGCATACATTGGGGTCCCCATCTTGCGGGGAGGGGACATGAACCTAATCCGTGACCAGACTATGGACAGGGCTGACGCAGCCCCCAGACCATTCACCCGGGCAACTCCAGGCCCACATGGAACACTTGCAATTGAGGGATACATGGCGGTTAAGAGCTACAACACATGTTCTATTCCTCATCTATACGTGATGACCTGTCACGCAATATGTGCCCGACGTCTAGCTCACTGATCGGCAGAATAGGGGACACGGCAATACTACTTTGCACCCTTTCCAACCACTCTTCAGTGGTTTTGACCCTAAAAACAGACAGGCCCCATGTGTCAGGTAGCACCCAGTGTTTCAAATCTGAAGCTCTCAAAGATTTAGTATTCAAGGTAGAAATCCGCTCAGAGACATTTCACCTGTAATGATGCGGGTACAACCTCTGGGATACGCTGGCAAGCCTTCAAGGTCTACATCCGTGGAATGTCGATCTCTAGGGAAGCAGGGGTACTAAATACCATTAGGAGTGACCTCCAGCACTCCGAAATCAAGCTCAAATGAGACTATAAATCAGAGTCCTTGCTTGAAGAGGAGAGAATTTACTCATACCAAAAACTGCACGGATCCGAGTCCATGGACCTGGAGGCCCCAATAACCGTGAAAGAGATCAGGCGAGCAGTGGCACGAATCCCACTGGGTAACGCCCCGGGTGAAGATGGGTTCAACAAATCGTTCCCCGAGGTCCTCCTGCCATTCACGAGAGAGTTCTTCAATGACATACGATAGACTGAAGTCCTTCTCACATGCTCTCATTACGGCAATACCAAAGGATGGTAAGGATCCCAGAACATGCAGGGCGTACCAGCCCATTTCCCTCCTTAATAGGGACGACAAAATATGCACCCGGGTGCTCACGGCCAGGCTCGAGGAATACATGCCCCGACAGATCCACCCAGTCCAGGTGGGCTTCACTAAAGGCGGACAGGATGTGGACATGAGGAAATCCCTACACCCATTACACAAAGCAACAAGGGTAGCAGGGGACCCCGCCTTTCTCAGTGGATGCAGAGAAAGCATTTGATAGGGTAGACTGGTACTTTCTAAAGCGGTTTTGGTTAAATGCGGCATGGGGAAGAGGCTCCAGCGTGGGATCACGGCAGTGTACTCATCAACTAGAGCATGTGTTGCGGTTATGGGTGCTCCTGTTGGTTCGCTCTGGGGAGAGGTACTAGGCAGGGCAGCCCCCTCTTGCGTTCTCGCTGGAGCCTCTGGCACAGAGGATCGGAGGAACTGAGAGTTGAGGGGCTCCCTATGGGAGTACAGGAGTACAAAATAGCTTTATATGCAGACCTGTTATTACATGTCACAAACCCATTAAAGTCGGTCCCAATGGTGGTCCAACTGATCGAGCAATACGGCAGTTTATCAGGGTTCAAGATCAACAGCTTCAAGTCAGTCCTCCTCCTGCTGAAGAACAAAGATCTAAACGCAGGTAGATTTGTACCCCTCAGAATGCATGTCACCCTAGGACCACTTAGGAACTTGGGGATAAGTGTTACTAGGAACGCAAGATTTGACGTTAATCTCACCCCACTGATGGCCAAACTATAAGAGGACCTGGAAAAGTGAAGTAAGCTCACAGTCTCCTGGCTGGGCCGTCTTAACGCCCTCAAAATTGTCCTCCTTCCAAGGATACTCTACTAGCTCCAAATGCTTCCCATTCAGATCCCAGACTCGTTTTTTAGGGAGACTAAGGCATCATTTTGAAATTCCTGGGGCAGGGAACGATGGAGTATCCCAGCGGTAACCCTTACCTTCCCCAAAGAAAAAGGAGGGGTGTGCCTACCGCATATGAAACGTTAAGGCCGCACAACTTATCTAGATACCTCACTTCAGAGCGCAGCAAGACCTCCAATGGGTTACCGTAGACAATGGACACATGCACCCAGCTACAGTAGGGGAATGGCTGTAGGTCCCGAAGAAGAGGATACCACATAGAATCCAGGAACGGTCTGGCATGTTTGGAAACAATGCGCAGAAATGGAGGGTGCGACAACCTGGCCCTCATCTGGGTACCGTTAATCAGACGCCATACAAAACCATTAAAGATTCCAGTCCTGTTTGCGGCGGGCTTGGACAGGGTTTGACAGCTGCAGGGGGGGGGGTTGGCGGAGGGGCCAGGGCGGGTAATTTATTACTATTCAAGAACTTGGCAGAGCATTGGCAAACTCCCTGTCCTCCGATTCCTTCAACTCAAGGGGGCACAGACTGGGGAGGAATGGAGGGAACAGATTCTGAGGGAAATCCTAGACAGCAGAAATGAGGGGGGAGGGTCCGATCTCGGCCATGTATAGGGCTCTAGCACAGTCTGGCAAATGGTCCACGCACAAACTTCGGGAAAGATGGTGGAAGGACTGGACCGACCTCTGTGGGACAAACTTTGCAGGAGTATCTCTCGAACCTCGATATCCTGCCAATACAAACTCCATGCCATCAAAGTCCTGCAGAGGTGTTCGTAAAACCCTGTTAAGACTCTCCAAGATGTACCAGAATGTCAGCCCCCTATGTTGGCGTGAACGTGGTTTATGGGCGGACTACTGGCACATGTGGCGATATGAAAAATAGCTCATGCGGCCTGTAGCCAGTGAAACAAACATGAGGATGACAGCTGTTAAATGTTCAAACATATGGGTCGTCAAACATACAGCACACGTTTTAGACAAGGCTAGTGTGCGCACTTGCTGGACGAATATGTCTTGGCCTAACCCAAGTCCAGGAAGTAGTGCTTTCCTGTTCTGGCAGATGAGTAAACAGCAGAGAGCTGCCCGTTTCAGTAGGTACGAGCATTGACATCACACCATTGAGTGTTGTATCTGACAAGGATTCAAGGACAGGAAACAGGCAGGCACGAATAGAAGCATAGGGCACATCCGAAAGGAATCTGCACCCTTGATGTAAGATGATTAAGCTTTTGAAGTACTTCACCAGTCGGTAGTATATGAAACCTGAACCTCAAGAATAAATATCGATAATGTTCAGAGGGAAATGTATTCAAGCACTTTGGGACGGTATTGATGGCTCATCTTTCATGTACAAATGGAATGGCCAAGGCATGTTTTTCTCTTATTTGCTGTGTATCCAGTCTTGTTCTTTTCTTGATAAAGTTTGGGTGGTGCAAGTAGGTGTCCACTGTAGATCCTATATTGTCGAGCAAACATGCACATTTTGTTTTCCACTTTGTCAGAAGTGCTCAGTTTTCCTGCATTGACAATCTGATAATGTCGAATGGTCCATCACACATTTCCTGTAAAATGATTGGGGTTTCCAAAGATTGTAGGCCCAACTCATACCCAATATCTGAAATGGTGAGTCCCTTGGGAAGTCCTAAAATAAGAGTCCACCAGAAGGGTTTTGGCTCTGTACGTTTGTATTGCTTCTAATTTGTTTGTAAAATAGTATTACTGGCATAAGCGTACATTTTCCATATCGTTGTAGGATTGCTTAACTCTGGGTCGCCAGTCGCTTAGTTTTTTAGTCTTGGGACTAAATACCATTTACAATCGTTTATGGAGAGATTCACTAGAATTCCTAGAAATACGACTGACACTACATGTAGGAGCTTTTCACCACCCATTTTCCAAATTAATCTCCTTTTGGCTCCAGGTTTCCTTTTATTCAGGGCAGAAAGTTCCAATATGCAAGTCTTTTTGATGTTCACATTTAAGTCATTGTCGATAGATGACATGAAATTGTTCAATCTCTGCTGGAGGTTTGATCAATGTCGACCAAAACGTCTGCATAGGTGAGCTACGCAAGATGTTGATTTTGGATTTTTGGCGGGAAGGTTTGGATTTTAGTCTGATATTCTTGGAAGTCCGAAAAGTATAGAATGAACAGTGATGCGGCCAGAGGGCATGCTTGTTTTAAACCCTGGTACGTTTGGATTTGTTGAGAAATGTCTCCTGGTCTATTAAGTCTTACTTCAATAGAAGTTCCCGGATATAGGGTCATTATGGCATCCAAGGTGGGACAACCCCAGTTGTGTAGTTTGCCATAGTTTCTCTGTTCACATGGTCAAATGCTTGTTAGAGATCAATGAAGGAAACATAGGGAGATTTAGTTTGCAATGCCCTTATTTTTAGAAGAGTCAGTAAAAACAGGTTTAGAGACATTCCCACACCTTTTACAAATACAGTTTGTCTTGGATCCATATGCCCACTTGTCGCAGCCCACTTGTTCAAGTCAGAGCAGTAATGAGCCACATATTTTACCCATGATATCCAATTGGTCGATGGGCTGATAAATCCTCTCGATCGCTTTTTTTTTAATATATTGGTATGATTATGGCTCGTTTCCAAGAATTTGATTGGATTTTGTGATTTGGTTAAATAGGACCAAAATGAAGCCTTTTGCTTCTTTCAGCATGGTGTTAGTTAGGCCTTCTGGGCCTGCGGCCCTTGAGTGGAGTTTACCAATGCGTATTTTGATATCTTCTCTGACAAACTCAATATCCCAATCTTTTCTTATTTGCAATGGTTTTTTATTGTTCCTGGTTTAAGTGCAAATACGTTTGTGAAGTGTTATCCATGCAGATGATACTTTTATAAGTCTGTAGGGCAATTGATGGACCCTTTCACAGTTAATGAGATCCCATAAGTTTCTTGGATTCCGCCTTTAGCATTTTTTCAGTCTCCTTTTGGTATCGGATGGCTTTTGTGGCGATTAGCCAGTTTTTTTATTGTTTGCGTTTCTTCAAAAGAGTTGATCTCTGGCTGGTTGCACATTTTTATCTTTTTTAGGTCTGTATGCAAGACCTTTTTTGCTTGCACTACTAAATTATAAGTTAGTCATCGTAATGACTGACATACTCTTAGTCCTCAATCCCCTTTCCTCCATACTGCATGGGCGTCCCTTCCAAGGGATGGGAGACAGAACCTTTTTCACCAGAAAAAAACCCTTTAAATTTAGAGGAGTGTGGCCCAGGGAGCATGCGCTGCCCTGACTCCGCCCTCCGGCCCCACACCTCGGTCACCAATGACGCGTCAATAGATTGAACAATGCCTAATGAACGAGTAAAATTAAGGGGCGGGGGGGATGTATGGAGGAAAGGGGACTTGGAGTAGGTTAGTCACTACGGTGAGTAACTTATAATTACTCTTACGTCCCGTCCCCTTTCCTCCATACTGCATGGGCGATTACAAGTGAACATAGCTCCAGGGTGGAGAGGAGATCCTCCTTCAGCAAATAGGTTCCTGAGAACCACCTGTCCGAAAGACGCATCAGCTCCAAACAGTAATGCTTACAGAAAGCTGAGGGAATGGCCCAAGTGGCCACCCTGCTTATCCCTGCTTATGACATGCCAAGGGCCATGGCCCTGGAATGCGATGGCTGTTGCCTTGGCCCCGACTGTGTGGGCGTGCATGTTGGCCGGAAGCAGCTTGTGCTGGCCCTCGTACGCTTCCTTGAGGGCCGAGACCATCCAGTGGGCTATGGAGGCCGGATAGCCTGGTCTTGCGCCTCCGAAAGTGACAAACAGGGCGACCGATTTGCCAAAGCCCTTGGTCTGGTCCAAGTAGAATTTCAGGGCACGCCCGACATCCAGGCAGTGCAGCACTCTGTGCTTTGTCCTTAGGATCGGCAAAGAACGTAAGCAGGACTATTCCCTCATTCCAGTGGAAAGCAGACAGCACCTTGGGCAGAAATGATGGGTGTGTCCGCAGGACTACTTTGTCCCTGTGAAAGTTAGTATATGGTTCTGAGGAGACCAGCGCCTGATGTCGCCGACTACGAGGTGAGGCAGACTAGTAAGGCAGTCTTGATGGGGACCAGCTGATGTCTGTGGACCCCATTGGCTCAAACGGTTTGTGCGCCAGGGCGGGCGCCCAAGACAATGTTGAGGTCACACACGGGGTGCGGCCTCTTGACGGGCGGGTAGAGCCTTGCAAGCCCTGTCAAATGTTGGACGATAGGATTGGTGGAGAAGGTCCCCTCAGAGTTCCTGTAAGCTCCGATGGCTCGAGGTATGTACGGCAGGTGTCCACCTGCACACCAGAGTGGGTGAGGTGCACCGAAAAGGAGAGCACGTCGTCCAAGATGCATGCCAGGGAGTCGATTTCCTTTGAGTCTGCCCAGTGGCAGAATCTGGTCCATTTATTTTTATACTGGGCCCTGGTAGCCTTGCTCCTTGCGCCCTGTATGATTTCCAGACTAGCCTGGGAGAGGCTGAGGTGCAGCAGCGTTACCTGCACAGGTACCAAGCTGTGAGGGCTAGTTTCTGTGGTGCGGGGTGTATGACCCTGCCGCCTGGCTGCACCAGAAGATGTGCTGGGCCCGTCGGGAGGTGAATCGGAGGCATTTCCGAGAGACTGAGCAGCTCCGAAAACCATGGCCTGGCCGGCCACCAGGGAGCTATTAGAATGACGTTGAGTTGGCAAGACTCATTGATCTTGCAAATCACTGAATTAGCGGTATGGGCAGAAAGGCTCAAGCCGTTCCGCTGAAGCCGAAATGCGTCGCCCAGGGAGCCGGGGCCCTGTCACTTCCAGGAGGCGAACTGAGGGCACTTCTTGTTGTGCCAGGTGGCAAAAAGATCCAACTGGGGATGACCTCACCTGTTGAAGATCTCCTGAATGAGGTGGTTTAGCTGCCACTTGTTATTGTCCGCTCCCAACCTGCTGAGCCTGTCCGCCTCCAGGTTGGATTCCCCCGGGAGGTGGACGGCCTTTGAGGTAGATGTTTTCCAGGGCCCACTCACACATGCCGATTGCCAGTCTGCAAAGAGGAGAGGCTCTGGTGCCTCCCTACTTGTTGAAGTAGTACATGCTGGTCGAGTTGTCTGTCTGGATGAGGGCAACCTTGCCTCCGAGAAGTGGTAGGAATGCTCTGAACACTAGCCAGATGGCTTTCAGCTCTAACCAATTGATGTAATATTCCTGCTCCTGTCGGGTCCAGGCGCAGTGGACCGAGAGATCGTCCAGGATGGCTCCCCAGCCCTCGAGCGAGGAGTGTGGTGATGGTGGCCTGCGGGGTAGGCAGCCGAAAGGGCTTGCTCGTCAGTAGGTTGCAGTCCCTGGACCACCAGCTTAGGTCCGGGTGGAGGGATGGAGGAACGTTGATCATCTCGGATTGAGAGCCCCGCTCCTGGTTCCATGAGGCCGCGAAGTGCAGCTGAATCCTCAATCTCGTGTGTAGGACGACTAATAGGACTGCCGCCAAGAGGCCCTGTCCTGATCTCTGTGCCGAGGAAGTGGGCAGTGGCCCTCTTGATGGCTGAGATCTTGTCTTCCGACAGAAATACCTTCTCGTAGCACGTGTCCCAGATGAGGCCCAAGAATGTCAGGTGTGCTGCAGCTGCGACTTCAAGATTGAGCGAGAAGCCCAGATCGTGCAGTATGTTCATAAGGGCACGGGAAGGGTGGTGAACTGCTTCCGGATATGTAGTCCTGTCAAGCCATTCATCGACATATGCATAGATGTGGAGGCCGTGCGCTCTGAGGAGGGCAGCCACTGTATTCATGAGCCTGATAAAGACCCTGGGGGCCGAATGGAGGCCAAAAGGAAGGACATTGTATTGAAAATGGTAGCCCATGATCCTGAACCGTTGGAAAGAACGATGGGGCTGCCAAATCAGGACGTCTAGGTACACGTCCTTCAGATCCAGGGAGCACATCCAGTCTCCCTTGCACAATGTCTCCGCTATAAAAGCTGGCGTAACCACCTTGAATTTCTGAAGGGTTGAGGGTGGTATGGTCCAGCACAACTCAGGCCCGCCGGGTTCTTCTTCTGAATGGTGAAAATCCTGGAGTAAAAGCCCCCATCCGAGGTGACTTCATGAGTCAGAGGAACCCCTGGAAGAACCCCTCTTCACTGGTCTGAAAGTGGCTTAGGGGGCACTGACGGCGTAGCCGGAGGCTGCTGGATCCGCTGCATACCCCGACCGTATGGACACAGTGGGAAGCTGCCCTGCGCATAAGAAGGTGTCCACCCTGCAACAGGCTCTTCCCAACTTCAGAGCTCTCTGCCTACATGGCTAAATGTCTTCCGAGGGCATTTATCTGGATTTAAGTATAGATTAAATATGACCATTTGTTTTTTTTTTTGCTGTTTACCGTTGGTATGTTGTTCAATGACCACCGTGTGTGTGAAGAAGTTGGGATTTATAGTCTCTCTCACAGACAGCCCCACACCTCTCTTCACAAGTGTAAGTAGCCCTGAATAGGGTCCGTCAGATACCCTTCTGCGATTTGCGGTAACAGTCGTATCCTTCAGAGGGGGTGGGTGGGTCATCCTGAGCCATGATTCTTGTAGACATAGGATATCGTATTTTTCTAGTCCTAGTTTATTAAAGAAATGTGTGAATCCATGGGCGTTACATGATCCACCATTCTTTAGGATTTTCATGGCTCTATTGTTGATCAATGTTACATAAGGCCTTTGATAACCACACCCAGTCTTGGTCATTTGCTGTAGGGCACGTTAACTCTACTGGTCTTCCTGCTGTAAGCACACCGCTTTATCATTGCTCAATCGCATTTTCAAAGACGGCAGCTTTGTGGTGCTTGTTTGCAATTTATTACTCTGATGGTAATTTTCATGGTTATTATTTTGATTTGTATTCCGTGATTAACTTGTATCACGTATTGCCTTTGGTGGCTCTTGCTGTACTACATAGTCTGTATTTTCTAACCCTAGCGGTAAGAAGCTGCTCGCCAGTTCTAGAAGTGCATCTTTAATTAATGGTGACTTAATGTAGAATCACCCAGTCCATTCTATGCTTTTTTTTTTTTTTTTTTTTTTTTAATTGTACCACTCTGATGTCTTCTGAAATTATGCATCTCAATTTTGGCCAATTGAATTTAATGAGGTGTCTTTGATTTAATATTAAATTGTATTTGGTGCGTAAAATTCTCTCAACCACCAATAGCTTGTCGTCCATGTTTATCACCTTAGGTGTAGGTCTGAAGGTTGGATTTTGTGGATTTATTTTTGATTCTCTCAAAATGTGATTTGGCTTCTGCAACCGCCTGTTTTTGTTCAAGCGTTAGAAAGTCACTGTTGCTCTTCATCGGTTATTTTCCTTGTCTCGTCTGATTTTGTTGGGGAAGTAGGCGCATTATTTACAATTGTGCTTAGGAGCATTTCATTACATGATTTGTTTACTTGCCCAACGTTATCTACCAAGACCCCATAGTAATAAGACGTCTTCGAACAAATCTCTAGTTTCATCAGCCTCAATAGTTCCCATGGATAGTATACTTGAGTCTTTCTTGGATGTACTCCCATCTGTGGAGGTAGATCCTTTTTGAACTTTGATATCTGTGGGGACGGAGCCTTTAGTTTTTGTATTATTCATTACAGAATTTGGACTAGTTAGAATCTGCATTGTGCAATTCTCTCTGGCATGATTTCAACGCGGAGTTCGTTTATTTCGCAAGAAGGCTCTTCCATCCATTAGGTTTAGGTTTCTGCATTTCTTATTTTGTTGGATGTGAAATGATTTGCCAATTCTGTATTTTTTTCCACATATGGAGAATTATTGGCCACACAGATATGTGTCCTAGATTCACTGGGTTCCATTATGAAAATTCTTATCGCCCTTGCCAGGCTCGCTGTCGAGTCCACTCTACTGGAGTCTTCCGTCAATAGGTCTTGAATTCTCTTCTATGTTTGACTGTTTCGAGTATGTGGATTGGAGGCATCTCCTGGTGGTCCCTAACTCAATGGAACTTGATGGGAGTTTGTGTTTCCACTGCCTGGATTTTTGTTTACTCTTGCCTTTTTCTCTCCGCCTAATCTTTTGCTGTTAAACATTGTGTCGCTCGGGATTTGAGCGTCTCGTGTTGGATCAATCTGGTTGTATGTGCCCTCATCCATTTGCAGTTTTCCAACAAGGTGGTCATCAATATATTTTGCCATATTTGTGATGTTTCGTCTTCTGTGTCCAATATATTATGTACTTTATCAATGACATTTTCTAACAAAAGTAATTCGCTGTGTCATGGCAAGTATTCTTGCTTAATTGTTTACTGTGACGTTTAGTGAGATTGGAAGCATTTACCCACCTTCAAAACAATATTATGGCAGTACTCGCCCTGATAAATTTAAGTTCAGATTTGGTCGGTCACACAACAAGACCGAATCATGTTTGTAATCACCAAGTACTCTGACCTCTCCTCGGAGATGCATTTGAGACGGCTTGTTCACTTAAACAAGGCACATGTTCTTTGCTGGGACTTGATTGAAGATCATATTTGCCTCCGAAATTAAAAGGGCTTGTACCGTCATATTACGCCCCCACTCTCCTGGTTGCCTTCCCTTGAGCCTATTTCCGATGGACTACAGGAGGGGTCCTTCATTAGATCTTGTACTCGATTAGCCTCGGCATTGACTAGGCTCATTTTGTCATGCACGTTTGTCAAGTTTATTGTACTGGTTTCTGTGCTCTTTAAGCTTTGATTTTTCTTGTGCAAGGCTAGATGGGATTTAATCGCTTCGATATCTCGAGCCCTTCTCGGTGCTAGTGCAGTTCTAGATGTTCAAGGGTCCTGGGGTGGCTCATTTCCGAGTTAGTAGCAACTAGACCATGGGCACTAGCGTCTAGGTAATGGGGTTTTATCAGATGTGAACAGATGTTCTAGAGATGTACTCTTGCACTCCATCGTGGGCACGATGGTTTGGTGCTTTAGGAGTTTATGACTCAACAGTCACAAATTGGATGTTTCCTGGCCAAAGTTTATTTTGCGTTTGCCTTTTTGTCCTCAATATCTATATTAATCGGCTTTTGTGCTACTATGGCAGACTTGATGGTCTGTCCTGTGCATCAGTCAGAGAGTGTTGACAGGCGAATCTACTGCGGTCAATGGAACCTCTTGCGAGGTAAGAGCCGTTTAACGGTTGGCTATATTACTCAAAATGCTTATTATGCTGTTTGAGCCAGTGACTGTTGGACTGTGCATTAGGTAAGGGGGGAGTTCACCATGGGCTTGATTGGGAGGGGGCAGAAGATTGTCCAACTGCGATGGTGCCAACAGGGGTGTTCTAATTTGCTTGGTTTTGGGAGGTAGAGGGTAAACTCACCTCAACGTCGAGCTGCAGGGTGTTATTCGTGATCACTTCCATATCCATGCGGCAAGATTTTGGCGTGTCAGCGGACCTCCCGATGGCATTGGGGTGTGTTCCTAACAAGGCACCAATCCCGCCGAGACCAAGTACTCTGCGACGCACGGAACTGCTATTTTTACAGTTTTTCTGGCTAAAGCCCTGCAGAGTAAATCTGCCACCACCAGCATCACTCAACGCGCTCCGCTCTCAGCAAGTGTTTTGAAGGTTGTAGGCTCTTCCTCCCTTCAGACAGCAGTTGTATTGTATTTTATTTGTATAGCGCGCCAAGCCCTTAGGCATCTGGGCACATTTCTTACATTGGTATAGCATAAGTAATTACATAGCCATACAGTAGGTAATTTACAGAGGATAACAATTAAACAGAATATATACAGGTACAAATGCGATACATTAGACAGGTATACGTGAGTTCAGTGTATAAGGTTTAGCGAGGAGGATCAGTCAATTTGAGCCAGGTTATTACCCATTTCTGAATCCGGCGAGGGTAGGTTCAGTTCTTAGGGTTGCTGGTAGAGAGTTCTACATTTTGGCTGCAAGGACCAGGAAACTAATGCCGTCTGCCTTTTCGAGCTTGAACATGGGTATGATTAGGCAGTTGGAATATGGAAATCTAGTTGGTATGTCTGAGGAGTTTAATGTGAATTTATCACAGGAGCTAGGTCGTGTCAGCATTTGAATGTGAGAGAGGGGGGTTTAAGTCTGATTCTTTAGGGGACAGACAGCCAGTGTACATTGTGCTTTAGGTCTGAGATGTGGCGAGATCTGGGGTAGTTAGTTGCTGATCTGAGTGCATTATTTTGCAATATGGAGCTTTTTTTATAGGTTATGCTGGTTAGTGCCGAGGTAGAGAGCATTGCAATAGTCTATCTTGGCTAAGACTAGAGCGCTGGCTAGTGTAATGAAGTTACCAGTAGTCAGAAAAGGTCTGCAGGTATTGATAAGTGTGCACGTGTATGCAGATGTGAGGCAGTTGCATTGATTTGTCTGGTCAGAGATGGAGTAGTCTATGTAGATTAATGATAACATCGATATTGAAGGCATTGATTTTCCCCGTCACCCCCACCCCACCGTCACCCCCCCCCCCGTTGAATCTGAAGATAGGCTGCCCTGTCCAAAATTGAGGAGAAAGGACAGTTGTGGTGGGTCTGTAATTTGTTGGGGTGTTGGGGTCAAGGGTAGGTTTCTTTAGGAGTGGCATGACCCAGGCATCCTTCAGATTCCTCTGTACAGTATTGGTAGCAAAGGAAGCATTAATTAAGGTTGTGATAAAGGGCGCAAGCTCTTTAGCCGATTCTTTAATAATTGATGCAGGGCAGACATCGCCTAGGCATCTCAATGCTTTCAGACTCAGGATTATGTCCTGGACATCCTTCGTGGCAAGAGGTGTGAATTTGAACAGGTCACGTTTGTCAGGTAGGGTTCGAGTTACCAGAGGGTCAAGGTTAGTGGTCAGGCTAGCTCTTTTTCTCAATTTTAGTTTGTGGAGCTAGATTTTGTTGGACAGTGCTGCCTGAATATTGGCGCACCATGTAAAATCTTTGGTGCATGACATAGGTGGAGCAGAGGGGGTTTCAAGCTCTCTAAGGATGCTAAATAATTCTTTAGTGTTAGATTTAGCTTTAGAGATATGATCATTTTAACAGTAGCTTTTTGCTAGGAAAATTGCTGTTTTGTAGTTGTACGCGGCTGTTGGGAAAGATTTTTGTTAGCTGCTGTTCTTACGTAGGATTCTGAGGTGTGGAGTGAACCAGGTGTTTAAATGAGTGTGTGGTTTGGCTTTCCCAATTTTTACTGGAGCGATCCAGTTTATGGCATTCAGAATGGTGGTATTGTATGAGTCTACTAGGGATGTAGGGTCGCCGTTCGTGATGGTAAGGTTGGTGAGAGGCTCAAGGAATGGGAGGAGTTTTTTGGCAGATATATTATGTGCATTTCTTGAGAGAGTGGGGGGGGGGGTGCCATAGGCCTGTGCCTTGGAGGCGTTTGCCCCCTGTAATGAGAAGAGAATAGTGTGATGATCAGACAAGATGTTAATGTTGCAGATGATGTCAGTGATCCAATCCAGTAGTCTACCTTTATTGTGTGTGGTTTGGGAGAGGCGTTGCGTGAAGCCTAGCTCTGAGATACTATTAGCAATAGTAAGTGCATTGGCATCTTTAGGGTCATGTAGGCCTAAGTTAAAGTCTCCCAGGTGCATCACTTGCAAACCTGGCTTTATGTTTGCTGTGAGGAGTAAGGTTATGTCTTCCTCGAAGGAGGATAGGGGGACCTGGTGGTGTGTATAAAAGATGTATGGTGATAGTTCGAGTTCACTACAAAGGTAGCCCGATCGTAACGAGTTCTCCTGATGGGAAGGATAGATTAGGACAAGGCCTTAGTCGTAGTGAAGTTTTTGCAATAAAGGCTACACCTTCTCCTTTAGTAGAGGTCCTGTCATGCCTAATGATAGTGTATTTGTCAGGAACGGCTAATGAGAGCAGAGGACCAGTAGTAGGCTGGAGCCAGGTCTCTAATGGCTAGGAAGTCAAGATCGTTGGATGCGATTAGGTCACAGATGTGGAGGGCATGAGCTGTAAGCAATCTGGCATTAATAAGTTGGTTGTTGAGCCAGTGTTGCCAAGATAGGCAGTCTTGTCAGTTGAAGGTGCCAGACTGAAGCGAGAGAGGGTGGCTTCGTCAGGATTTTTGTTGGTACTCTTGGAAAAACAGAGTGGTTAGCTCTAAGGAGTCTATGGGCCTCATTACGACTCAGGCGGTAAGGGGTTTACGGCGGCGTAAACAGCGCCGACCCTTACCGCCTGATTCCGAGGTCCCTTAGCGCCATGGAGGTTTTAACACCTGCTTTTAGCAGGTGTTAAAATCCATGGCGCTAAGGGACCTTGATGTTAATTACGCCACCGTAATTTACGATGGCGTAATTAACGCCTTCCCCACTCCCATTATGCCCTATGGGGCAGGAATGGGGAAGGGTAAATGGGGATTGGGGACTTACCGCCCCGCCAACCTCGGAATGGGGCGGTAAGTCCGCCAACCACCATGGCGTAAACGTAGTTTACACCATAGTGGTAAAGGTACGTCCCAGGCGGTAACTTACCGCCTGGGTCGTAATGAGGCCCTATATCTTGTTTCAGGTTTTAGTGGGGCACGGTCGATTGGGCGTAGGTCTAGAGGCATACAGTTGGATCCATTGGGCAGGTGATGGACGATGAGGAGACTTGAGTGAGTAAGGTCAGATCGTTAGGTTTGGTGACTGGTTCAAATGAGGTAGGAAAGTGGTAGGCCTGACCTTGAGGGATAGAGTAAGTCTGTCTATTGGCCATGGACAAGATAGGAATGCATCTCTAAGGCAGAGATAAGTCGTAAGGTAGAGGGTGTTTGTAGTGGGTCGGTTTCAGGGTGCCGTCGGTAGAAGCAGCCATGGTATTGGAAGTATAGGTCGAACTGAGTAGAAGGCTCATGGTACATAAGGTGCGGAGCATGACTAAGTTCTTCAGAATAAGCGCCAATACTGTGCTAGCGTGACCATAAGGTAGGTACTAAATCTAATAAGTGTAGGCTGACTGCGGTACTAAAGGGGCGCAAGTGATCAATGCAGTACCGCCACAGACCTAGGCTGAAAGCTAGATGTGGACATGGTGTGAGACATGGGCTAAATGCAAGGTACGACACATAGGCTGGATGCAAAATATAGGGAGGGTGCTAGGCACGGGCTAAATGCAGAATACAAGCATGACACATGGGCTAAATACAATATGTGGGCTAAATGCAAAAGGTAGGCAGGGTACCAGCCAGAAGCTGGATGCAGAGCAAGATATAGTCAGGATGCTAGGCACAGGCTACATGTAGAATACAGGCAAGGTACAAGAACTAGGCTAATTGATAAGCAAGGCTAAATGCATAGCTGGTAGGGGCGATGGCTGAGTGCCCGGTTCACGTGGGCTAGTCCTAGGCAGTGTACACATGGGCAAGGGGCCAAATGCAATGCTAATGTGTTCAGGGCTGGGCGAGGAGAGGTCACAGGCATGGGCTGCTAAGATACCAAGTATGGTCTAAGTAACCTGCAGTGCTTGAGTAGACCAGGTCAAATGACCGTTACAACAGTCCAGTCCGGTCATTGTAAAAGGGAGCAATGCACGTTATGGGATGCATCTGGCAGTATCAGGTAGGTATCTGGACAAGACTGAAGTCCGTAGTTTCAGAAATCAGTAGCGCACGTGCAGAAGACAGTATGGCCGTAGGTGTGACAGTGAGCAAACTAAGAATGAATGTGGCCAGACTCTGATGGTACGGAGCTTACCTCAGAAGTTGCGTTTTGCAGAACGTGGGAGGACCGCACTCCGCTCCATAGCAAACAGGGCCTTAGGCAGAGATGGCCAGTTAACGCCTGCCGGCGGGCGCAATTGTCTACAAACCTGACGATTGCGTCGCTTCGCTATAAACAAAAACTCTGGGGCGGCGGCCTTTTTAAGACAGCCGATTCCTCGCCGCCGCTCAGCAATGGCGGCTGCACCTTGAATGCGCAGTAGAATGCCAATGGTGGTAGGTAGGAAGGCAAATATCTGCAGCAAGCACAGATTTACAATGCTTGCAGCTCGGGGATGGCAGCTCGCTCAATCAATTCTTCAGGGTGTGGGAGGCATGGCTCGACGGGGCTTCTTCCCATATCACCCGAGGGGATGCAGAGTACAGGTGCAGGGCTCCTGCCCTGATGCAGAAAGCGTACTCCAAAACGAAAGTGTTTGGGCACAACATCATCAACACTCACGCACATGAAATCACCTTTGATTCAGTAAGTATTGCGTTAGTTAGGGCCTTAATCGACCCCCCTGCCCTTCCACCCTGAGAGCCCATCTCCAGCCTTCTTCATGGCTAGCTGTTGAAAGATTGTGTAGCCATCTAGGCACACCCACATCTCTTGGAATAGTAACACAACAGTCGGAAAAAGGTTATCATTGAATTTCCTGGAGTTCCAGCTAATAACTAGGAGAGACTGCCCTTCACCCTCCCTAGCTAGAGTCCCTTCCCTCTTTCTCTCATTTGGTTCCAACCACGAGTCAAAGAGTACAGAGCCAAGCTCAAGGATCATATTGGGAGTGGTCCTCTTCGTCCCTCTGGCACATGTCTGCCTACAGTCCGGAGAGTATATTCTGTCCACGTCTCTTGAGCTGATCAAATCTTAATTGGTTCACTGATTTTACTGAGGAAATAACAGTGACGTACAATTACCAATTGTAATAAATGTTGCATGAAAAATATTGAAATGCCTTTTACAGTGCACATTATAAAAATATCTATTTTCGGGGCAGGGGATGCCCCCTGCCAGAGCCCTCCTTACCTCTCCTAAACTCTCGTCTGCCTCCCCTTTATCCGAATTTTAACCTAAATCTTTTTTTGCAAATCTAAAACCCACCCCTAACATTACATTCTCATCTTTACTTCGATATTGTTTCTGCTTTTAGGTATTTCTGGCAATATTTTTTCATCTTTGTAAATTCCTTCTTTATTTCTTCCTGCAATATTATCACCGATTACCTCAGAAGTGTGGAATTTTGTGGAGAAGTATCAAAACGTTAAAGCGGTTTAATGGAACTTCTTCTGGAGTGGCAAACCATTGCTCTAGGACAAACCCTTTCCCCCCTGATCACACCTGGGTGGAATTGACCGAATAATTGTATTACTCTTTATGGGATTGATAGACTACCCCTCAAGAATACTCAGAGGTTGTATTACACTGGGCCAGCCCTTACATCCACATCCCACGCCACTGGAGTTGGACTCCTTCCACTCAATATTCCAACCACACTCATTCCTAGAGGAGAATTCCCCTTAGGACCTTGCCCCCCCCCCCCCCCAATTGTTCTTTTCGGTCTAAACAGTGTCTGCGGTCCCTTTCGACCCCCCTAATCCCGTTTGAAGACATAGCACTAATCAGACCACCACTTTGCTTCTCCCCGGGTGCCACATGAATGCCATGCTATACCCCCACCTCCTCCCAAATCCGACCCAGTCCTCACACAGGACACCCCTTGGGGCATTGGATCAACCAGCCCCCCCTCAATTATTCCGGTTTCACAACCAATTATTCCGGTTTCACAACCTGTATCGGTACTCTTGCACTTAGATTTCTGCGCCACACCTAAGGCGCGCACACACACACTGACCGATCTTCCTTAGGATTGTTACATGTCATTACAGGGGCACCACCTGCTTTTTAGCAAGAAAATATCTGCCCACTGTACGGCCTTTGCTATTTTCTCCAATATGGTTTCTGTCTGGGTAGCGCATTCATAGGTTACTATAATCTGTGCCTGATCCACCGTTCCTAGATTTTCCGACCCAGATACAAGCCTATTTCCACTGTTTTTACTCGAACACTTCTGGTTCTTCAAACCCAGCCCCTTCTGGAGCCCTTTCCATACTTTTCCGAAGGTGATCGAGTTTTTAGAACCCAAAGATTCCTGAGCCAGAGTTCCTGTCCCGATTTAGCATAGGGGAAGTGGGACCTTGTTCCACTATGAAATCCAGACCCCCACCCCCCCTGCATTCCAGTCACTGAGATAACATCAACCCCATGCAGACTAACTAATCAGGCTCTGTACAACCTCCATTGATGGGGGACTAATCACAGCAAGAACCACCCTAGGAATGTTGCACAAGCTGCATACAATAATCCTTCATCTCCTCCACTCCCAACTTCAATTCGCTCATTTTCAAAGTATGACCCACCAATTCCAACTTTATATTAACATACAAAGATGCAAATGAGCTAAGGAGCAAGTTTAAGGCTGAAATCTCTGGGGCAGTCAATCCGACTTGTTCGTCCAGTCCCCCTACTGTCTAATGAAAACCCTGTGGGCAGACGACATTTTCACCTGGATCCTTTCAAGGAGGAGGGGGGCGCTAAAATTATGTTCCGTTAGAATGGACAATAGATCATCCTCCAGCGGTACATTTAAATTTGATAGGTTACATCTGAATTAGGCATTGTGGGTAGCCCACAAATCCAAAGCAATCACCTTTGGTCAGCTATGACGTTACTATCCATTGCTTTTGAGGTTCTTCTTTCGCCTTCGGGCCCAATGCCAGTACTTGTTCCTGGCATCGGACATATTACTCCCCCGTTGGAAAAGATTTTCTCCATTTTATTCTGTTTGGCGATGGCCTTACAATGTTTAGACTGATGCTAAGGTCCATCAACCGTGAGGATTGGACTGCTATGCTCTACCTACAATATGTAATCTGCCCATGTGATTGGTTAAAGTGCCACAAATGTATAAATTAGGTTATGACTGATTTTTGCCAAAAAGGAATGTGGGATGGCTTTTTACTTCATAAAATGCAACCTCATAAATTGGGGGGACTCCGAGGAGGCAACCAACAATGATTGTCCTATCCGCTTCTTGGAGGTAGGGCTAGCTCAGTTCTGCCCACCAATAATTCTGTGATGTCACCATGCTCTATACATAAGAGTGGTTGACTGAGCTCCAGACACACACTCCTGAATTTCCAGCGCCTGGGTTCCTGATCTTCCACATTCATCCTGCCAGACTCCAGATAAAAGGGGAAAGCAAATCTTACCAGATCACTGCCAGGCCAAAGCATAGCTGACTCTACTGCAGCAAAGACATAGATTAAGAAAATCCCACTAAAATCCCATCAAAAAGGGGAAAGGCTGTGGTACTTTAGCATCCTGAGACCAGACCGGCTTGTCTACTACCTGTGCCATCCAGTGACACGCATTGGCCAGCTGCACTTGCCATCCGGTGACCAGACCTTTGCCCAGCTGTCTTTTCCCAGGAGAGTCCGCTAACTGGTGACCCGAGCGGTGCAGTGACCAGAACCCTGTTGACTGTTCTAAAATTCCCAAACCCAAGCGTGGGCTGCGAGTATTCCACATCCCATAACACATAGTCTACCCCCTCTTGACCAGTTTGTCTTTGTTCCACTCTTTAAGCAATCCTATCCCTACCAACTTGTTAAAACTGTTAGAATTCTCCCAGCGTTTGTGCCACTTTCCTATTTTCCTTTTGTTCTGCATAGATCATAAGTCGTAAGCGATATTTTGATGAAATACATTTTCCCTAAAGAAAAGGGGTACACTGCGTGAAGGGTTACAACTGCAGTGTAACTTTGATATTCACGGGTGGCATTCCTCTTTTTTTAGCCATTAAATCTACATTAAGTAAAATTTGTCTCATTTTAAAACCGTTTCTCTTTCATTGCTATATTTTCCTAAAAACGAACCTCACTCTACCTTCCAAATCTCTCTCAATTCGCTAGCTAGAGACCTATTTTCACCTCTATATTGTCCCTATGATATAAATATCCCGCAACCCAAAAACCGCATTGAAAATCCAAGTATTTCACCCGTTTTCCCTCAAATTCGTTTGTGACATTTTAAACGGGAATTGATCAAATTGCAACTTTCCAACGTGTCATTCGGCGGCAGCATGTTCTAATTTTCCACTTGTTTTTTAAATGTATGCTTCTCGTTGATCCCTTACGATAGCTAGTGTTTATGCATTACTGTTGTCGTGAGCAGTCATATTTGTCTCAAAGATTTAACCGCACACTAGTTATTTGTCAATTTCCAAGTCATTGCATGCTATTGCAAAGGGTTTAAAATCTGTTTTCCCCATTTTGGAAAAAGTGCAATTAAATTGTGCTTTGGATATTTTCTACTAGGTTAACCAAGTGCATTGCTTTCATTTCCATTGTTATCACCCCATTGGTGATTGCTGCCCACTAAAAGGGGGGGAGGGGGAATTGAGGGACGGGTCGGGTACTGGCTCAATTTGAATTCATTGAAATTAAAGAAAAAAAAGCATTCCGACTGAGCGCCACAACCCAGGCCAAGACCAAGTGCCCTGGTGCAGTGTGTGACACCGACTGCAATCCTTAACATAACCATTTAGTGTGCTCCAGCAAAGTAATTCTTAGCGTTTGTTCTCCTTCTATTTTATATGTTGTGGTAATATACAATTGGGTTCTAGAGGTTTTCCGACACGTTAGCAAGGAGGTAAGGCCCAATTCAAGGCGGAGGGCCTCAACAAGTGTGGGACTCCTAATATCAACCTTAGGGGTTTTCCCTCCAGATGGTCCAACCAATGTATATGCTGAGCAGGAAGTGTTTCTAAGGCACACATTATATAGCAAGTATTACACTTTTCACGTAAGCTGCGCGCATTGCTTCCACATCCCACCACATTTTTTTGAAATATTGCTCTTAATAACTTGCCACCTACCCATAATCTTTGTCTGCACTAGATCCCTATACAAATGGATATTTTAGGTGCAGCAAATATAGGGATTTCTAGATGGATATACGTTTCAACTACTTCAGGTTTGGTTCCTCCCAAAAACCAACTGTTTTTGTTGCTTTTGCGTTTTCCTCCCAAGATCATAATTTTAGATTCACTTCGATTTCTCTTTAGCCCATTGATATATGTTTTTCTAGACAATCCAAAGTCCTCTGGAGGCCAATGAGAGTCTGATCCATGAGGATTGTATCATCTGCATAGCACAAAAAGGGTACAGGTATCCCCGCTAGTTTAGGTGGAAAATTCACACATTTCTTGAAATAGCAACACAGATCACTAACATACAGATTATACAAAGGTGGAGCAAGTACGCTGCCTTGTTTTAGGCGCAGGTTTGTGTCAATATGTTGTGTCAGAGAGAGTCCCCCTCCTGAGATGTTCTCACCATTACATTAGTGTCTGAATGAAGTAAAATGGATCAATCCCCAGGCCCCTCTCTCACAAATCACACCACTTTTCACTATGGTTTTAAAAACGCTACAGAAGAATTGTGCCCATGGGCTCCTTTTTAATTATCTTGTTAGGTAGGTTATCAGGGCCAGGTGCTCTAGATGATTTGGACCACCTTAAATATCTATATCGAAGTCCAGGCACCCCATCCTCTTCCCACTGATGTGCTAATATTTTGCTCTGCCATGTCCTGTTCTATCAGATTTAATATGTTAGACCCAGGCTACAACAATAGTATTTGCCAGTTCCTGTGGTTCTTCTGCTGCTATGTGGGCGCGATATAGCTGCCAAAAGCTTTTAGTATCTTTTGCCCTTATAAGTCTATATATAATTTTTTCAATTTCGTGAGGTTTTTTTGTATTTATATAGCACTTATACTCAGGTGAAGTGCTTCAAAGCGAGAAGGTAACGAGAATACAGTAATCATTCTTAGGCCGAATGATCTTAACAGGAAAACTAGCATACTAGGCCTGACGACATTTCTCCTAGTGCAAGTGCATTTAGTGGAACCTGTGTGGGGGGTGAAGGGGGGGGGGTTCGGAGAGACATGCCTTATATTTCATTGTCTGAATTTTTTTTGTATTATTTTTTGTACTGTTGCATCATAGACATTACTCTCAATATCTGCCATATAATGTGTTTGTTTGTCCATCTTAACTATGTCTATGTTCTATATCAAAATGTGTAGCACTTGCGTATAGTTTATGGTTCTGGGCAACCCCCTCTTGGTTGTTTCAAGCAAGATTTTATTTGCCAGTACCATACTTCCAGATGTCCACTGAAATCTATTCCCCTGTGCGTTAACCATGGCCAACACAGTGAGGGGTTTCTTGTTCATTAAATCTGATCTCAGTTAGATTATCTCGCATATGGATAATGCAAAAAAAAATATTGCATCCAAGCCGGAGAAGTGACCTCTAGCCCTCCAAGTACTACAGCTCCAGATATCGGCTTCTTTGCGAGAGTTAGATGTACATCGAAATCACTCAGTGCAGCCACCCATTTCTTTCCTTCTTCCATGAGGGCAGCCTGTTACTGTCCGGGGTTTATTACCCTTGATGTTTTACCGTCTCCTCCGGAACCGAGCGCCAGCTCTTCCAGTGGTACGGAATGGGCA
Organism: Ambystoma mexicanum; assembly: GCF_040938575.1. Taxonomy (NCBI): domain Eukaryota; kingdom Metazoa; phylum Chordata; class Amphibia; order Caudata; family Ambystomatidae; genus Ambystoma; species Ambystoma mexicanum. The sequence goes on along the minus strand of NC_090937.1, from coordinate 1,265,503,493 downwards.
TTAAAGTATCCTTCTACAATAGCAGTTTCCTCCTCTATGTACTTGTGTGAATGCCACTCATAAGGTGTCATCTCAAACTGAACACTTGCTCCTATACATAAGCCGCCATACGTCGGCCTTCTCTTCCTTTTCTTGAAGGTTGAGTGAGCAGAAAACAGCCATCTATCAGCAAACCTTGTCGCGCCCAGGTCTCCTGTAGTACAAAAAAAAACAGCGACGCTCACAAGTTTTGGCCCTCAGGATTTAGTCACAAAAGAGTGGAAATGCCAGGTACTCCAAGATAGGAATTTAGAGCCGGCAGTTTCTATTGTGTTTGGTCCGTATTTTTTAAAGTTTTTTTTTTTTTTTTTTAAAACAGCCAAACCCCAGAGGTCGGCGTAAGTTACACGAACAGGCTTAACTGGTTACAAGGAAGGAAAATGCAATACAGTTTCAAATGCAGTTTACAGTTAAGGTAGTTTATTAAGACACAAGCAGTACATATCAGTTATAATACAATACATGCAGTAGAGAGTGAGCCATGATCTAGTTATAAGAGGATACATGCAGAGCAGGAATCTGGTACAAATGTGGGATGAGGATTTCAGTGTCAGGGCGGTACTGATCGTTAGAACTTGAAGAGCCAGGTTTTAATGAGACTCTTAAAGCGCTGGTGGGAAGGCTCGTTTCTGATTTGCATGGGAAGGGCGTTCCAGATTTTTGGTGCAGCTACAGGAAATCTGCATATATTGGATATATTCTGTGCTGACCCACCATAGCAATCAATCATTGTCGTACTCTTCCCATCCTGGCCTTTGGCATCGTTGCTTCTGCATCGCTCCAAATTGGTCATATGGCTTTGTGCTCGCATGCATTTCCCAATTACGCTTGATCCGATCATTCCTTGTAAATTGTTTTCTTGCCTCACATGGTTTGCATGGTCGGAAGTCGGATTAGCCTTTCTTTTACTTAACCCAACTTAATTTCCCCCCCTTTTACTCTTATTTTCCTGTGTTAATATATTGCAATTCTTTCCCTCCACATAATAATTTGTTTTTTGAAGCAGCCAATGCCTGGCTGTTTGCTTTTAATGGTTTCTTTTTGTTATTCTTCATTCCTTGTATGCGTCCTTTGTGTCTGATGTTTTTCAATGCTTCCTTCTTTGGGGATGAGGGGGACTTTTCCTCCGCTTAGGAGTAGTCCCCCCCCCCCCCCACACTATCGTATTTGCTTCTAAATCCATATTCAAGCATTTTTATGGGGAGCAAGACAAAAAAGAAGGACGGGTGCCATAGTCAGAGATCATGCCTTTGCTCTTCGCTGCTTTGCTTGGTCATTTCCACACCCTGGCTATTAGCCAGGATAATATCCACTACTCGGGCCAGGATAAACTTCATATTCCTTTGTTCTTGCAGAAGAAAGTTGCACGTGGCAAACGTAGCATCAATAGTTGCCATCTAAAAATGTTCAAATCGATTCCATCTATATTGATGGGGGCAGCGCCTCTGGAAGGATTGGAAAACTCACTGGAAAGAGTCTTCAGATGAAGCGGATACTAAACCTTCCAGGTCAGGGGTTGATTTGGTTCATCCCTGCACCCCCCCCCCTTAATACCCTTTTTATGTTCAGCTCCACCTCAACTGATTTACAAATCTGCAAGAGTGGGTGACTGAAACATCTCTGTGCTGCACAAGCTGCTCAAGAGATCTGTAGGTGCCTTTACGGTTTTGTGCCGCTCCCCTAAATATTCTCCACCAACAATATGACACTCCGGCACTCAGCACGCAGCTAGCAAATATCACTGCAGCTCAGCACAGTTCTGAGTTTGCTTGAGGTCTGCTTCAAGGAAAGGACCTTGTGGCGTCAAGCCGCACCGTAGCAGACAGGGATAGAACACGCACGGCCGGTTCCAACACCAAAAACCTATATCCGTTAGGCCTGAATCTGTGCAAAGCAGCAACTGTGCAACGCATGGAATAAAGTGCAAAGGGCCTACACATACTGCACAAATTATAATATGTTTAACTAGCTATTAAGTTTGCCACTAAAATGCAATGGGCTTAAAAATAAAAAAATTAACTGGCAATAATGTAGTATAGTGCAAAGGAGCATGAATATGATGTGTATAGGTGCGTTATAAATACACTAGTGTTTCAAGGCGCGACGAGGCAAGGGAGGGGAACAAAGGGAGGACGGACAATGATCCTACTAGGCCAGGTATTCAGATTTGCGGGAAGGGGGCAGGGACAGTGCAGTATATGGTAAAGATGATAACACTAAGTAAGTAACTGTCAGCAAGTGGCAAGTGCATGTGTACCATTAAGTTGGGTAACAAACATCTGTAATTAGTGCCAAGAAGCCCCTTTGGGGTGAACGTGCGCTTTACAAATACACCTGTTCTGCTATTATTCATCTAAAATTCAGTTGGAAGACAATTAAAAAACAATGTGCCCGCTTGGACACTGACAATATTAATTTAAAATATCATAGTCAGCCAAATATCACTTTAGGACAGTTAAACTCCAATAAAAAGGATACAAAGTTATTCAATCAATATTGTGCCCTCGTGGGGTCTTGGTTTCAAAGTCAATGATCAATTTCGTTTCTTGTTGATGAAATTTCAAATTTGTGTCCCCTCCTCTGGGGTTTTTAGGCACATGTATCAATCGCTCCAAAAAAGAAAAATCCATCCAACATACCACCATGGTGCTCATTAAAGAGCTTAGCTATTGGGTAAGCAGAGTCTGTGTGCTTGAAGGCCTACTTGTGATGCAAAATCCTGATTTTTAACTTGCAGTTGGTATTGCCCACATACCACTTTTTACACAGACAACTCAAAACATACTCCGGATATAGTTTCAAGCTGGATGTAAACATTTCTATTGTGGTGCTGCATATTGGCACACCTTGCACTGATATTTTTTAAAAACCCACACAATTTCTGGAGAACCAATTTAACGTTGGCGCCACCAGAGGGGACAGATAACTTGACACAAGTTCGTCTTTTAAGGAAGGTGATCTCCTACATGTAATGCTGGTTCGTGATGGTAACAATTTGCACAGATCTTTAACAATGACGACATATTTAGTTATGCATACTCTAACATCCAAATAGACTACTTCCGTCTTGCTATGTGTTTCTGTGAAGCTCAAATTCAAGTGGTAACATTTGAATACCTTCACAAACTCTAGTCTAGCAATTCACACACTGTCCCCTTCCAAATGACGAACAAATATTCGATAAAACGTAACCAGCATACAACCGTAGTTGTAAAATCATTCTAAGTGACCCCACAACATTCCTCACACCATCCCATGGCGAGGTTCGCATATTAAGGGTCAAAAGTTGCCCTCTTAGCAGTACCCTAACCTGGTGGTAGTCGGAATTTTTAGAAAAATCAGTGTCAAAAAAAAAAAAAAAAGATCTTTAAAAAAAACTAAAAAAATAAGTTGTATGGCACAAATAGTTGAGATCTGGTGTCCAAAAAAGATTTATAAGCTTTCAGTCGCAAGCCCTGTGAAAAATATATTTATTTTTTAAAATATATATTTCACCCCATCCCACAGATTTAAAAGGCCAAGTCGATCCACGGTAGCAATCCAGTCAGGCGAAGCGCCAATTTGAGACTCTGGGTGAATTTCAAAATCTCTTGGGACAAGCCGATATCCGCAAGCTGCCTCATACAATGCTGCGAAATCCCATAGTGGAGAACCCTTCACTTGCAAACAAACTCTACCCAAATCTGTATACAACAGGTCATGCCTAGAAACCAATAATATCCCAAAAAGCGCTAGCTGCCGGCAAGCCACTATGCGCCTTACTGAATGAAGGCCTGGCTCACGGTGTATAGCCACAAAACAAAACACATTTCGGTAAGAAGTAGAAAACTCTCTGCCATACTAATCTAATTCATCCTACAACCAAGTGGGCAGCACACCCATGCCATAGAGAAGCTTGGGGACCACCATACCAAAAGGTAAAACTTAATGGGCAATAAGGAGAATTTTGCATATTTTCTATTAACACAATGCATTTGGGCTGCATGTGCAACTGCTTTTCTTTTGAGTAAATCACGCAAGAAAGTTTACTGCGAATAAATTAAAATCAGAAGTCCCAAGTACACCAAACTAACAGTTGAATACCCTTTGTAGACCATGCAAATTGACATTTCTTTTTTACTCCCACTGATGTTTAGAACTTTGGTTTTGGCAGGATTGATAATTTGATTATTTGCATCCATATAATGTGCAAATGCTCTTAGCAGTTGCTGTAAACCAATTGGGGTTTTGTCAAATAAAATAATCCACGTAAGCGAGCCGTATGGTTTTCAAACCACACATTTGGGGGTGAAGCAACAGAAGCTGGAGGCATTCCCCGATATTGGCCACAGAGATGAAAAACACAAGGGGCCAACACACACCAGCCCAGAAAATATTTCCATCTTCGTAGATAAATGGCCCTCAGTCTTACCAAACCTGTATAAATGTAAATATTTAGGATAAGTAGGCCGTGATTTATATGCCAACGATCCAACATAGCCCATAATATATCTCTATCCACCGCGTCAAAAGGCGTAATAGGCTTGCCCATATCTCTGGGTCCTGCAAATATTTTATTAGCTATCTGGCTCGGGCCACCTGCCCTAGAGCCACTTGAATGCCTAATAATTCTCTCAACATCAGCAAATGAAACTCTAATGGGCAGGCCACTTAATTGCGAGAAATGCCTCACCCACACTTAATATTGGAATATCGGCTTTCTTGCCCAATCATTAACGGTATCGGCTCTCTTTCTGAAAGAATCTCTCAATATATTGACATTCATCTTCAGCCCTTGACAACCCACCTGGCTTCATTCATTAGTGACACATCATACAGCAACTGGACTCCATACCATGGCAAGACAACTACATATTCCTAACATTGGACGTTGTCTCACTTAATACCAGTATCCAACATAACTAGGCATAAAAGTACGGAATTCTTCCTTATATCCCGGTCAATCTCTTACAAAGACAAAACATGATCATTCAGATGTTAAGCTTCGCCCTTTCTAACATCTTTTGCTTTGAAAGCTTTACAGGCAACGCCAGGGAACTGCTATGGGCTCAAAATTCGTATCATCTTATGCAAGCCTCTTTATGGGCTGTTTCGAAATTAACCATGCCTGGAAGCACATGGCTTTTAACGACTCCATAAGTAGTGTATTCTGGGGCCGTTACATCAATGATATCAAGATTTGGGATGGAGATCAGAGCTGACCACCTACGTTAATTATTTTAAGAATAACTACAATTAATCTCAAATTTACTATGAACGAAAGCACTGCCAAAATACTATTTCTAGATCTGGAACTATACTGATCAAAACAGGATACTAACAAATCTATATACCAAACCCACGGCGGGTAACAGTATTCTACTTGCGAGTAGTAACTATCCGAGACATGCGACTGCTAACACCCCCTACGGAGAGATCCTTAGATTAAAAAGAAACTGCTGTACTCAATCGGCTTATGTGACTAATGTTAAACAATCAAAAAATTCAGCCAACGAGGATACAAGCGTTGAAAACAGAATCAGCGATGAAAGCTGAGAATATCACAAGAGAATTCTTATTGAAAGATAAACCTAAAAAAAGAATACTCAAGCAACAACTAAATTTATCCCAACCTACAGCTCAGAAGCATTTACTATGCAGAAAATACTCAATACTTTTACACTTACTGAAAATAGACGACAATGTTCACAAACATTTGGACGAAACACGTATAGGTTATCGGAAATACCCGACTATAAAGAACACGATCAGCCCTAGTAATACTGTTATTAAAGAAACTTCCTTCCTCACCATCTTGGGCCCCTATAATTGCAGGCCTCACATACTTACCTGCCGAGTACCCAAAGGATCCACACGCTCACCTCTACATGCCAGACATCAATGGACATCAATAGATCCTGATACAATTACGTTGGTGACACCAATAATCTAGATATTTGTGACCCACGCAATGCTCCAGACATGAACAACTACATTGCACAAGTGGATGCGTGGATGACAGATTAAAACTCAATCCCAGACAAATTAAACTGGTGCTCTCCAGACATACAGGTTCTAACTCCACCACAATCTCTTCACATGGATAGGGCAAGGGGCCCAACTCGTCAGCCGACCACAGTAAGTAATCTTGGAACCACAATGGACAACACCCTCACACCTGCAGATTAGAGCCATCGGCAGTACCCGTTTCTCCCAGCTGTGCATGCTATGCTTACCTTACTTAACATTACCCAATGGCCATAATTTCTCTAATTATGAACATGCAGGGGGCCCTTCCTTTTTCAAAATTAAGGTGCAACACTGCACTCCAAAGAGAACACTAAGGTGCAACAATGCTTTACTAGTCCCCTTAAACAATAAACTGCAAGACCGACCCCCTTTTTGGGTTCTGGCCAAAAGACAGCAACAACCTATCCAAACCTCTCTGCCTGTAAGTGAACCACCTGACCTTTCAGCAAACAGCTCAAATGTTGCCTTTTTTTGGCCAATCATTCCGTTAGGGAGAATTCTCAGAAATGTGCTAATTCCGCCTTCTAACTTAAAGACCCCCAGCTCTTTTGCTGGACTTTTAATTTCTAACCTGGAGAGAGCGAGACCTTTTCCCACACTCATGTATTTGTTCTGCGATTTGGACTGTTTCCTTTTGACTTTGGAGTCTGACAAGACTCCATAGGTATCATCTTAGTGCCATAGGGAAGTCTTAGATTTCCCAAAGGTTTAAATATCTTCTTTTGGTGAAACTAGTGGTGAAGTGAAATTGACTACTTACATTTTGTAACTTTCTGGACCCAGCACACACTATTTTACCATAGGGTGCTGGAGGGGTTACTTAGTATCACCTTGGTCTAGTTTCTCATGTAACATTTTTATGCTACCCTTTCTACAATTAATGGCTGGTGGCAGCTGTTTACTTTTTACTACCATTGTGTGTTTTTACTGCGGGTTGCGTGCACAGCTGCAGTAAGGCACCCATGGGTGCCCATTTTGTCAAAATGGCCCCGGTCTTCTTTTGCCATTTCTTGTTGGAAAGGTCCTTCTTGAGATTTACTCTGCGCGACAAACCAAGTTAGGTCCCTTTGTTCGGTTTGCCTTTGGCGGGATTCACGAGTTAAGCCCACCTTTGGCTCCAGTATGTCTGGCAGGAGCAGGAAATAAGGGAGGTGCCCGAAACTCCCTGTGCTTAATCCCGTTGGTTACAGGAATGCACCCAAAAAGGTGATTGGCCGGCTGGCTGTCCAGCAAGGACAGCCACCCTGCTGTGTGATTGACAGCTAGGATGGAAAGCCTGCATAAAAGGCAAGGCTTTTTGGCTTGGAAGGCAGAGTCGACCACTGGACGAAGGAATCTGAAGAAGAACTTGGAAGAGACTCCTGCAACTCCTGGACCATTGGTTTGCCCGGTGAAGCACTGCTGCTGTGCCGAAACTCCGAATTCATTTCGACTAGGGAAGCCCTGCAAGGACAACTTCTCCCCTTGAGTTGCTGCGACCAATCAACTCCAAATTGAACTCGTTTGGACATCCTCCCAGGGCTGGCTGTACTTCTGCTGAAACCAAAGTGCCAGGGAGAGGAACAACAAGTCGAGTGGATTGCTTTCAAGTCGGACCCAAGCGCCAGGAAGATCCTCCGGACTTCCCTGAAGCAGGCTGACGAAGCCTGAGCCACCTCAGCAGAATGCTAGACCCCCAGGTGCGATGAAAGTCTGAAGTGGTATCTGAGAACCGCAGTGTTGCTATTTGCTTTCAGACGTGAGGAGCTGAAAAACTGAAGTGCCGCTGAAGTGAAGTTTGCTCATTGCTGCTGCCGCAGACCTTCCCATTGTGTTGCAGGAGTGCCCAGAAGTCCTCCCTCTTATCCCCACGACTGAGGCACAGAACAGGATCTGCAGAGCCACACAGGAACAGAAGCCGGCTGGAACCATTTCTTCTAACCAAAAGGTACTGTAAAGTCTAAGAGAACTTAACTCTTGTGGTGTAGCCTTACTTGTTGACATGTTTTGGTTAACCTTGCAGAGTTGCTTACAGCTTTGCCCCTCACAAGCCTCCCAGTTTGGGGCCCTTCAAGTGAAGCTCATTTCTACAATCTTATCTAAACACATTGTGCAAGGCTTCTACTTACCTGCAAAGAAGATCTTCAGCTCCCCTAGACTTTGTTCAACTAATACCGGCTGTCCCTGAGAGACTCTCCTTACCTTTGACTCTGTGCCTATACCTTTCTCCCAGGAAAGGGTTAAATTTACTTAACATTGGAAAGTTTAAAAAGTACTTACCTGTTATGAATCATTTGTTAACCTGTGTTTTATTCCTATATCTAACACTTTGCACCCAAACTCAGTATTGCTCTAAATGTGCCAGTGATAAATCAATGTTCACAGTGTCCCAGCTATTTAAGTCACCTGAGGGTGTAGAAGTGTCTGTGTGCCATCCCCAATGGGTATCATCTGATTTAGAGTAACTAAGTGCGTTTTGAAGTGTATTATAATTGTTACATATCCTGCTCCCTTCTGAAGAAGGCTTGTATAACACTGTTAAATAAAGTAACACGAAACCTTGAGTTTAAGTGTTTATTTGAATAACTGTCACTGTGAACCTATATGCTTACATTGACCCCTCTTGAGATGAGCCTGGCTGCTCAGCCACACTGCCAACCTGTGTAGTACAGACTTACAACAAAGGTTGGGTTCCTATTGCCAGGAGGTCATGGTTGCTGTAGTGCACCCTAAGGGTACTGCACACAATCTTGCCCAACACATTCTGAAAGAACAGCAAATGACTAAAGAATGTACACTAGAAACATGTACTACTTTAAGATGAGCAAGTCCAAAACTCTTCTCAATACCACTATGGGGAATCCAATTTGATTGTTGGATACTCTGCTACATGTCACCAGTCTGCACCTGAATCTACAACCAACCCCCCCCTCTAATCCCTCAACGAACTCTCCACTACTAAAATCGTGCAAACATACGCTACCCACACTCCAGACGACCAACCAGGTCTAACCCATTTAACATACACAAGCCTATCCATCTTCAATCAGCCACCATTCGGTCTATTTTTGCACTTCACAATCCAAGGATTGCCACTATAGCTAACCTGCTCTGGTCCCCACCAACCACAAACAAATGTTCATATAGGGTTATGGGTATTTCCGACCTGCAACCATCAACACCACCGGTTTCTGCATTCCCACTAACCAACTAACACACCCTGCCCCCCTTTCTTACAGAGACACGCGCAGCGAGGGCAACAATTTTGGCAGACGGTTGCTATATAAGACCACATTGCACTTCCACTCATTTATGCATCCTGTTACTAGACCTAAAATGGCCACCCTTCCTGCATTTTGTAAACCTATCCTGATTTCAGCAGCTGTGTCCTACATCTTGGACACAGCAGATAAATGTCCTGATGTTGCTCCTTGCAGCAGCAGGTCTCAAAAGATTGTTGTGGGATAGTTCAAAATCGCAACCAGACCTGCCTGGTCTTGCTTTGAGTCGAAGCATTACAATAAGTAATATAAATGGGAGCCGAAAAATACACTACATGCTGAGGGAAATTACTCGGGCAGATTAATTTAGGTTGCACTGCATTGTATTTCACTGTGGATGCAAGTTTAAAACCAATGATGTGTGTTAAGGTTCACATACTAATGCAATTGACATATGGCCAGGTTAGTTTCATATTTCATATGTGTACTTCAAGGCATAACAAAACAATTCACGCTTTTGAACCCTAAATTTTAAATACAACAACCAGAGCTGGCCAGACAACTGGTGAGGAGCTTACATTGCACACTGGGCACAAATCCCGGTTTTGCCACTTGGTACAAGTGAGCTATCCCGGTTTTGCCACTTGATACAAGTGAGCTATCATGAGCAAAACAATCTTGATTTGTCATCAGTCAACATTGGGAGACCCTAAAAGTAATTAACTGCATGTTTGCCTATAAAAACAAATCTGCTCTTAATTTGGTAGACTATAGAGTTGTTACAAGTACAATAATAGTGACCATTCTTATATCACATTCAGTTATTTGGCTCTTATCTTACACATGTAAACGTATAATGCATTAGAGTATCAAAGTCCAGGGTATGAAATTAAGATTCAATGAGCAGAAGCAAATTCCAGCTACTGGGTATCGGCATAACCCAGTAGCGAGTACACAGCAAACAACAAAACTAACTTCTACCGGAGGAGCAAACTTGAACTTTTGGCACATTATGTATGATCCATCACGCTAGGGTCCCAATTATTTATTCACAAATACTCGTAGTGTCACATACCAGTTAGCCCAGGGAGCTAAAGGTAGCTCCTGGTAGCTGTTGGTTACAAGCTAATCAGGCTCGCATGGGCTAGAAGAACTAAATAGCTCCCACCAATTGCTAACCCTGCAGTCTGATGATACTTCTTTTAATGTTATTTTTCGGTGATGTCACGTCTAAAGAAGCCAATGCATATGCAAATTAGGGGGGGGGGAGAGTTCAATCTAGCTTTTGCTATACAACACCTCAGAAATTCCAGGAAAAGGCCCTGGAGCTAAATCTAAAATGGCCAGTATCATGCATGCACACCACTCACTGGCTTGTTTGTAATTTAATGACTGTCACGAATGTTACCATAAAAGTAGAGCTGGGGCAGGGGAGGAGGGGAGCGAATGATGCTATACAGAACCGCTCCACATTTTATGTATTCTGCAAAATCCCTTTGTAAAATATGCAGCCTAACTGGACCAGTCTACCCCAAAAAGTGAAAAACATCAATGCATCCCTTCTATGTATTGAAGGGTCAAGGGGGGGCAACAAAATGGTCATGGTAGACCAACAAAAGGAACAACACACACAGCTTGACACTCAAATAACTTGTCAAAATTGTAAGTGACGTCAGTATCGATTGTTCACGTCAGTCTGTATTGTTCCAAGTGGTACCTTCCAGCCCCCCCCACACGCCTCCCCCCTCAAGCACAACACGCTCCAATATCACTCTAACCTTTGGCAAAGCACCCTGTAAGGGGATTTCTAGATTCAATGGTACAGCCATTGGGTAGATCATATCTGACAAAAACGCACTGCGTCTTGTTCAACAGAAGCAAACAAACTGCCCAAACAGGAGGGGAAAAAAACAAAGTTAGGCTGCATTTCGACAGTTCTACACAACAACAGAACCCCCACCACAGTGGGTTGAGATGGCCATCAGACATCCTGGAATCCACAGATAGTACTCCTTACATACTTGCCAACCCTACAGATTTAGGAAGTAGGCGACTGCTTTTTAAGCAGTCCTACAGCCTACAGATGTGCGACAGATCCTACTGCTTTTTACAGTGGCAGGTAATTTATGCGACTAAGGCGAGCTGCAGGACAAAGCATGCAATACATGAATTAGTCTGTCAGTACAGTGGGCTGGTCGCCGAATACTTTGGGCTCAGACCAATACACTGACCTGACAGCTACGCGACTGTCCTGTACTCTTGCCAGTACAACCCTTAGGTGAACCACCAGTGAAGGCAAGTGGCCGAGTGTAACACCATCACACAGCATCTGCCTATCAGAGTGAGGGGGTATCAGTCTCCATGCCATTCAGTGTTCAACTTACGCTGCAGGAATATATATGTATTGCCCAGGCTACTGCTACAGAGCAGTGGCAAACGTTGCCTACCAGCTCTGTGTGATTACCTTCTGTGTAATTGAATTTGGTGTTAACTTACTACCCGCTACATCTCCCACATGATCTTATACTGATATATATAAAAAAAATTCTACTCCCAACCTGCACATTCAATGTTCCTACTATTTAATTGTATAATTGACCAAACTCTGCTTCCTCAACATACCTGTAACCAACAACATAACTCATACATGTACTCTCCTGTATATTGTATAGTATGCAAATGTAAATGTATTTATGTAACTGTAAATATATGCGGAGTTGTGAGGCGAGTTGGAGTAGTCTGCAGTAGTCACCACAGTCTTTCTCCAGTGTCTACTGTGTGTCTGAGGACTCAAATACCCCACTTCAGAGCAAAGCGGTGAGCGAAGTTGTGAGGCGAGTTGGAGTAGTCCGCAGGATTCTATGGCGCCCGGTGGGCTTATGGAACAGCCTGTGAAACCCCCACGGCCTCTAAACCAAACAGAAAGGAAGGCGGCAAGAAAGGAACGAAATGAGGACTGTGTCACAGTCACAGAGGCAGAGGTAGATCAGTCCCGCCGCCGCCTCAGAAGTACTAAAAACAACCAAAAGCATAAGCACCCAGTAAGCGAAGAATATATCCACACAAACGCCGCCGAAAACATAGGACAAGCTATGCAAGCGGAACAGTTGTGTGAAGAAACACAAGAAATCAGGAGGAAATAGAGCCGCTCACCTCTCTGCAACGCGAGCGTCCCGCCTACCGCCGGCATGGCGAGTGCGGTTCCTCGGGAGGCGGACGAAGGGTGGCCTATGCCGGGACCTGGGAGGGTGCTCTGCAGAGAAGCTGAGAGTGAGGGCAGGTCCCCGCTGTCAGCGAAGGGATTGCGCTCCCCGAGCCGGAACGGGAGAGAGAGTCCGAGTGGAGGGTGGAGCCGCGAGATACAACGAGCGGAGCTGAACGGGTGCCGGAACTGGGAGCAGAAGCAGCGCCTGCGGCAGGGCGTGTAACAGAACCTGAATGTATCAACGCGGGAGCTGTTAAATCATTCACTGGGGATGTAACGAACTTAAACATAGAATTAGAACCTACCAGTAAGAAAATAAGAACCTCGGCAATGGTGCATTCTGTACCTACCTTTTCCCAAGACCCAGGGTCCGGTGACAAAGACAATAATCACCAAGAAGTAAACAAACCAAAGTCCTGGAACTCAAATAGGGACACTGACCCCAGAATATCAAAGACAGCTACGAGGAATAAACTGAAGGTGACTCAGAGGGATTCAACGAAGAAGAAAACTGAGTCAGACGGAGAGGCAATCCAATCCTCTCTAAAAATGACAAAGAAAAGCACGCAATTACGAATAAACCAAACAACTAATGCCGGCACCAAAACGAATACAAAAAAAACAAGAGTGTCCTGATCCAAAAGGAACTAAAGGATAAACAACTGTAAAAAAGTACGCAAAAAAACACAAAAAAGAAACACATTGCAGTCTAAACTGCTACCGAACCATCTAACGTCTGGCACCTTAAAAGATTTCTTCACCAAGCACCAAAAACGAAAATTAGATACTGATACAGAATCATCAGATGCGGAGATACTCGAAGCGGTACAAGACACTTCCCCGTTGAACAAACATCGCAAAACGGATGATGTAGAACAAGGTCTTGAACGAAATTCGCACGCAAAAGAAAAATGAGCTTCACCTGTCCAGCTAAACAAAAAACAACAATTACGAACCAAACGCAACTTGGAGATAATTCTCCAGCTATGATCTCTACGCGGCAAGCAGATAAGGACCAAGGGTGTCCGCGAGCAGGACCCACAAAGCAGGCAAACCATCAACCAAACTGTCCGTGGCAAAAGGAAGGCACCTCTAAGCTCCCAGAGACCACAGAAGCAAAAAAACAATCAGACCTGATGTCAAGAAAGGCAACCCCGTCGGCAATTCAGGGGGACCTTAACAAGGACCCCCAAGTGTTGGAAAATCGACACGCGTGGACCAAATCCCATATCGCAACAGGGCTGAAATCACATACCCCCAGCAAAAAAGGGGAGCTGAACCCCGCAAACCAATCTGGACATAGCAATAAGAGACTGTCAACAGCGACCACCCCTGAGCACGAACAAGAAGGAAACGTCTCAGCGGACAACACGACTTTCGAATCACCAAGGATGCCTAGGAGACCAGTGCCCTCCCAACTGTCCCCGAAGAACAGACGGTTAAGCGAAATCTCAATAACAACTCAAAAAGATTCAACAAATAAAAAAAAACGGATATGCTAACGATCATGTCGGCAATTACGATCGCCCTAGCGCCATTCTGTAAACTCTACGAAGCGATCAAAGACAGGGTTCAGCACAATACTTCGGTTCTCACTAGCAAGAGCACGAAAATGAGTTACATAGAAGGCTACATAACTGCCTTAGAGGCAAGAAACATCAACCACCAAAAAGGCTGGGGGAAAAAAATTGGGAGTGCTGGAAAAGTTGGTAGAGTCTCTCCAAAATTAGAAGGAAAAAGATACCGCAATCACTAGAAACAAAAAGAATGATCTAGAACCCCGACAGGAGGTTAAAGAAAAGATTAGAGAAAAAACAAAACTGGGCCCGATACTACCCGTGGCTACCAAACTGACAAACATACCTGCCACAAGAACACTGGTGGTCCTGAAGCTTGCAAGCCAGGAGACAGACCACCCATCAACGCATAAACATACCAGGAACCAACAAAGTCACAGATTAAAAAAACAAAACAAAAAAACACCTCAAGAAGAAGAATCTCCCAAAAAAATCACTGTTAAATAAAAATGTAACAAATTCCACCCGATCACAGAGATCAGCAGAGGAATTTATGATAGAGTCAGATCTGATGAACCTATCCGAACATTGGGAAAACAATCCAAATGAATCAGACCAAGAGGTGTTCGTCATAGAAACCGAAAGAAGGGGAGCAAACCCACTCTCAACGAAAGATAAGGATGACGGTACCCTAGAAATTGGCAGAACTCAAGCATTAAAAAGGACCAAAGGAACACCAATGGGCACCAAGAAGCAAAACGGTCTAATCAATTAAGTAAAAAACAAAACACTAGCGAGCTCTGTGATAAGGAAAGGACACAAAGACTGAGAAGGGAATCGAAAAAAACACAAACTGGCTCTATAGAAAAAGCTACAACGGAAATGAAAAAAACAAACAAAAAAAACACATTCAAAATAGAGCAATCCAAAAAAATGGAAGAGTATACGATCTTGAACAGAAAAACAATATTAAAAATGACGAGCAAAACGGCCTCACTGAAAGAAATTAAGAAGGAAGACATCAAACTCGTCGAACCCTATCACAGAGGAAACATAGCGAAAGCATACCTCCATATCACGGTGGCCGGGATTTTAGGTCATCGGCCTTCAGAGAAATGGAGCCGCTTGGTTTCAGATTGACAGAAATAAAAGTACCCTAAGGTAACAGAAGAATATGTGGCACAAACAAAAGCGCGGAAGTCCACAAACATCACTATACTTCAAATACAGAGGGGTTATATCGTGATCAGAGAAAAGGCAGGCAGATGGTTACCATCGCCTAACCCAAAACACTCCAAAAAGAGCTGGTCGGAATCGACCCCGGCGACCTAGCTTTGAAGACGAAAGAGAATACTCTCAGGAACACCAAACAAGATACAACCTCAGTCAACGACCACGCACGATAAACTGAAGGATGGGCACATCCAGTCCCCTTCAAGCCCTCGAAAATAGGGCGTAGCTACGCACCCAAGAGAAGAAAGCCGTCAACCCCAAAAGGCCCGTGGTTATGGCTCAGAACAGCATGGAACACGAAAAAAGAAAAATAGCAACGACATCCAACCTCGATCCCCAGACCTGAAGGATCCGAAACCTCAACGGAAGCAACATCTACCGAAAGATATACCTTGGGATCATGTAACACGGCAACGGTTGGGGACGTTAATCTAGGCCAATACGATATTCTATGTCTACAAGAGACCCGGTTGTCGGACAAGCCAGCTTTAGACGGATTTATGGTGGAAATATCGCCAGCCTGCAAGGGCCTCTTAGGTCACCCGTCGTCGGGACTATTGACAGCTATTAAAACAGGCTCAGGCTTAACCACACCGAGGAAGTTGAAAGAATCCTATGAAATGCTGGTTACTCCGACAACATGGATTGACCAAGCCGCAACATTGGCCAAGGGAAACTCAACGCAATTAGTAATAACACATATTGGAACCCCCACGGACTACTACTAAAGCCTTTTGCGCAAAAATGGATCTTGGCGGAATGCGCAAAAATGGATCTTGGTGGAATACGATACATTTGAGATCATCATCTGCGGCGATTTGAACAAAGGGTAACACACACCAGGCTGATGACAAGGATCACGTGACACAGGGTGCAACAGTGGATCATGGAAAGGCCTGGAAGTCCATCACTGAACCCAGGAATCTGCACGATATCTCGTCTTTGTACCCGGAGCAAAACAACATTCCGACTTGGGAACGTTTAAATGCAAAAAGCCACGCGGGACTACATTTTTGTAACCCAAGGCTTCCTACCTGGTAGTCTATCCTTCGAAGTCCAAAGAACTACCCACAGCGACCACAATCTTTTAATATGTTCATGGCGGGGAAAGCACCCAGAAAAACAGATTTACAACTTCAACGTGGAGGCAAACCACCAACAATCAAGGCTACGCCTGACAGCAGCAGACATAGAGAAGATCCACGCGCAATATGAACAGATGGTATACACTGGGACGGAAGAGCTACCAAACTACTTGCCTCTACTTCTAGCTTACAGAATCCCGGCAGCAGGTCAGAAAAAGAAAGCTGTTCGACCCAATTACGCCTATGATAAAGCAGTGGTCGAGAAAAGAAAAGTGGTGAGAAAACACAGGAGAATAGCAAAAAAAACAAACAAGAAGCATGGGAAAGATCGCAAATGGAAACAAAAGCCTATAGCAACTGGCTAAAACACCACAGACTGCTCCTCTATCAACAAGATTCCGAACAAATGCTGAGAAAGAGGAGCCCAAAAAATCTGGATTTCTGGTCAAAATGTTAAACACAACTTCAACTAAAGAGATTGTGAATGCTGTATCGGAAGAAAAATGGTGTACGTATCTAGCAGCTCAATTCGAAGCACCAAAGACCAGCGTACGTAGAGCAGAAGAAGCGGATAAATCAACACGGGTAGAGGTTTCGAATGAAGATGACATTGAAAATGCTATCGGCAAACTGAAAACCTTGAGAGCTCCGGGCCCGGACGGCCTCACCAATCTGGACCTGAAACAATCTCCAAAGGAGTGGTCAGTGGTAATTAGAAAAATCTTTACTCACTTGCGAATAAACAGAAATGATTCCAGAAACGTGGCTGAACGCCGTAATCGTCCCAGTGTACAAAAAAGGAAGTAGAGAAAATCCAGAGAGCTATAGGCCGATAGCTCTGCTGGACATTATCGGCAAAATATTCGTTCCACGACTACTGGACTATTTCAGAAGCTGGGCCAAAAAGGCCCCGTGCATGGACATTTTCCAAACAGGTTTGCAGAAAAATGGCAGTACGGCGGTAAACATCCTAAAAGCAAAAGTCAAAGAAGAAGCGCCGAATGTGTACGTTAGTAGATCTATCTAAAGCGTTTGACAAAATAGATTGAGAAAAACTCTGGACCAAATTAAAAGACTGGAAATGTCCTATGTCAATCGTGAACCGAATAAAAGCACTGTATGCGGATACAAATATCCGGGTAAAACTAAAACAAACAAGGAACCCTGTTGGATGAGATACCGGTCCAGCGAGCAGTGAAACAAGGATGCCCTTTAGCTCCGGCCCTCTTCATTTCCTTTCTTAAAGATTACCAGTACGATGAAGAAAAAATAAGGGCCTTTCCACCAAAAATAGGAAAAGCACCTGTACCACGACTCCTATATGCAGATGACACCTCATAATAGACCAAACACAAGTAGATCTACCACGCAAATTAATAAACTTGGCGAGATACATTGATGACAACATTTTAGAAATCAACAAAATGAAAACTAAGATCCTGGTCCTAAACAAAACAGCCAAGAAGTCCTCTAAACAGCCAAAATGGTTCCTGGACAAAACAAAAATTTAAATTGTCAAACAGTTCAAATACTTAGGAGTGATCATCGATGGGTCAGCAAGAGAAAAGGCAATGCAAGATCTACTCTGGGATAAAGTCAAACGACTAACAGCCCAAACAAGAGCGGTCGATAAATTTGGAAAATTCTCGCACATGCCGTCCATCACTTTCTATAAGGCGAAAGTGGTTCTGTCACTCATCCATGGCATGGAAGCAACATTAACCATGCCATGCACCATATGGCAGAAATTAGAAGGCCACGTCTGGAAAGCGGTTCTGGGTCTACCGAAGTCGACATCTATGCCTGCAATAAGACGAGAACTAGGTTTGGTCTCATTGGCAGCAGCGGTAGATCAAAGTACAATGAGACTGTATAGAAAAATACCAATGGCGGACGGCCTCCCGATCTACAACATCATCGCAGAAGAACTAGCCAATGGAACATGCAAGGCACTGAACAAATGGGCGGATAGGCAAAAAGAAATCCTGAACCAAATAGCATGCTCCGAAAAGGATTTGAAAGAAAACCCAGAAAGAGTCAAACGAAAAATAGAATACATAGACTGGATCAGCACAATTGAGAAAGTGTCCACAAATAAACGGCTGGCTCATCTTCCTCCCACATTTAACAAAGTCAAGGCCCCCGCTGAACTATTGTGCAAAGTTTACGAACAAAAAACTGTGATGCATGTTCATGAAAGCTAGACGCAACTTATTGATGACCCACGAAATCTTGGCGATTGATCCACTTCAACCAACAAGGGCTGCCGCATATGCAAAAACGAGCAAACAGAATCACTGAAACACTTAGTGCTGGTACGCCCAGAGACACAGCAAAACAGTCGCCTACCTTCAGCCCCTCTTGCAAGGAGCCGTTACGGTGGACGCAGATGTGATATGGAATAGGATAATATCAGGAGAGTCTTCAAGATGGACACAGGCAATGGTTAAACTAATAGAACTAGCCTTCAAAAAGATCAACCTGCCAACAACAGAGGTGGTGGTCAACCAAGGGGGCCCAGAGATGGGAAATGCGATCGAAAGTCGATGGACTCCCTAGGTACGAACAACCCTCAAGTACTTTACTGACTCCAAGACAGTCAGAGTCCTATTCACATAGAGCACAAACATTCAGAGTCGATGATTCTTGTAAAAATCAAAAGATTCTTTTTGATTAAAATTCAAGTTTTAAAAAAAAGTATATATGTATGTAACTGTCACAAGACCGAGCGCCTAGCTACCCCTGGGTTCACTGTTGCTATATAAGCAAATAAACGAAAGCATTCATCTTTCCATTTGATGCTGTTTGATGGGTTGTGTATGATAGAATGCTTCAATGATGCCAACAATGTATGTTTTGTATTTTCCTGTGATGTCATTGTTAGACAAATTATTTTTGAAACTTGAAAAATCCTACATCTCTTTGGTCACAGAATGTTGGCAAGTATTTCCTTATAAAACGTACCCATCCTAAATTAAGCCTCGCCGATTGTCACGCACAGCTGAGACTCCTGTCTCATACTCACGGAACTGCACTCAGTAAATTACACCACGATTTCCATAGAACAGCCCCAGCATCGAGGAGTAAGCCTTGACACACGCATGGTATGGTGGACACCCGCACGTTGATATCGCGCCTATTCTAAAGTTTAGATACGTATCCGCGCACTGAACTGTGGCCAATTTCGATAAGTCTAGCAGCGATTAGTTACCCACCCACACGATCTCTTCCCTCTCCATCACTCACCCGTACGAGTTGCTCTGCTTCTTGTTGTTGCTGTAGTCGTCTCCCAGGTCCAGACGGTGGCGCTTGGACATGTCGCTTTGTTTCGTAGTGGCGCCTGGATATGTTCTCTCGCTATCGGGCTGCTGATAGTCCTACTATAACAAGCAAAAAGAGCTAATATGGCGACCGGTTCCCCACTCCAGGTCGCTGGGTACCGACCCCGCGTGTCTCGGCTCCCAAACAAACCCTACAGCAGAGAAGGCCGCGCGCAATGTGTGCCGGGAACTGACGCCGCCCGCAACTCTTTCCAACAACTTGAGTTCCAGAGGGCTCCGCGTGCCAGTGATTTAAAATGTGCTTGCCTGAGTCGACGAGTCCAGACCCACACAGCAAACAAATTGCCACTGTAAAGGGAAATCGGGCTCAAGCCCACAGAGCACCACTGAAGGCCATGGGCACAAAAGATTGCCAGCTGACAATGCGCATGCGCGGCGGCCATCATGGAACTTTTTTTTTAAACGTATGACATTTTCAAGAATAAAAAATATGTTTGCAGTGAACACTTTGAACAATATAATCCTAAAGTCATAACATTTCTTTTAATGCAATTACATAAAGGCAAACATTAACCTCACACAATCAATGTATTAATAAGGTGTTCTCTTTGTTGCTATCATAAATAATCTATTCAATACTTCCTGGGCTACATGATTCGGGAGATTCACAGTGACTTATTTAGTGCATAAAGAAAGGCTGCTATTCATGTGCTATTTCAAACGTACCTTATAACACGGCGAGCGTACGTAAAATATAACCATGGGACTTACATTTCGATCTTAACATGCATGTACACAGGAGGTTTGCTTTGCGGCATTTCATTAAGCTCGGTTTTGTAGTCCTTCGTTTGTATCCCCACAAGGAAATGTTCTGGTGTCTGCGCATGCTAGTCAGTATTGCAATGTTTGAAGAAAAAGATAAGCTCGATGCCCCCTCAAAACAAGCCCCAAAACAAGCGGACGCCAACCCAAAGAGGCTGAAAAAATAAGCGCATGCCTGAAACACCGGCTAGTTAAACTAATCATTGATTGGCATAACTAATAGTTCTGGCATTTGGAATTGTTTATTGCATTTTAAATGTGGTAAATAGTGCTGATTTTCCATACTAACGTTATAGAACATCTAGATTTTATTAAAGACAGTGAAGGATTCTATGTCAAGACTGTTAACGGTTGCCGATGTGCCCCTCCAGCATATATGCCAACCCTGCCGATATAGGCTGGAGACTCCCGACTTTTCACAGAAAAATATTTCTATTTTTGACGTTCTCCCACCTATATTCATTCTAGCCCCAATGCATACATGCCAACATTCGGACGCACCTGGGAGGGAGATTCATTAATTCTAGCCCCAATGCATACATGCCAACATTCGGACGCACCTGGGAGGGAGATTCATTAATTCTAGCCCCAATGCATACATGCCAACATTCGGACGCACCTGGGAGGGAGATTTCGCCTGGAAAATCAGGAGGCCTACATTTTGCCATAGAAATGCACGGGGGCTAAATTTATTTTAGGCAGGTGACCGTGAAAAATAGCTATATTTTTTACAAAAAAATTGGAAGTCTCCCGCATGGCTTCCAACCTTTTTTGTCACCAAGGCGGGTGAAAACACCCGATTTTCTTTTTCGCGGGTGAGAGGCCCATAGAAGTGAATGGGCGTATGAGGGGCTTGGCGGGTGATTCATCAGCTTTCAAGGCGGGTGACACCCGCCAAAAGTGGGTGAATTGAGAGCTATGGTCTCTCCCCTAAATCGGGAGGGTTGGCATGTATGCCAATGTATTCATATGGGAACATTTTTATCTCCCTATTTCCCTGACAAAATCTACCTCCCAGTTGAGTCGGAATGTTGGCATGTATGCTTCTGCCCAGTGAGTCCCCCCAGCATACAGAGCACACGAGACACAATGTTGTCTGTCCAGTCTCCACGGTCGCACTTGCGATGGCACACCCGTTAATTACGGGCACACACAACAGAGTTGCGTCACTTCACTGCGTGTGTGCAGTGGTGGAAATGGAAAACATTTGGTGGGATCCCACAATGGCCGGGGCGGGGGCGGTGCTCGAGGGGGTGAAGCTGGCAGTTGACCTCTGATCAAATGAATCTTTGGGCCTAATTCACAGAGTGTTTCCCACAGGGTTTTTTTTATTTATATAACACTTCTGTGAATCGGGCCATTTATTTGGTTTATAACTGTTCTGATGAAGAATTGTTTAACAGTCATGGCCGGGTTTCTAAAAAAATAAAATTAAATAAAAAACACCCTCAGGTCTGTGAGGGGGACAGACCTCTCACTGGATGCTTAATCACCCGGCAGAAAAAAATCTAAGCAGACAAAAACAGACCTATATATATTTTAAAAACGTTGCAGAGTATGCATGGCAGGCCTGACCCAATCGATATCCCTGTATTCAGATGATGCTCTGTTATACATCCGGGAACCGGACATACATCTGGGTCCAGGAATAGAGGCGATGCACAAATTCACAGAATATTCGGGATATAAAGCTAACCATTCTAAATCTGAAAATTTTCCCCTGACCCCGGCCACTAGATGTCCAAACAACACGCACGGCCTGCAGTGGTCCCCGGACAAGATAAGATACCTGTGGGTTATCATTTCGAGAGACAGAATATCCCTACTTTTGAATAACCACGAATCTCTATTGAATACGATTGCTACTAAACTACGCTTCTGGGCCAAACTTCCTATTTCACTTATAGGTCGGGTAGCTATAATAAAAATGGTCATTCTTCCTAAACTATTGTACATATTTACTAATATTCCGATCTGGCCTGGCAGGCGGTTCTTTGACACTCTTAGATCTATGGTGGTGGAATTTGTCTGGTGTGGGGGGCGGCCAGGATGAAATAGGAAGAAATGGTGGAGCCATATAGCAAAAGTGGCATAGCAGCTCCGGATTTCGAATTATACTATCTAGTTGCACAGGCCCAGTTCGTTAAACACTGGTATGATAAGAAGGACACCTCACCCCACATTTGCCTAGAAAAACACGCTGCACACCCGACTGATATAAGATCGGGCATCTTTGAAAAAAAACACAGGGATGAATGCCCATTCGATCCAGTTAGTACAACAGCTCAGGCATGGTTCAAACTTTACCGCAGGCTTGGGGTGGAGACACCTTACTATGCTGAGGCCCCGTTCTGGAACTTCCCCAGTATAGCACCCACATATGATCCAAGTATACAACACAAATGGGACCCTGGAGGAGGAATTTAAAATCAGAGACATATTCCCCAATGGTAAATTTATAACGTTGGAGGAATTTAAAACAGGGATGGGAAGTGACCAATTAATGGTATTGCAATATCATAGAATGAGATTGGCTTTTAAGGTCAGGTGGCCAATGTTCCCAGATGAACCCCCACCACACCCGTGCCTGATGACCCTATCCACCCAGTCAGGAACAAGTGTCTCCGGGCTATATGCGACTGTGCAGGCTAACACTCCAACGGTAAATGTAATAAAGGCCTCCTGGGAAGCAGATCTGGGTGAAAATATAAATGATAGAACCTGGGTAAGGTACTGTGAATTGAACAAGAAGGTATCCATGAATGCGGGCCTCAGGCTGATCCAATTTAAGATGTTGAATAAACTGCACTATACCCCCAAAAAAGTTGCGATGTTTGCAAATAGCAGTCCCGGAAGGTGTCAGAAATGTAGGGCAGATCAATCTGATTCGATACACATGTATTGGAGTTGTCCTCATGTGCATGTATTCTGGGGCGATGTAGCAAACATTTTGGAGGAAGTAACGCATATACCGGCAGACCTCACACCACAAAAATATCTGTTTGGGGATATTGTCTGGCAGAGGGACTCCCAGGACCCCCCTTGTTAATTTGGGGATATTGGTAAACAGTCAGAAGCAACGAGAAGGCTCTTCAATATTGCATGCGTAGTGGCAAAAAAGTGCATTCTGCAAAAATGGAAGAGTGCACAGGCACCGCAAGTGAGCCACTTCCTTAAGGAATTGATGTATGTCAATGAATGTGAAGAACACTATGTAATGTCACTCCCGAGTTCATGTAAACCGAAGGACATTTGGGCCCTGTTTAGAATATATCTATGCGAAGCAGACTCAGCCAGTAACAGCCCGGCAGGACCCAGTGATGCGTCCAATCAGTAATACTGTTTACTCTGTTGTTTAACTGAACTGAATGTTGCTGTTCTAGAGATATGTGATATGTGATGTTGTTGCAACGCTATGTACCGCGAGCATTAAATAAAGTTTAAAAAAAAAAAACATTGCAGAGACCTAGCAAAGCTCACTGTGTCAGCCAGCGACGCAAAGAATAGGAGAACAGGAAGAGTGGTGAGTAGTTTTGTTTTCTGCCAGTCACTTCTTTTGTTCTGCTCTAAGATTTGGCAGACGACTCAAAATGATAGCTTAGAACCTGAAAAGTGCAAAGCAGTGTGACAGAAATAGTCGTTGCATCCAGCATCCGAATGAAGCCACTGCAAGATTTTTATTGTATATTGCTTTCAGTTGTACATGTAGCGAGCATTGTGCCTTACACACTAGTGCCAAAGCTGGATGTAAAAGCCAATGCAGCGAAAAATAATAATAAGAGCAACAGTGTACAGCGGACACAGGATGCGAGGAAATGGAGGTCTGCATTCTTTAGGGAGTACAAAACAGGGGAGTTTTTAGCAGCGCTTGAGCTCACTTTCGAACCACCCATGTTTTGTCAACGCCTGGGGTGAAAATATCAAATAACTATTTTAAAAGAACTACACGTTTCCCTTTTTCTTTGAGAGCTGATCAAATCCCTGTGCTTTATTGTATGCAGCAGCACATCATTGGATTCAGAGGGATACCTCTCCCTTTTCTTTTTCGAGTATTTTCTTTTTTTGGTTATGTTTCAGGGACCGTGATTTTGTTTATTTCTTCCCGATACTGTGCTGTCCTGCTGTGTACACATAGGGGAGTGGAGCCAGAAGAGTGCTCAAGGCAGCAATGTGCTGCTCCGCCCCTCCCACTTTATGCCGTTGGGGGCGCTTTAAACATTTTTTTGTAAGTAATCCAGCGCAGAGCATGGGCTGGCGGCATCTGACTCTGGTTGGATCCCGAGATCCGGCTACACATCTGGTGCCAGATCTCGGATCCGGCGAGAGCCGGCCCAATGACCAGCGCTGCGCATGTGCCCTTAAAGGGGCAGGCACCACACTTCTCCTTTTTCATAACATACAAAACAAAAGGAGGCACACATATATACTTTGAAACATTTCACTGCACACTTAACAACACTCCTTTATTTGCTTCCCTCCCAGGCCCACAAATCTCGGTGTGCAGTCATAATGTCGACATCAATAATGTCGACAGTCAAAATGTCGACAAAATAATGTCGAAAATGTATAATGTCGACATACAAAAATGTCGACACAATACATTTTCGACATTATTTTGTCGACATTTAATAAAAGCATAAATACATTCTCTATATATATACACACAAATACGTTGTTGATGGTAAGTTTGATATATCAGTATGTTTATTAAATTGAAAGTAGTATGTGTAAGTAAACGTAACTGTACAACATAATAAATAAATAAAATTAACAATACTTTTACTTTAATAAATATATAATTAAATACAACACCTTTGTGTAATTCATTTTAACTTGTTATATAATAAAGAACCAGTAGATGGCGCTTGAGAGCTAAAAATGTATGTCTATAATTATTAACTTATAATTGTTTTGACTTTCTACGTAAGGTACGTAGCACAACGTAAACGTGAGCGCCATTTTTAAAGCTCACTTTCGACTTGTTTTTACCGCGGTCGCCTCCTCGTCCCTTCGCTCCATGGATTTGTTTTTTTTTTGGGCATTTCATCATTTTTTTCATGGTTTTTCATCTGACGGACCGGGTCTATGTGGATTTCAAGGATTTTGTCGTACGGATGGTGGATTTTTTTTTTCGGATATGGCTTTTTTGGAAGTTTTTATTTTCATGGAGTAGCGAGATTACCCGGAACTGATTATTGGACTTTCGAGTAATATGGATTTTGGACACTTTTCGGTGAGTTTGGATACCTTTTTTTACTGAAGCTGTGGATTTCAACAAGAAAATGGTACTTTTTCACGGTTAATGCAACGTAAGTACTCTTTTTAGCATTTTAAGTTAAAAGCTATGGAATCTAAGTAAATGTCCTTGTTCTCTACTGTGAATGCTTGTACTAATTGCACTAATTTACTATCATAGTCTCTGTATTTTTTGGTTTTCGGTGCCTGATTTGCCAAAGAAATTGTTTGCGAAATTCTCATTTCTTGGTGTTGTTCTTCTAACTTTAAGTCTCGCAAGAAATGCCACAAACTTGGATTTTGGGTATTGAAATTTTTACTTATGCGGCTATGCCAGCCTTCTAATGCGTTATTTGTTCGGGGTTTGTTCTCCATGGTGTTGCGGTAGCAGTTCCATAACTCAATTGTGTATTTTGGTCGGCGTCTGTTGCCACTCCGTGTTAACTGGCCTATCCATGTATTTTCGAAGTAGTCTAGTAAATTTGTTAATTCATTCTCATGATTTTTATAGTATTCACTGTCAATTAAATGTTCGTAATAATTAATAACATGATTCTCCGGTACAAAAGCCAATGCAAAAAGTTTTTTTACGTTAATCTGAAAGTAACTGTCCTCCGTATATTTTGCTGACAAACCTAATTTCTGTATTTTTCTCCAAACACTTTGAGTGAAATGAAAAAAACAACCCTTTATTGTAGTGTCTTTGTACACGCATGAAAAACCCTTGATTTGTGCTGTTTCAAAATCCATGATTATTGTCTCTGGTTGTGAATCTGGTGTAGTTTCCTTAATTTTATTGTATACGATTTTGTAAGCGTCCTCTGTTTTTTTTGGCATCAAAAAGTAAATCAGTGGTAATGTTTTGTCATTGATTGTTCCATGGACAGTATAAAATTGAAAAAACGGGTGGGGGCATACTTTAAACGTGGCGTCACTTTGCCAATATTTGCTTTGACTTAGATGGCGAAAGTTTTCAGAGGTAGCGAACACCAAGATTTTTTCATTGTTTATTCCCATTTCGCCACAATAAAAATGTTCTCCTCTCGCTGTAATCTTAAAAATATCCGGAATACGTATATGTTCAAAGGATGTAGGTGGAGGGGGTAGGTTTTCATTGGTATGTTTTGCTCGGTTCATAGTGCGTTGCATCAACTTTTCAGCTGGTAATTGCGCTGTTACATGCGTTGGTAATTGGCCACAAACTTCCCTGAGTACCGATCCACTAGTTTCCCCCTCATGTTCTACTGCTTTTCTTTTAAGTTCCGTTAATGTTTTCCTGATGATTATATTTGTTTGATCAGGCATATGATTGTGTTCAGCGTTTCCCTTTACATCTGTTCCCACTGTTACTGCGCGGGCTGAACATTTATTTTTTGTATATTCTGTGCAGCGCCAGTATATTCTCTCTTTTCGCTGAAGTTCTTTACAGAATATGTATCCATTCCATACCAGCTGCTTACTTCCTTTTTGGCTTTCTATAAATTCTATTTTGTTTTCCATTTTATCACCTGAAACGACACGTAAAAATAATTTTTTTGAGGTACTGTATACTATTTCCTTTATTGTAGACGTAATTTTTCATAATGGTAGTGCGTCTTACCTTTTCGCTAGAAAAAAGTACGAAAAAAATGCTGTCAATTGCCCGAAGTAACCTCTCAAGAGATGTTCTGTCAGGTAATGACGGTTTTTTCACAGCCGTTACCCGTTTCCTGCTATCAAAAACAAGGTGCTTTACTCAGGAATGTCATCTAGCGTGTTAACCATTTCGTAACCTATCTTTATCCAGTGTCACAGACAAGTGGGTGATTACGGACGAAGGGAAGGGGAGGGGGTGCTGGGATGGTTCGTGATGGAGGGTGAGGTTGGGGGGTTGGGGGGGGGACCCCCCCCAATGATTATTTCTGGTTATTGTCTATGATAATCGACCATTTTTTTTGTCGACATTTTTTTTTCGATAAATTGACTTCTTCCATTCTATGTATAGGATGTCGACATTATTGTTTTCGACATTTTCTTTTCGACTTTTTTGCATGTCGACATTTTTTTGTCGACATTTTGACTATAAACCACAAATCTCTGCTCAGCCCGTGGGCTGGGCCCACAAGCTCAGGGGTCCAACACATAGTCACTGAGATGGGCAGGCTTCCCCCTCCCTACACTCTGGGGATACCTCCTGCCCTCCTACCGGATCAGGCCCTTCTCACCTGCGTCCCCTCGACCTAGAGGATTCGGCGGATGGGCCAGGCCCTTGTCCCGTACCTCGACACAGGCCCTTTGCAGGTTTACCATCGGCCTAGTCCCGCCCACCTTCTAGAAAAAGTTGGCATTTTGGGTAACAGTGGCAGTCCCATCTGATGCAGTCACCATTGAGCCACACACTGCAACCACGTCCATGGGACTAAGCTCATAAGTCAATGAGAGCTTGCCTTGTGGATGCCGGTTCTTCACTAGCACTTCATCACTGGGAATCAGTTGCCGGGCCGGAGTCCTCTTCTGACGTTCTCTCCCTCTGTCGTTAGTGTCCTTTTGTACTTCACCTGAGCATCATCAACCACAACTGGTTCTCGCTCCCTCACTTCAGGTATTAACCCCCTTGGACACTGTCGAAACATTGCTTCCGCTGGTGCCACTCCAGTCGACGCATGAGGGGTGGCACTATACTCCTTCAGGAACTGGTATAGCGCCTGTTGCAGACAGTGGCCCTGGCCATGAGCGATGTGGATCACTGTGATGCTGAAAATGAATCGGAAGGACAGGGCCTCCGTATCCTTGTCCTTTACTGCTTCTTATCGTGTGTTCTGTCGTGTTTTCCATGCAGGAGTTCACGTGGGACTCCTGGCGGTGCAGCTCTCTCTCTTTTGGTTTGGTGAACGGACCCGTGGGATACCCTTATGGCACCCATGGGTGGGGGTACAACAGTGCTTTAAGTGGGGTAAGAAATTGAGGGGGGGCCCTCGTTTGGGGGCGTGACTTTCATTGTGGGCGTGGCCTAAAAGTGCACAAATCATAGTAAGGTGCGCAAACAAATATATAAATGTATGTGAGCATTTATATGTTTGTATGCGTACTACTATGGTGTGTGTACTTTTCAAGCCATATTTTATAAACATAGCAATGTTACATATTTCTATGTTTATAAAAGGTGGTTTGAAAAGTGCACAAACCATAGTAAGTTATGCACACTTGTGTGCTTACCTTACTATGGTTTGTGTACGTTTCAAGCCACCTTTTATAAACATAGATATTTGTAACATGTTTCTAAAAGATGGCTTGGCACGTAAACAATTCAAGGCATGACGGACAAAACAAACCGCAAGGTGGCTTTGTCCGTCGACAAAGCTTTATAAAAGATGCCTTGAATTGTGCACGTTTCAAGCCGTCTTTTATAAACATAGAAATATTTCTACCTTTATAAAAGATGGCTTGAAACGTACACAGTTCAAGGCATCTTTTATAAAGCTTTGCCGACGGAGAAAGGCACCTCGGGCTCTGTGATCTATCTGCTATCACTGAGCCCGAGGTGTCTTTCACCCTCTGCGAACCCGCGGGCTCCATGATTTAATCTGCATATTAGATCACGGAGCCCGCGGGGGTCAGTGACCTGGGGAGGGAAAACAAAGGGACAGTAACTTCCTCTGATGACCCTGATGAGGGGTCATCAGAGGGAGTTACACTAACTGACAGAAGTGCCGCAAGCCTCAGCGTTGCTGTGGCTGGCTGGCACTTCTGTCAGCTTGGCCAACATAATGACGGGCGCATCTCCCGTCGCGGCTGCGGCCGCGGCGGGATAATGCATCCCGCAATGTTGTGTGGGACGGGGGGCCCCGGCTGGGCCCCGGCTCAGCCCCACTTTCTGGAGACTGCCGGGGCCCGGCCCCGGCAGGCCCCGGCCCACTTAAAGCACTGGGGTACAACCCTGTGCCCCTAGTGTATGTTTTTGGGCACCTGTGGGTGGCCCACAGAGCAGGGTATGGGCTGGTGGCAGCTCCATGCTGAAGTTGACAGGTGCGCGGAGTATCCTCCATTTTGGGATACCCCGGCCCTGCCATTGGGATCAGTTGATTCCTGATGGAAAACAAGATGGCCCCTGTGGCCTCTTGCTTTCTATTACCCATTACCTTGTTTTCCCAAAGTCCTGGGAAGCCCTGACTCTGTCCCTTCCCCCTGACTGGCTGTTGGGTGGAAATGCTATATATGGTGTTGTTGTGAAGGCCCTGCCAGACTAGCTGGAGCCTTCCCGGTGATGTATGTTGTGGGTACCTCCTGTGGGTGGGACCTGGGTGAATAGAGTGTGTGACGAATATGCATTTTGTGTTGTGGGTGTCTAGTATCTGGTGGTTGACACAATGACTGAGACAACCCTGTACGAAACCGGTATGAATGCAGCTTGGAGTATTGAATGGATCGGAACTTGTCCCAATACACATAACTTGTTGTGAGTGTCTGGAGAGAAGTGAATAACCTGAATAAGTCGTGTGCCTGATTGGCTGCCTGCCTGCATGAATGCCCGTAGTCGTGATTGGATGCTTGAGTGTGACCCAGCAGAATGAATGGGAGATCAACAGTATATCTGGGGACCTCTCACTGCTAGGAATCGTGTTCAGAAGCTGAAGTCCACTACGACGAGTAACTGGAGTAACTGACGCTTGACCTTGAAGCCCTGCTGGACGAGAAGAATTGCTGTTGCTCTCCTTCACAATCTGAAAGCTGCTGTGCCTTCAAGGACTGACCCAGAGAGGACCTGGTAAGGCGCCCTCTTCCCGAGCTACGAGGGACCATCGTGCACAGCTGATCTTTGCCAACGCTCCCTGGTAGACAGACCTTCGACAGGCTGCCGACCCGATACGGGGACTGCTGCGGAACTCCAAGGAAAAGCACTCGGTCTGTTGTCCGCCACTGTCGACGACCGCCGTCGCCGACCGGAGCCGCCGTGCTCCCGTTTGCCTAAGAACTTCAATTGATCATCGGACACTCTCGCCTGCATCGTCATCCGCTTGTCTCCCGCTGGAGAAGGCCCGACCGTCGACGCCCCGAGGAGCATCTACCGGTGGGTTTCCCGCCACCTAAAGACCACATGGACGCCGATGACTCGACGCCCTTACTGGGCCACAGTTCTTCATCATCTCTTTGCGGTCCAGAACTATCGTCACTGAGGTGCCACGCACGCCTCTTCCTTGCAGGAAGCCAACGCTCTGTCGTCGACGAGCACCGCTAGGAACGCAGCTGCCACTTCCCTGCCGTAGTTCAACCTGTTCACCGTCAGACGTTCGACGACCTGTGACTCCCGCCTTAAAGGGAGGGCACTCAAGAAGGGCCGTCGATTCCCCGACACCGAACGCCAAGGTCTTCGACACCTCTCGACGATCCGTGGCTCCTGCCTGAAAGGGAGTCACTCAAGAACGATCGGTCGACGCATCATCAGAGACCTACTCCACCACGTACATTGGGGGGGTAAAACCTTAATAGGAGGAAGTGAGACTATTGAACATATGGACTGGGCTTGTGCTATATATTTTTATTTACAGGTTGCCCAGGTGGGGGGATCTCCACACAGAACTGTGCCTCGTGGTAGGGGTCAGCATTCTGCCTAGTGTTTCCATCATCTTGCGTTCCTTCCTATCTCTATTGCTGGTTTCCTAGTTATTAATCTGTGTGACATTTTAACTGTACAGTTGATGCACTTTAATGAGATTTGATAACATTAGTGGTACCACTTTAGAATTTTATATATTTATCATTATTGATTTCCGAGAACAAAGTGCGTTATTGTGATCATGTACATACCCTTGAATATTAATTATATAAAGACTGTGTTTTCAGTAATACAGTGTGTGGACATTCCATGTGGGGGTTCGGGGACTACACTGTACTTAAGAACCAGCCTGCATCACCTCCTGAGAAGCTAGGCCTTGATTGCTCGACCATGTACCAATAATGGAGAATCTTGGCTGGGGTCCTCTGTGCCTCTCCTCTACCATATAGAGAGCGGAAGTACAGACACCCCCTACCAGTCTTTACAATCACCTTATTAAGAGTCCTCATGAACCTCTCGGCTTTGCCGTTGGCATGGGGCCAAACTGGTGTAATTTTCCTGTGTTGTATGCCATACTCTGCCATCAACTGGGCGAAGCTGTCCCCTTGGAATGGCGGTCACTTGTCGGAGCACAGGGTCTGAGACAACCCATGAGTGGCAAAGATCTTTTCCAGGCAACGGCTTCCTTGTCAAACGACAACAATTCGATGAATTCGACCTCAGGGTACCGTGACCACTCACCCACCACCACCAAGAAGTGAGTGTCTCTGCCCGTGGACCTAAATTCTGCATGCACATTCTCCCAGGGCCTTGTTCCTCTTTGCATCGTCTCATTGAGGGGCTCTCTCTGTGCTGTGGCAGCCACCTGGCACCACACACTGGCCGACACAAACTCTTCCACCCGTCTCTCAAGGTCAGGGAACCATACTTTCTGGCATAATCTTGCTTTCGTCTTCGCCGTCCCTTGATGACACTGGTGCGCCAGCTCAATTACCTGGGGGATCTTACACATCAGTATCACTATGCGGTCTCCCCTGAGAAAGAGCCCTGACTCGACAATTGTCAGCTCCTCCTTCACTCTCCACAGCTGTTCCAGTGCCAACCGCGCTTCTTGGGTCTTTTGTGCCAGGGTGTCCACCACGACTTCAACGACCCTTGCTGAAGGGCCGTCTTCAGTATCAGGAAGCACTCATCATCGGCCGCCGCCCTTTCAAGGTCTTGGAGCGGCACTGAGTTTGGGGTTGCCGATTCTACAATTAGCTGTACATGCTTGCAGCCTCCTCACCACTGATGTCTTCACGTCCTTCCACCCCGCCTCTGGGATGTCTAGGCAGATAATCTGCTGCATTGTTATTGCCCGGCTGATACGCCAGAGAAACCTCATACTCCAGGAGCGCCAGGATCCACCTTTCAATCCGGGCTGGGGTTTTGGATGACGAGCCGGCCATAATCGGCAGCAGAGGCTTGTGGTCAGTCACCACTGTCACTGGCCATTCCAGCACGTACAGTCAAAAATGCTGACACCCCCACAAGACCACCAGGGCCCCCCAGCTCGATCTGCGAGTAGCACTGCTCTGTTTCTGACAGTGCCTTGCTTGCATAGGCGATCGTCTGACCTCTACTTGTGCGTCCATTTGACTGAGGACCGCACCCAGACCAACTGGCCTGGCATCCACCACGATCTCTGATGCCAAAGACGGCACGAAAAACACCATGGTGTCTTCTGCAGTTAGCGCCCCCTTCACATATTCAAACGCAGCCTGTTCTAGAGACCCCACTACCACGTTGCATCTTTCCTGGTGAGACTTCTCAGGGGCTCCGACCTGGAGGCTAGGTTTCGGATGAAACGGCCACAATATGTGACCATCCCCAGGAAGCTCCTGACTTTGGTTACTTTCTCTGGGGGCGTTGCCGCCACAATGTCAGCCCCAACGCCTGCAGCCATTCCCGAGTCTTTACCTGCCGTTTCATGTGTTCAACCTCCGTCTTTGCAAACACCAGAATGTCATTGCTGATGTTGAGGACACCCTCGAGATCCACCAGGGCCCCACGGATGATGTTTTGGAACACTTCCACCACTGATGACACCCCAAAGCTTAGGCGCTTACACCGGTACAGGCCCCGGTTCGTGGTCAAGGTGGTAATGTATCTCGAGTCCGGGTGTAACACCACCTGATGATAGCCCCACCCACAGGTCAAGCTTAGAAAAGAACTGAGCCCCTTGCAGTTCCGCAATGATGTCGTCGATCATGGGCGTGTTCCATCCCGTCTTCTTGGAGTAATACAGCACCTATAGCTCCTGTTGATGGGCGTGTTCCATCCCGTCTTCTTGGAGTAATACAACAACTATAGCTCCTGTTGAGGCATCAGCCTCTAATATGAATGGCTTCAATTGATTAGGTTGCTTAAGAATGGGGCCGAACAAAACAAAACCTTCAAATGCTAGAATGCTTCTTCTGCTCAATCTGTCCACCTAAAAGGTCTTGCTTCCTTCTTAAGAAGAGCTGTTATAGGGAGGACTACTCTGGAAAAACCAGAGATAAACCTGCAGTAAAAATTGGCTAAGCCCAAAAACATCTGTACTTCTTTAACATTTGTAGGGGACCGCCAGGCTGCTATAGCTTCTACCTTATCAGAATCGATCCTGATCCCCTGTTCGGAGAGTATGAAACCGAAATACGGTACTGAAGAAATCGCAAACAAACATTTCTCAGGCTTTATCAAGAGTTGGTTGTCTTGAGTCTTTGAAACACGAAATGTAAATGTCTGGTATGTTCTTGTAGATTGTGAGAGAAGACGAGGATATCATCCAAGTAAACAATGGTATAAATGTACAGACTGTCCAAACATATCCTGTCCATAAATCACTGAAATATGGCTCGGGCATTCACCAAACCGAAAGGCATAACCTTATATTCGTAGAGTTCATAAGGTGTGCGGAAAGCCATCTTCCACTCGTCCCCTCTGCGGATACGAGGCAGATGGTAGGCACTGCGTAGATCTAGTTTAGTAAAGATAGAGCACCCTTGAACAGCCTCTAGGATGTCCGATATCAACGGCATTGGGTAACGATCCCTGATTGTGACCTTATTAAGACCCCTGTAGTCAATACAAGGTCTGCGTTCACTGGAATCCCTTTTGGACACAAAGAATAATGGAGCACCAGCGGGAGACTTTGAGGGTTGTATTAGTCCATTTTCTAGGTGGGCATCTAGGTACTTTAGTAAAGCTTTCTTCTCGGTCAGGGACAGGGCGAACATGCGTCCGCAGGGTACCAAGGCATTGGGGACGAGTTCTACGGGACAGTCCTCGGGACGGTGGTGAGGTAAGTCCAAGGCTTTTTTGTGTAGAAAGACTTCATTATACTGGCTGAGCTCAGGTGGTATACAGCAAATTTTACTGTTGGTGGTAGGTTCTGTAGGGAGTATTTGCACGGCCTTTTGCGCAAAATCTGAAAGACAATTATGGCGACAGTACATAGAGTGAAATGCCAGGGTATTCTTTGCCCAATCAATGGTGGGGTTATGTCTTCTTAACCAGGTGATACCCAGAATGACGGGAAAATGGCCTGCCCGAATTATATCAAAGGTCAGTATGACCTAACACTTTAACCCGAAGGGGTTCAATGGAATGGGTGATCGGTCCGGAGCTGAGGGGGGAACCATCCACCCCTTCCACCTTCTGATCTTCTTCTCTGTGGAGTCAGCACAAACTGGTCTTCTCAGCCCACAAAGTGTCAATAAATGTACCTGCTGCGCCACAATCAATGAGTGCTAAAGTGTCCAGCACTTGTTCTGGAGTGGTTATCTGTATAGACACTACCATGAGGCGAGAATCCTCTTCACCCTGAGTGGGTGTAACGGATAAGGACACGTAGGGACCCTGTGGACACCCTCGGATACCTGTCACTAATAGGTCCGAGGGCAATCGTTTCCCAAACGCCTGGGTGGTACATCGGGACAGTTCCTGAGAAGGTGCCCATCTGAGCCACAATACATGCATAGACCAGAGTCACGGCAATGTTTCCTCTCTTCTGGAGTCAGTGGGGCTCTAGCGGTACCAATCTGTATCGGTTCGTCTCTAGGTGTTCTCACAACAGGAGGTAATGGTGAGGAGGTAGGAGGGACAGTTGGCTGTGGTAGCCTAACTCTTCTTCTTTCAGCCCTACGTTCTCCAATGCGGTGCTCGATCTGCAAGACAGTAGTAAGCAAATCGGAAAATGTGGCGGGTCTGGGAATTCGTGCAAGTTCATCTTTTATTTCTTCCTTAAATCCTCTCCGGAAGATCACATATTGGGCCTGTTCAGGCCAACCGGCTTCCACTGCGAGATGTTTGAGCGTAGAGATGTAGGACAATAATTTGGATGAACCTTGGCGCAGGTCCAGCAACTCTTCACAAGCTGTGTACATCATCTCAGGACGTTCAAAAGTATCTTTAAGTCTTTGTAAGAATCCATCAAAATTCTGCAAGACGGGATCATTATTGTTAACAAGCGGGGTTGCCCAGGACAGAGCATTCCCCATCATGTTCGAAACCATGAACCCAATACGAGAGCTCACAGACTCATAAGTGTGATACCGGAACTTGAAATACAGCTGACAGGCGTCCACAAACTCCTTCAGCTTCTTGGGAGAACCATCATATTTTCCTGAAGAGAGAGTCATTGGAGGTAGGTCGGTAGACTGTACTTCCCAGGCAGCCACCAACTGTTTCAGGATTGTATTTTCTGCTTTGAGATTCTGAACCTCTAGATTGAGGCTCTGTACAGCAGCTACCAGTTCCTGTATTTGTTCGGCAGTAGCCATGGTTGGGTTTAGGCGTTGCAAACTGTCACTGTTTACACACTCTTCGCTAGTTTGCTGTGTATTCCCCTCCTCCTCACCTGAATCGGATTCCTCCTGTTGTAGCTCTTGTAGTCTCCTCTCCCAAAATACTTTTTTTTTTTATAGGTGGGTTAGGTTTGCCATGGAACAAAGCCACCGTGGGAGTTGTTGCCAACGACCCAGGGGCCCCTTCCCAGGACAGCCGGAAAAGGGGAAAAAGCTCTAAGGCACAAAAAACCCCTTACAGGTGTATCCAGAGGAAGTTCTTCAAGAAGAGCCAGTGAAAACTGGAGTAGAAGGAGGGCAGACGCGTCTGAATACGCGACAGGGTGTTCAATGGAGGGAGAAGGTAACTTCAATAGGAAGCGCGAAATCGCGGAGTATAGAGAAAAAACAAGTGGAATAAATGGTGAGTAGGTACGAGGTAAGGGAGAGGAGAGGGAAGCAAGCGGATGAGGAGAGAACCAGAGGGAAGGAGAGAGAGAAAGAGGAAGAGCCGCACCACACGCAAAAGCAGAGAGAGGTGGACAGGAGAAAGCCGCAGAAGCAGAGGAAGAAAGAGAGCAGAGAGAGCAGCGTACCAATGGTACGTGAAGGGAAAAACACTAGCGAAGGCTCCCAAAGAGGAAAAGCAGAAACGCTGAGCCAAGGGTTGCAACGCACTGTCGGCCAGAAGGGGAGGGAAGAAAAACCTTCCGGCGGGCAGTGCCGCAACAACTAGACCGCTACAGTGCGCCGTCGAAAGATGTGGCAGCGCTAGTAATGGTGGGGCAGACGCCAGCGGTCCCACAGGCGTCTGCCCAACCGGGGCATGACAACGCCACCCAGCCCTGGTTGGATGATTTGCACTCTGGAACCCTCTCCCGGTCCCTTAGTAAGGCCTCTGATTAAAGATGGGTCTTAATATTGCAAAAGGTGAATTCTCCGTCCTGCTCCTCTTGGCAAGTGCGCGTAGATGTGAGGGATGAACAGCGACCAAGTTACTTCACTTGTGCAAGCCCCCCTGTGGGAATCCAGGCCTGCTGCGACTCCGTAGGTTTGCTGCTTTACAGTCTTTATATGCAGTTCTTATGTTCCTCTTAGTTCGAAAAATAATGTCTTGCTTCTTTCCTTTTAGGTATGGAAAGGTATTTTGGTGTTGTCATGCAGTTTGAAGATCAGCATGGGCCGGTAGGCAAAAGCGCGGTGTGCGCGATGCTGTCCTGTGAGTAATGCGCAACGCGCTGTTTTGCCTTTTATGTTGCTAACCTGTGTCTTTTCTCTCCTTGCAGGTTGCGATGTTCCACGTCGAGCACCGTAATGTTCCAGCAATCATACTGACCAGGAGATGACTACCCAGGTAAGAATTGTGTGGCTTTCTTCATTCGGGAGTAAACGTGAGTAAACACTTACTAATGCTGTCTTTCTTTCTCCTCTTTTCAGGTTATGGTATTCCAGGATGCATGCGGTGCTGGATGATGGAGTCCGTACCTTCAGGTGAGTGGAACTGAAGTCAGCGATGGATTTAAGACAGGATACTGTTCCAGGTAAGTTTCATAGAGTTCTTTCTCTCTCTGCAGGTCCTTGGTTTCAGGTAAGCTGGCATCAAAGAACTGTACACGGTGAGCGTTACGCTGCCCACAGCAGAATAATGCAAAGCATATCCTGCTGTTTGGGTGCGGTTTAAATAGTCTCAGGAAAAGTAGTCCAGGTAAAATAGTCCCAGGCCTGCCACACCCAAAGTAGTCCAGGTAAAGTAGTCCCAGGCCTGCCACACCTAAAAGACTAGAACGCATAGCTCAGTTCCTTGTAACTGAGCTATGTGTGTGCCTCCATGTTGGCTGAACCCCCCAAGTTAAATAGTCCCAAGTAAATAGTCCCATTCTAATTTTGGTCTTCATGATTGTTATGAGCAACGCGCCAAAGGCGCCAGGACTGACTCCGAGAGAGTCTTGGATGAGGTTTTAAGGCCTTTGACCTTGCCCTAACTGGAAGGCTGACTTGCCAGTGAGGGCCAGGGGCAAGGGTCATGACACCCCTTGGGAATAGAAATGGCAAAGAATCAGGGATTACAAGGAAAGTATTCATGGTGCCAATGCAAATTGTTATATTTACATCCCTTATGATAATCCGCACATGTGTATAAAGTTAGGACGAATCCTTCATACTCAAAATTACCAAAAAGTATTAAGAGGGGCGAAACAATGTCTCACAGATTGCAGAGTTGGAGTGCTATGCTCTACACAAAATATGTAACCTGTGTATATAATTTGCTAAGAGATTTCAACTGTATAAAGGTACAGTTTGTGAAAAGAATCCGATTTTAGCTAAAATAACTGTGGGAAGTTTTTGAACATTGTAAACTCACATCATAAATCTGCCCTCCTGCTTTGAAATCCAACCAGTTGAGAGCGAGGCGGAGACTAGCACCCCTGACCAATCCTGTGGGTTAGAAGTGTGTTTAGCTAAGCCTGTGTCATGATCACTGCTTCCAAGGAGCCAGGACCAGCCCAACGTCCTTGGAAGCAGGCCCCTAATCCTAGGCACCAGCCGGT
Organism: Ambystoma mexicanum; assembly: GCF_040938575.1. Lineage (NCBI taxonomy): Eukaryota > Metazoa > Chordata > Amphibia > Caudata > Ambystomatidae > Ambystoma > Ambystoma mexicanum. The sequence continues at coordinate 1,265,464,977 of NC_090937.1, read as the reverse complement.
CCCCACTGGGACCTTTTGGACCTTGTCCTGGCGCCGGTGGCACCAGGCTCATCAAAACCATCGGTCCCGGCACTGGAAGCGCCGGGCTCATAATATGTGTGAAGATGCTTGGGTGGACTTACCTGCAGCAGACCATGCTGCTTACTTACCAGCCACTTAGAAGTCCTCTGTGAACAGGAACTACTTTCTTACCTGGGTGGGGCAAGCTCCACTCCCTGGATACAGCACTGGAACTCTTCTGGAACTGGAACTCTTTTCTTACTTAGGCGGGGCCGCGGAGGAAGACGCCTCATCACTCCAAGGCTATTTAAACCACACCCGATAGATGAAACGTGCTTCGCGTTATTCTGCATCTGCAGCAGAAGGCTCACCGAGTCTGTTCCAGCCTTTCTTCTTTCGATCCTGAACCTGCAAGAATTATACTTACCATTCCTGTATCCAGTCAACAGCAGCACCTGCAAAGACAAGAAACAACAGGTTAGCAAGGCAACCTTTACTCGCAGTGCTTACTTACCTGATCCATCGGCTGCGGCCATTTCTTCACGCTGCACCTCCGCCTGTGAAGACAAAAGCATTGTTATTACTTACCGGCACTCCGCGACTTCCGGATTTCTTCACGCTGCATCGCCGCCTGTGAAGACAAAAGCATTGTTATTACTTACGGACATTCCGCGGACTCCGGCGCTGCAACCCAACTTCTGAAAGACAAAAGAAGAGACATTAGACAGGTATTTACTGACGCCCATCGCGCTTGTCGCAATAGAACGCCTGCAAATACTCCGGCGTCTCTTCAGCACGAATTAAGCTGCAAGGGAAAAAGACAGTTAGAGCGCTTGCATTTACTTACGCATTTCCAGGTGCTCACTCCATCTTCCATCTCAAGAGTCCTGCAAGACAAAAAGGGAAAAGCATTATACAGAGTCCTGTTCAATATTAACGTGCCACGCACCTAAAGACTATAAAGACTAAAAAGGTGTCTGGAAACTCACCGCTCGTGCAGTTAACGACGGTAACAATCCTCTGAGTTCAAGAGGTGTATGTTTCACCAGTGAAGGAACTGGCAACGGCACCCTGCACCAGACGCAGATGGAGAGTCCAGCATTCACCTATCTAAGGTGAGCACGTTGACCTGGGCGCTCTACGGAGAAGCTAGGAAGAGAGAGAGAGAGAGGGACATTCAACAACCCAGACCATTAACCCCCATATTCTTTCACCTGCAGAAACCTCATCCTACGAGTTCGACACACAGTGCGAAGAGGTTCGACCCCAGAAGCCAATCGAGTCCTGCACATCACTTTTCGAGTCACAGACACCTTCCTGCCAAGACCAGCGCCTCTGTGGGAATCAGGTGAGCGTTACAAAACACGAAGCCCACCGCAAAACTCCTACCCAGGCGCAATGGAAACCTCAGACGCTGATCAATTAGCCCAGTTGCTCGGGGAATTAAGAGCAGAAGTACATGCAGCTCGTCAGGAAACAAACTCTCTAAGAAGAGAACTGATAATTTCCAAGGAGCGAACAGAGGACCTCGCTAGGCAATTGCTACAAACGCAGGCAGGACAGACACCTCTGCCCGCTCCAGGAGGAAGCTATCCTTCTGCATCATCTTTAAATCCAGTGCAAATCATTCTACCCGGTAATGTGCCCTTGGCTCCGCCCGAACGCTTTTCTGGTGACCCAAAGAAATTTGCAGTGTTCATCAACCAGTGCCGCCTACACTTCTTATGTCGACCAGCTGCATTCCCAACAGACCAGACCAAGGTGGCTTTCGTGCTTTCTTATCTCAGTGGCAGCGCCGCAGATTGGTCGATCCCTTTAGTCACCCAGGATGATCCGGTTTTGCATGATTTCCAGGCCTTCCAGTCCAGCATGGAGAAACTGTTCGCAAGACATGCACAAGGGCAGGCCTTGGACAATGAACTTCTTTCATTACGACAGGGTAATCAAGACCTCTTGACTTATATAGCCTCATTCAACAGACTTATAGTGGAAACTCAATGGCCCGAGGATAAGAGAATAACGCTTTTCTACAGAGGCCTGCGTGGAGAGCTCAAGGATGTGTTAGCTCAAGTTGTGAACCTTCCACAAGAATGCTCAGACTATATTGACTTAGGTGTCCAATTGGACCACAGATTACAGAACAGGAAGGCTGATCGTTCTAAATTTGATACCCGAGTGTTTTCTAAACCACAGACCTCTACTAAGGGAGCTGACACTGTGGAACCCATGCAAATAGGAGGCATGAAAGGTCCTTTAACCCAAAAGGAGCGGGAAAGAAGAAGACAGCTGCAATTATGCCTCTATTGCGGGAACTCAGGGCACTTTCTTCGAGACTGTCCAGTGAAACCAGCTAAGAAGGCTGTAGGAGCCGCAGATACCTGTACCACAAGTTCTGAGCAGGGAAACGACCTAGCCCGGCAAGTGTAGAGGTCCTCTTGCCGAGCGTTAAGATATGTCCCGTGACCTCGCATTTCGTGGTGCCCATGGTCCTCATTAGTCCTGAACGTCCGGATTGTTTGCATGCAATTGAAGCTTACGTCGACAGCGGAGCAATCGGTAATTATGTGGACCGTGAAATGGTATCAAGGATGAATCTACCCCTTGTCCCTAAGGCAGTAAAAGACGTCATTACTACAGTGGATGGCACGGAGATAGCCTCCGTACCAGTAACGCACGCCACCCAAGAAGTGACGCTAGTGAGCCAAGATGGACACCGGGAGAAAATCGTGTTCGATGTGATCAAGGCCCCTCAGTTCCAGATCATCCTGGGAATCCCTTGGTTAGAGAAGCACAATCCTCAGATCGATTGGCGAGCAAAGACGGTTCAGTTTCCAGAATGTTTTACCACTTGTTATCCTCGGCCTGATGTTTCACTGGCAGCAATCTCTTCTGAGGTTCCCAAATTACCTCCCGAATACCAGGAATTCCAAGATGTCTTTCGGAAGGATCAAGCTAACACCCTGCCTCCTCATAGGTCTTACGACTGTCAAATAGATCTGATACCCGGAACAACTCCTCCTTGCAGTAGGATTTATGCCCTCACCGAGCCAGAGAATCTTCACCTCAGACAATATCTGGACCAATACCTAGCTAACGGGTTTATCCGTCCTTCAAAATCTCCAGCTTCATCGGCTTTGTTCTTCGTTCCGAAAAAGGAAGGAGACCTTAGGACTTGTATAGATTACCGCGCCCTGAATCAAATCACCGTTAAAAACAGATACCCGTTACCTTTGATCCCTGAACTCCTGGACCAAGTCAAAGACGCATGTATATACAAAGTTGGATCTCAGAGGAGCCTACCACTTGGTACGAATAAAAGAGGGCGATGAATGGAAGACGGCCTTCCGCACCAAGTATGGGCTACTCGAATATCAAGTGATGCCCTTTGGACTTTGTAACGCTCCTGCCGCTTTCCAGTATTTTATGAACGATGTCCTTAGAGAACTCATAGATGTGTGTGTTGTTGTCTACATTGATGACATCCTTGTCTATTCATCATCTGAAGAGGAACATCAGAGACACGTTAAAAAGGTTCTCGAGAGATTGCGTCAACATAACCTTTTTGCTGAGCTTGAAAAATGCGTTTTCAACGTAACTGAAGTTGAGTTCCTGGGATTCATATTGTCACCTAACGGAGTCCATATGGATTCAAAGAAAGTCGATGCAATCATCAAGTGGCCATCACCAATCTCTGTAAAAGGAGTTCAAAGCATGTTAGGCTTCGCTAACTTTTACCGCAGATTCATTCCTGAATTCTCTCGGATAGTCCAGCCCATCACCGCTCTGTTAAAGAAGAACAAACGTTTTGAGTGGTCTACTGAAGCAGAACAAGCTTTTCAGGACTGAAAAGCTAAATTCATTTCTGCACCTGTTCTAAAACATCCTCGCCCAGAACACCCCTACATCGTGGAAACGGATGCTTCTAGTCTTGCTATGGGGGCAGTTTTATCACAAAGAGATCCGGTCACACACCAATTACATCCTGTAGCCTTTTGGTCCCGCAAATTCTCGGCTCCCGAGATCAACTATTCAATTACAGACAAGGAACTTTTAGCTATCAGATCGGCCTTTAAAGCCTGGCGGCATTATCTTTTGGGAGCCAGACACACAGTCACCGTAATGACTGATCACCGCAATTTACAATATCTGAAGACGGCCAAAGCTCAGTCTTCCAGACAGCTTCACTGGGCTCTGTTTCTGGCTGAGTTTGACTTTATAATTACTTATCGACCAGGCAGTAAAAACGGAAAAGCAGATGCCCTCTCCCGGATGGGAGTAGATGAATATTTGACCAATCCAGAACCAATACCCATAATCCCAGAACAAAGGATTTTGGGTTTGGTCAGCGCTCAATCCTTTGAAGACATCAAGACTACAGTCAAATCACTCCTAACTCCGGCCGATTTGCAGGACTGGCAATTAAAGGGAAAAGAATTCTCAGTGGATCAAGACCTACCATATTTCCGAGGACGATTGTACTTGCCCTGTGAGAAAATACAAAAACAAGTAATCTCCTGTTATCACGACTCTCTAATGGAGGGTCACCCTAGCATTACCAAAACCATGGAAAAGATCAAAAGACATTTCTGGTGGCCATCAAGGAAGAAGGATATTAGAGACTTTGTAATCTCCTGCGGTGTGTGTGCCCAGAATAAAAGTCAGAAGGAGAAACCAGCCGGCCTATTACACCCTCTAGACATTCCTCCCTGTCCATGGCATACCCTGTCCATGGATTTCATCACGGACTTACCTCCAGGATCAGGGTATAATACCATTTTAGTAGTCGTGGATCTATTCTCCAAGATGGCTCACTTCATTCCCCTGAAGGGCCTACCTTCAGCTTCAGTATTGGCCTGAGAATTCTTAGAAAACATCGTTCGGTTACACGGTTTCCCCTCGGTTTTAGTCTCCGATAGGGGAAGTCAATTCATCTCCCACTTTTGGCGAACTTGCTGTCGTCTAGCCCAAATTGATGTAAGACTTTCAACCAGTCACCATCCCCAAACTGACGGACAAACCGAGAGGACAAATCAGAGTCTAGAGCAATATCTACATTGCATGCTCCAACAAACTGAAAACCCTTGGAAGGATATTCTTTGGATCGCTGAATACGCTTACAACAATTCGACTCATTCTGGAACCGGGAAGACTCCCTTCTTCCTATTATACGGACACCATCCTAGAACCTCTAACCTGGATCCTCCCCAAGAATTCGAAACACCTGCTGTGGATCACTTGCACTCGGAGATCACCCGTGCTTTTAAGGAAGCCACTGTCCATCTGCAAAGAGCTAAAGCTCAATTCAAAAAAGGAGCAGATCGACACCGTAAAGAGGCCCCTCACTACGCAGTAGGAGATCAGGTCTGGTTATCGACTAAGCACCTGCCTCTAAAAGGACCCCGCACCTTCATCCCGAGATACCTTGGACCCTATCTCATCTCTACCATAGTTAATCCGGTGGCTGTCAAATTGGAATTACCTGCGCGTATGAAAATACATCCAGTATTCCATGTCTCCTTATTAAAACCAGTACAACCAGAAACCCGATTGACTGAACTCCCAGAACCTGTTTTGGTAGATGGAGAACTTGAATTTGAAGTAAAGAACATCCTAGACTCCAAAATCTCCAAATCTAAGTTATATTATCTGGTTGATTGGAAAGGATACGGCCCCCAGGAAAGGTCTTGGGAACCCTCAGAATATGTCCACGCACCTCGTCTGGTCAAGAAATTCCATCTGAATCACCCCGACAAGCCAAAACCCCCGGAGAAGACACGCTTAGGAGGGGCCTTGAGGGGGGGTGCTGTCATGATCACTGCTTCCAAGGAGCCAGGACCAGCCCAACGTCCTTGGAAGCAGGCCCCTAATCCTAGGCACCAGCCGGTCCCCACTGGGACCTTTTGGACCTTGTCCTGGCGCCGGTGGCACCAGGCTCATCAAAACCATCGGTCCCGGCACTGGAAGCGCCGGGCTCATAATATGTGTGAAGATGCTTGGGTGGACTTACCTGCAGCAGACCATGCTGCTTACTTACCAGCCACTTAGAAGTCCTCTGTGAACAGGAACTACTTTCTTACCTGGGTGGGGCAAGCTCCACTCCCTGGATACAGCACTGGAACTCTTCTGGAACTGGAACTCTTTTCTTACTTAGGCGGGGCCGCGGAGGAAGACGCCTCATCACTCCAAGGCTATTTAAACCACACCCGATAGATGAAACGTGCTTCGCGTTATTCTGCATCTGCAGCAGAAGGCTCACCGAGTCTGTTCCAGCCTTTCTTCTTTCGATCCTGAACCTGCAAGAATTATACTTACCATTCCTGTATCCAGTCAACAGCAGCACCTGCAAAGACAAGAAACAACAGGTTAGCAAGGCAACCTTTACTCGCAGTGCTTACTTACCTGATCCATCGGCTGCGGCCATTTCTTCACGCTGCACCTCCGCCTGTGAAGACAAAAGCATTGTTATTACTTACCGGCACTCCGCGACTTCCGGATTTCTTCACGCTGCATCGCCGCCTGTGAAGACAAAAGCATTGTTATTACTTACGGACATTCCGCGGACTCCGGCGCTGCAACCCAACTTCTGAAAGACAAAAGAAGAGACATTAAACAGGTATTTACTTACGCCCATCGCGCTCGTCGCAATAGAACACCTGCAAATACTCCGGCGTCTCTTCAGCACGAATTAAGCTGCAAGGGAAAAAGACAGTTAGAGCGCTTGCATTTACTTACGCATTTCCAGGTGCTCACTCCATCTTCCATCTCAAGAGTCCAGCAAGACAAAAAGGGAAAAGCATTATACAGAGTCCTGTTCAATATTAACGTGCCACGCACCTACAGACTATAAAGACTAAAAAGGTGTCTGGAAACTCACCGCTCGTGCAGTTAACGACGGTAACGATCCTCTGAGTTCAAGAGGTGTATGTTTCACCAGTGAAGGAACTGGCAACGGCACCCTGCACCAGACGCAGATGGAGAGTCCAGCATTCACCTATCTAAGGTGAGCACGTTGACCTGGGGGCTCTACTGAGAAGCTAGGAAGAGAGAGAGAGAGGGGGACATTCAACAACCCAGACCATTAACTCCCATATTCCCCATATTCTTTCACCTGCAGAAACCTCACCCTACGAGTTCGACACACAGTGAGAAGAGGTTCGACCCCAGAAGCCAATCGAGTCCTGCACATCACTTTTCGAGTCACAGACACCTTCCTGCCAAGACCAGCGCCTCCGTGGGAATCAGGTGAGCGTTACAGCCTGCCCAGCCATATACTTTGATGAAGTCACTATGCATTATAAATAAGAGTCCTAACAAGACACTAGACACACCCCGCTCCTGAATTCCTTCGCTGCGTTCCTGATCTACTACCTTCACCTTACCAGACTCCAGATCCCACTGAAAAGCTATAGCAGAGATGACTCCTGACTCCACTGCAGGCCAAAGCATTGCTGACCATCCCAGCAAGGCCTCAATCCTGAAACCCCACTAAAAATCCCATTAAAAAGGGAAAGAGCTGTGGTATTCTTTTGGGAAGCATCCTGAACCAGCCTGGCTTGCTGCCCACTAACTACATGCCGGCTGCAATCCTGCCATCCAGCTGACCTTTAGTATCCAGTGACCAGAATTGCCCTCCATCTGTCCGCTCTGCGGTGACCAGAATCTTTTGTGACCTGAACCTATTGACTGTCCAAAATCCCAGAACTAAAAAGTGGAATGTGTGTATAATCCCAACCCCTTAGAAATACATAGCCTATCCTGTCTTGCCTTTGTCGTTATCCCACTCTCTAAGCCCTTATCCCACTCTCTAAGCAATCCTATCTTACCCCGATAACTTGTTGAAACTGTAAGAATTATCCTCGCATCATGTCCTTAATTTTACAGTGCTAGCAGTATCTCTTTTCAATTTTGTCTAGTGTAGTACTAAACCAATCGTCATATTTCGAGTGATCGGACTGGTTTCCGCCAGGGTTGGGCGCTGGGGTGACGGGGTTGAACTCACAAATCAACCTTGGATCTTACTGTGTGTCCATCTTTGGTGGTCTAGCCTGAATACTCTAGTTTAAAGTAAAACGGTTCTTGTCACAAATTATTGCCTTTCCTATTTCATGGTATACTAATTGACCTTTTCACAATTGACCTCGGGAGAATTTACCTCGGGAGAATGGACCTAATTTAGAAGGTCAATTAGGACATATATGCAGGTGGAAACCCCCTGCAACCTCCTACTCAATCCAAAAACCCCCGCAACCCTCCACCCAATCCCCTTATATTATTTATAATCCAAAACCAACCCAATACATACATAAAATAACTAAAATAATATAAAGGTCAATTGTGCAGAAGGTCAATTAGGACCACTATTATTAGGTCAATTGTATGTGTATGTGTAATTGTATTTCACCAGTTTTTATTAAAAACCGTTTGGGTAATTTAAAGCGGGAATTGGGTAAATTGCAAAGTTTCCAACGTGTTATTTGGCTGCAGCAAGCTCTAAACCGTCCACTCGTTTTCAAATTGTATGCCTTTTGCTAATCCATTGCTGGTGATTGTTAGGGTCTATGCACTGTTGCTTTAGTGAGAAATTGTATTTACCTTAGAGTTTTAACCGCACATTAATTATTTGTTTGTCCCTTTCTTGGTGTCATTTCATAACATTGCAAGGGGTTTCAAATCCGTTTTCCACTCTTATTTGGTGAGGGAAGGTCGTATTCTGATTCCATTTTCTGCCTTTTATTCCTGATCACCTGCTGTGTCTTTCTATCCATTCAGAATTCAATTATTTGTGGGTTGAGGGAACATTGCAGGGGCAAATCCTAACTTGGGTGCTATCTTTCCTAAATCAAAAAGTGCTCCTATTCCCTGGTGTTTTGTATATGTTCCACTAGAAGGTTAAATCAAGTGCATTTCTTACATTCTCATTGTAATTATCACCCCATTGGTGATTGCTGCCCATATAAAAATTTGTTTGATTTTTTTTAAATTTTAAAATAAATGAAATAAATATTGCATTTCACCAAGCAGCCTGGTTCATGGTCCATTGTGGCCCAGGTTATTTGAAAAGGGGGTGTGATACGAGTTGTGTACCATCTCAAATTGAATCTGCATGAAATAAGGAGAAAAGCATTTCAGTTGTGTGCTACATACTAGACCGAGACCAAAGTGTGTGTCGCCTGATTGAAATACTTAACACCGCGTCAGATTGACCACGCAACCTCGTTGCCACTGTTTTTTAAAAACTTTTTAAAACAATTTTTATTAACTTTTACAACATCCAACCAAGACATAAAAAACAAACTTAGCGATATATGTTATACATTTTTAAGTATCTTGTATCATATTAAAACATAGCCGCTGCTTACCCATTACCGTCCCCCCTAACTTGAGCCTACTCAATTTCGCCTTCTGCCGTTATATCCTCTAGGGATGTTTCCTTTTCCGTGTTTTGGGAGGTATCATATTCGCTTGGGCATACCTGGGTGGACCCAGACAATGTGGCCACTAAGTGCCTCCAGGCTGTGAATGTATCTGCCCCCCCCCCCCACTGTTGGCTGCTTCATTCCATACTGCCGGTTCCGTTTCAGCCCATTTCTTGAGATCATTCCACCAAACCTCTACCTTTGGTCTGTTACATGCTTTCCAGCCCATGGCAATTCTGCGCTTGGCAAGTATGTAAGCCAGGTCTTTAAGTTTACTCACATGCTTTAGCTTGCGTGGTCTAGGGAACCCTCCCACCATACATGCCCACACCGATTCCACATCTAATGTGATCCCCTTCTATGTCAGGCGGTGGGCTACTTCTTTCCAAAATATACCAATTTCTGGGCATGCCCAGTGTGATGCTGGAAATGCATCGGAGGGACAGGGCCTCCGTATCCTTATCCTTTACTGCTTTTAATCGTGTGTTCAAGTCATGTTTTCTGTGCAGGAGTTCATGTGGGACTCCTGGTGGTGCAGCTCTCTCTCTTGGTTTGGTGAACGGACCCATGGGATGGCCTTATGGCACCCATGGGTAGGGGTGCAACCTTGTGCCGCTAGTGTATGTTTTTGGGCACCTATGTGTGACCCAAAGAGCAGGGTACGGAATGGTGGCAGCCACGTGCTGAATTGACTGGTGCCCTGAGCGTCCTCCATTTTGGGATGCCCAGGCCCTGTCCTTGGAATCGGTAGATTCCTGATGGAGACAAAATTGCCCCATGGCCTCTTGCCTTCCATCGCCTGTTACCTTGATCTTCCTGAAGTCCCGGGAAGCCCTGACTCTGTCCCTTCCCCCTGACTGGCTGTTGGGTGGAAGTTCCATATATGGTAGTGTGGGGAAGTGCTGACCAGACTGGCTGGAGCCTTCCCAATGACCGTATGCTGTGGGTACGCCTGTGGGTGGGACATGGGTGAATGGAGTGTGTGACGAATACGCATTCTATGTTGTGGGTGTCTAGTATCTGGTGGTTGACACAATGACTGAGACAGCCCTGCCCGAAACCGGTATGAATGCAGTGTGGAGTGTTGAATGGCTTGGTACTTGTCCCAATACACATAACTTGTGAGTGTCTGGAGAGGCGTGAATGACCTGAATGCACTATGCACCTGATTGGTTGCCTGCCTGCATGAATGCCCTTCGTAGTGATTGGATGCTTAAGTGTGACCCAGCGGAATGAATGGGAGACCAACAGTATATCTGGGGACCTCTCACTACTAGGAATCGTATTCAGAAGTGTTCAGAGCTGAAGTCCAAACTACGAAGAGTAACTGGAGTGAAACTGATGCTTTACCTTGAAGCCCTGCTGGAAGAGAAGAATTGCTGTCGCTCTCCTTCGCAATCTGAAAGTTGCTGTGTCTCCAAGGACTGACCAGAGAGGACCTGGTAAGGCGCCCTCTTCCCGAGCTACGAGGGACCATCGTGCACCAGCTGACCTTTGCCAAAGCTCCCTGGTAGACAGACCTTCGACAGGCTGCTGACCCGATACGGGGACTACTGCAGAACTCCAAAGAGAAGCACCCGGACTGTTGTCCGCCACTGTCGACGACCGCCGTCACCGACCAGAGTCACCGTGCTCCTGTTTGCCTAAGAACATCATTGATCCAAGGACGCTCTTGTCCGCATCGTCGCCGCTGTATCCTGCCGGAGAAGGCCTGACAGTTGACGCGCCGAGGAGCATCCCACCGGTGGGTTTCCCGCCACCCAAAGACCACAGAGACGCCGACGACTTGACGCCCTTGCTGGGCCACAGTTCTTCAAACTCTTTGCGGTCCAGAACTATCAACACCGAGGTGCCCCGCACGCCTCTTCCTTGCAGGACGTTTACGCTTCCCTGTCAACGAGCACCGCTAGGAACGACGCAGCCACTTCAGCGTCATAGCTCGACCTGTTCTCCGTCGGACGTTCGACGACCCGTGACTCTTGCCTTAAAGGGAGGGCACTCAAGAAGGGCAGTTGATTCCCCGACGAGGAACGCTACAACACCAAGGTACTTTGGGGTTGCAGAACTATTGGAAAGTCTAGTGTGAACAATATATGGACTGGGCTTGTATCTTTCTTCTACAGGTTGCCCAGGTGGGGGGATCTCCACACAGAACTGTGTCTAGGTATCGGGGCCAGTATTCTGCCAATTGTTCAACCATCTTGCTTTCCTTCCTCTCTCTACTGCTGGTTTCCTCTTTATTCTGATCTGTGTGTCATTCTAACTTTGTGCACTTTAATGAGATCTAATAACATTAATGGTACCACTTTAGAACTGTATATATTTACCATTGCTGATTTTCGGAGTACAAAGTGAGTTATCGTGATATTGTATATACCTTTGAATATTAATTATATAAAGACTGTGTTGTAACCGATACAATGTGTGGACATTCCTTTGTGGGTGCTTGGGGACTACACTGTACTTAAGAACCAGCCTGCATCACCTCCTGAGAAGCTGGCCTTGATTGCTCGACCAGGTTTACCAATAATAGAGAATCTTGGCAGGGGTCCTCTGTGCCTCTCCTCTACCATATAGAGAGCGGAAGTACAGACACCCCCCACCAGCGTCTTTACACTGGTGGCAGCGGTGGGATGCTTATGGTTTTAAGAATCAGTGTATAACCGTGCCACTTACGAAGGATATCTGCACTTTATTAAATTGAGGTTTAGTTGTGTACAGGATAACTGCACAACACGCAATGGAATCTATTGCGAATGATAAATTGACTTGGATGAGCTTAGAGGCTCTCCAGAGTGCTTGTGAAGCCAGGGAGTTAGACTTTATGGATAGGTCTAGGGCAGAGCTGATAGCTGCCCTGGTGGACTACCAGATCTATTGTGAAACTCTTGAAGGGGGGGATGCAACCATTGAGGACTCTACCCCGGGGGTTGTCACCGAAACTGATTCTGGGAATGCCACCATTCCTGCTGCCTCTGTTCCAAACCCAAGAACTTCCTTGGAGCTTGAGTTATTAAGGATGAAATTGGCCTTTGAATATCGCAAGTTGGAAATAGATGCTGAGCTTAAGAAGGAGGAGTTGGCACAGCAAGTGGAGCTCAAGAATCGGGATCTTAAACTAAAAGATAGGGATCTTGAACTCAAAGATAAGGACCTTGAACTCAAGAACCAGGACACTGAATGTCAGCGAATCCAGTTATAGAAAGCTGGAATGGAGACTTCAACTAAACCAGTTGAGAGTGTCAGGTCCCCAGCAACCAAGTTTATGAAAGATCTGGTTGGTGTGTATGCGGAGGGTTCTGATATCCTCCAATGGATTGAAGCGTTTGAAATGGCTTGTGCAATTCACGATGTTGATAAGAGAGATTGGGCTAAGTGTTTGTTAAGCAGAGTGCCTCAAACGGGATATGACTGTATTCTTAAACTGAGTGTGGAAGAAAGGAGTCAGTATGAGTGCATGAAGTATGCTTTAATTGCCAAGTTTGGCAAGACACCGACCCAATACCTTAAACGGTTCAGGGATTTTAAGAAACGAGAGAATGTGTCTTGTATTGACTGGGTGAGTGCTGCGCACATGAACATGATGGGTTGGATTGATGATTACAAAGTGAAAACGTTTGTTGAATTGTCCCACCTCTTGTTTTTTGAGCATTTTTCAGAAGCCTGTTCACCAGAGCTGCGTCAGTATGTTGCTGACCAGAACATTTTGGACACCTTTAAGCTGGCTAGGTTGGCTGACAAGTGGGTCTCTCACTGGGTGTCCCCTAAGGACGCCAGTGGGAAGGACAAGGACAAAGAAAAGGGGGCCTCTCAGAAAGCTGATGAGTCCCAAAAGCAGTCACAGTCGGGTAAATCAAAACCTTCCTCTCCGAAGACCCAAAAACCTAGTGGGAATAAGTCTGTTGTGGGTGGGAGTAAGAATAGTGGTCCGCCTGCTGCGAAGCAGGGTCCCAGTGGTTGCAGTACCGTACCCCACACTGCCGGCACTTGTTGGGATTGTGGGGCTCTGGATCACCGAAGGGGTGACCCCCAAGTGTAAGGGTAAGGCACTTGGAGTCCAGGTTGTCAGCCTGACCTACCCCTACTCCGTACCTGAGGTGGAGGCCACTGTCCTCCCCTCCGCTACTGGAATCCCCTTTGGTGCTCCCGTAGAGATTTCCTTAGTGTCCCTTGGGGCCTGGGACCAGTACGCAGAAGTACTGGCGACTATCCCACAGAACACTCGTAGGTTTTTGAGAAGTGTCCTCTTGAATGGCCAGCCTTCTACGGGTTTGGGAGACACTGGGGCAAGCATGACAGTGGTGGACAGGACCCTGCTCAAGCCAGAGGACTATGTAGGCGCTCCTCTGAGAACCACCAGGTTAGCTGGTGGGCCTCCCAAATTATCGCCTGTAGCCTTAGTCGACATTACGATTGGAGACAAGACAGCAACGCTTCCGGTCCTGGTTCAGGACAACGTGCCTGTGAACATTTTGTTAGGAAACTATTTGGTTGTGTTGGGGATGATCACGGATGGTCTACTCATGGCTGCTGTGGCGGTCACCCGATTGCAGGTCACACAGGATCTGGCTGTGAGCCCGGTACCCTCGCTAACAGGGAAACCCAAGGCACGAAGGAAACGGAGGAGTAAGAAGGCCGCCTCTGTGGAGGGAGCCCCTGCTCTTCCTGCTTTTCCGACAGCACCCATTGGGATCCATGCTCCCGACGGGCTGGGTCCAGTGGTAAATCCCGTCTCAACTCCTGTGGGAGAAGAGCCAGAAGACTTTCCTGTGGGAGAGGTACTCAACCCAGAGGATCATCCCGACCTTCAATGCTTGTTAGCCGAAGGGGGACCCTCCCGGGCGGACTTCTGTAAGGGACAGAGAGAGTGCCACTCTCTCGAGAGTCTGAGGAAACAGGCCCTGTCCCAGGCACAAGGAGAAGTGCCTAGGACATTCCGAATCTATTGGGAGGGTGAGCTCCTTGTTAGTGAGCCCACCAAGCCTGAACCTGTTGCCCTCAAGAGGTTGGTGGTACCCCAGGTTTACAGGCCCTTCCTGCTGCAGTTGGCGCACGAGGTGCCCTTAGCTGGTCATCTTGGTACCAAGAAGACTAAGCAGAGGCTCTATGCCCATTTCTACTGGCCTCGGATGGGAGTAGAAGTGGAGTCCCACTGCAGGACCTCCCCAACTTGTAAGTTGTCTGGCAAGACTGGAGGCAGTGTCATTGCCCTACTGCAACTGTTGCCAGTGGTTGGCACACCGTTTGAGAGGGTGGGCATCGACATCGTCGGTCCCCTTGACCCTCCCACTTCAGGTGGACATCGGTTCTTCCTGGTCTTGGTAGATCATGCCACCAGGTACCCTGAGGCTATACCCCTTCGGACAGTAACCACCAAAGTGGTTGCCAGGGATCTCATTTCCCCCCGTGTTGGATTCCCTAAGGAGGTTGTCTCTGACAGAGGATCCAACTTCATGTCTAGTTACATGAAAACCATGTGAATAGAGTGCAGGGTAACCTATAAGTTCTCTACCTCTCACCAACTCAGACCAACGGTCTGGTTGAGAGATTTAATAAAACTCTCAAGGGCATGATAGGTGCTTTGGAAGAGCCCCTAAGGAGGAAATGGGATCTCCTCCTGCCATGCCTGCTGTTTGCTTACAGAGAGGTACCTCAAGAGGGTGTTGGTTTCAGCCCCTATGAGTTACTCTTTGGGCATCCCGTGAGGGGGCCCCTTGCCTTGATCAGAGAAGGTTTGGAAGCCACCCATCCAGGTCCCGACAAGCAAGTGGGTGGCTATGTGTTAGGCCTCAGATGGAGGATGACACAGATGATGGTCAGGCAACAGTGAATCTCAAGGCCAGCCAGGAATTTACCAAGTACTGGCATGACCTTAAAGCATCGCAAGTGGATTGGACTCCGGGACAGGAGGTCCTCGTGATGGAGCTTACAAAGCCTCGGGCTTTGGCAAATAAGTGGACTGGACCCTTCAGGATAATCTCCAAGATGGGCGAGGTCAATTATCTGGTTGACATGGGAGCCTCGGGGGTAGCCCCTCAGGTATTCCATGTTAATAGGCTCAAGCCTTTCCACAGACGAGCCGAAGTCTCATGTCTCTTGCTAGCTTCAGAGCAAGAAGAGGATGAGAGTGAGCCCCTTCCTGATTTACTGCATAGCAACCCTCAGGATGGCTCGGTGGAGGGAGTACATATCTTTCCTTTCCCGATCTGACGACAGAGCAGCAGAAGACCTGAAGGACTTTGCTCCGGCAGTATGCCTCTCTGTTCTCACTGACACCAGGCCTTACACCTGGTGTAGGCACGAGATTGACACTGGTGACAGTGTGCCTGTCAGAAGCAGGTCCTACCGTATATCAGATACTGTAAAGAACCACATCCAGGCTGAGGTCGCCAAGATGTTGGATCTGGGTGTTATTGAACCCTTAACCAGTCCCTGCTCCAGTCCCGTGGTCCTTGTCCCCAAGGCAAGTTCCCAGGCCGGTACCAAGATTGGAGGTTCTGTGTGGACTACCGAGGATTCAATGCCGTCACCAAAACCGATGCGCACCCATTGCCCAGGGCTGATGAGCTCGTGGACACCATAGGTGCTGCCAAGTTTGTGAGCACCTTCGACCTTACCTCAGGCTATTGGCAATAGCTCTGACGGACCATGCCAAGTAAAAGACAGCATTCTCAACAACCAGTTTAGGGTCATGCCTTTTGGGTTGAAGAATGCCCCTGCCACTTTCCAGAGATTGGTCAACCATGCGCTCAGTGGGCTGGAAGCCTTTCATGTGGCTTACTTAGACAACATTGCCTTCTACAGTTCCACCTGGGAAGAGCATTTGACGCATCTGGGTAAAGTGTTGCAGGCCTTAAAAAGGTCTAACCTGGTCTGGGAGGCATTTAAAGCGGTGATCCGCGGGAAGATAATGGCACTGAAAATCTCAAAGGAGAAGCAGAGGGCTGTGTGGGAAAAGGAACTGGAAAGATCAATAACAGAACTACAAGGGAAAATAGCGGCACAGCCCTCTAGAGACCTGAAGAAGACGCTTAGACATACCCAAGGTCAACTTGAGATGCTACGCACAAAAGGTGCAGAAAGGAGCCTACTCTACCTAAAACAAAGGTACTACATAAAAGCAAACAAAGCAGATAGGTTGCTAGCGAGACAACTCCGCGCAAAACAGAAAGACACCACGATCAAAAGCATCACAGCCAAGACAGGGGAACTTCACACGCGCACACAAGACATAGGGGAAGTGTTCAGAGAAAACTATCAGGACCTCTATTCCACTGACCACCCACAGGACACATATATGAAATCCCTCACCTTCCCACAAATCTCAGAAGCAGACAGGCAGGCCCTCGAGGAAACTATTAAAGAAGAGGAAGTCAAAAAAGCAATAAATAACCTCCCAATGAATAAAGCCCCAGGCCCGGATGGCTTCACGGCCCCCTTTTATAAAAAATATGCGAATCTCTTGATCCCAGTCCTGACCAAGCTCCTAAACTCATTTAAAGATAGTGGCACAGTGACCCCCACAATGAACGAGGCGAAGGTCCTAGTATTCCACAAACCAGGGAAGGCTCCTACATATCCGGCTTTATATAGACCTATCTCCCTAATAAACATTGATGCAAAAATCTACACGAAAATCCTAGCCACCAGGCTCTCCCCTATACTCCCCAAACTAATACATTTGGACCAGTCAGGCTTTATCCCAGGAAGACAAACTCACGACAATCTGAGAAGGATAATTAATTTGGTTGAAAAAATTGGCATAAAGCAGACCCCGGCTATCCTACTCGCAGTAGATGCGGAAAAAGCCTTTGATCGGGTGGAGTGGTCCATGCTCTTTAAGACACTTCACTCCATGGGCTTTGGGGAGAACTTCATTGCAAGAATAAGAGCGAACTATATTGCCCCAACTTGCAGAGTGGCCGTTAATGAGGAGGTAACGGAAATGGTACACATATCCCGTGGAACTAAGCAGGGATGCCCGCTCTCCCCGTTGCTATACGCTATCTTTTTTAGAACCCCTACTTCTGAAATTAAGAGAAGCTACACATATTAAAGGGATAAACATGGCAGGCATACAACACAAGGTAACCGCATATGCAGACAATATACTGCTTGCATTAGAAGAACCGGGCCGAACACTGGCGGCAGCGGTGGGGGAGCTAGAAGCTTTTGGGACCATCTCAGGCTTAAAAATTAATAGAAATAAATCGGAAATTCTAATTTTGGCAGGAGACAGGGGGGAGATTGTCAAAGAAGCTAAGACACTAAATCTCAAGATAGCAGAGGATGACATCAAATATCTGGGAATTACACTTACACACAGGGTGGAACAGCTCTATGGTAAAAACTTCCCGCAGCTCCTCACGAGCATTCGTAGGGATATGGAGAGATGGAACCCTTTGCTGATTTCGTGGTGGGGCAGGATCCAAGCGGTAAAGATGACCATCTTACCAAAACTTCTCTATTATTTCCAGGCCCTCCCGATAGGGGTACCCAGATTATTCTTTAAAACACTGTCCTGGGTAATCTCAGCCTTTGTGTGGAAAGGGAAAACGCCAAGAATCGCTAGAGCGGTCATGTCCACATCAACCAGGGAGGGGGGTTTGGCGCTCCCTCACTTCCAGAAATACTATCAAGCGGCACAGTTAAAGGTCGTACGGGAGTGGCTAGGGGATGACCCGCAACCGATTTGGGCAACACAGGACAGAGCAGTGGCAAGAACCCCATTAGTGGAACTATTATGGAAACAGAAACAGCACAGACACCCCAACATAGGGATAAGCAAAATAATGAAAACAACAATGGAGGCGTGGGACACGCAAACTCGAAGGGGCATAATGACCACCACGCTAGGCCCGTTCACCCCCATTTGTAGAAACCCGCAGTTCCCACCGGGGATGGAGCAGGGGGCATACGACAGCTGGGAGGAGGAAGGAATAACGAAAATTGGGGAAATGTTTATCAACAATGAAATTAGGTCATATGAAGCCTGCCTCCCACTCGCAGCACGCTCCACTCGGGAGAAAAGCAGACACGAACAACTCAAACATTGGTTGAGATCCCCGGATATAGCGAAGGCAGCAACGAGAACTCTCACCCCATTTGAGAAATATGTTACGACGAGCTCAGGGGCTAAGAAATGGGTTTCTACCTTATATTCCTTCATAAATACACAGGATGAAGAAATTAAGTGGTCATATATGATTAAATGGAACAGCACTCTGGGGTGGGAACCAACAAGGAAACAATGGGAGGACCTCTGGACTCTAATTCCAAAAATGACCAGATCTGCTCGAACAAGAGAAATGTGGATAAAAATAGTAACACAGTGGCACTACACCCCAGAGAGACTCCACACTATGTTCCCGAAAACATCATGCTTATGCTGGAGGGAATGCGGAGAGGTGGGAACCTGGAAACACATCTGGTGGACTTGCAAAGGAATTAGGCCTTTCTGGGAAGAAGTTAAGGGAGAAATGGGCAAAAGATTCCCAGATGTGGGGCAATTAGGAGAGGATGTCTGGTTGTGTGGAATAAGAGACAACAAGGCAGGAAGATATAATAAATCACAATGGAGAAGTTTATGGGCCTCCTTATAGCGGATTGGACAACAATTGCCCACAGTTGGAAAAAAAAAGACACCCCGCTGATCTTCGCATGGCTCCAAAGAGTCTGGGCCCAGATGGCGATGGAAAAAATAACACACACAATCCAGGGAACGAGAGACAGGTTTGCAAAGGAATGGGGCGGAGTCCTGGAGTATCTCCAATCAGACTATATGGAACAGTGGTGCCCGCACAACATCAAGAACTCAGATATCTTTAATGCATAAAGTAATCCTTGTACTAAAACTCACGTGTCCCCAGGGAAGGAGGGGGAGGGGGGGTTGAGGGGAGGATGTTGAAGTTATGTTATTTGATTGTTGTTTTTCGAAAAATAATGAAGACAATTTAAAAAAAAAAAGGTCTAACCTCACTATGAATTATTTTTAAATCTCTTTATTGGCATTTATGATAGATACAACAGCGGTGTGGCAAAAAGGTGCCCACTGCGACAAAAAGTGAATTATCTGAATATGCCGGTTATTCTTTAAACAACAGAAAAGAAACACAGTGTCAACATGAACCAATTAACAGTAACGATAAATGTCTCCAAATGAGCTGCTAATAAACCTTATTGAGATGATAGACACAGGGAGGGGAGGAAGAGCGTAGAAGTGGAAGAAACGGGAAGAGGGGGCCATGGAGGAAGAGGGAGGGGGGACAAGCACTTTAAGGTAGTGGTACATGTAAGAGTCGTGCAATATATACGTCAATAAACCTGGGGGTGACTTGTTCAAGGAGGTTTGTCATCATTGGAGGGGTGAAATAATTCCCACGTGAGCGCCCTCCAGGCTTCCAGAGCTTGGCTCGCGTCATCAGGGGAATTGGCAATGCCTTCCTCCCAGGCCGAAGTCTGTGCCCCCACCCAACGTTCCAGCTCGTTGCACCATACGTGAAAGCGTGGTCCATCGGGTCGCTTCCAAGCCATGGCAATGGTTCTTTTGGTGAGGATGAAGGCCAGATCCATTAGCTTCACAGTGTGCTTTATTTTGGCCAGTCTGGGATAAGTTCCCAAAAGGCATTCTCCGGGAGTCCAATCATACCTCTATGGTCATACCAGCTTTCCTGCAAGTTTGTTCAACAACAGCCCAGAGTTGGCGGGCTTTGGTGCACTCCCAAAGCATATGCATGAGATCTGCTTCATTTCTATTGCACTAGGGGCAGTTCAGTTGGGATTGTTTGTAGATATGTGCTAGTCTGTGTGGCGTTAGGTATCAGCGATAAAGAACATTGAGCTGAATCAGTCTGAATCTGGAGTTCCTGGACACCTCTTTAGGGAACACCATTGCCCTTTCCCATTCTCCATCCGACATCTCTCGGCCCAGATCTGTGTCCCATTTGAGTTTTAGGCCAGGGCTACGGGGGTTAGGTTTGACTATAAGGTGACTGTATATTTGAGACACTGGCCTCTGCCCCTCTCCCAGGTTGTAAAGAAGTGTCACGAAGGAGTTAGCCTCGGGTTCCTCTGGCCACACACTCCATTTGGCTTGCGCCAGTTTCTGAATCCTTAGGTACCAAAGGAATTGGCCCACAGGTATACCATCATCCAATTGCAGGGAGGAAAAATCCCAGAAAGAGCTCTCGTCATACAGGTCCCCCCAGGTGTACACCCAAAATCTAATGGTTGCCAATTCAACACTACTTTGGCACAGATCGGAGAGGAGCGGAATGTCTGGGGTATATGCGTACTGCAATTGGAGGAGTAACTTTGTTCTGTGCCATATCTGCCTTCCAAGAGTGGCCAGGAAGGAGGTCTCGGGCAGGAGGCGCTGGGGAGCCCAAATGAGTTCTTTCAGCCGGATTGGGGCGACTGAGTGTTGTAGCAGGTCTGTTTCTGGAGTGATGTCGTCGGCCAACCATTTGGCTATGAAGCTGAGCTGGGCTGCCAAGTAGTACCTTTCCAGATCAGGGAGCTGGATGCCACCCCGGCAGTATGGGAGAACCAACGTGGATAGTGCCAATTTGTGTCTGCCCGTCCCCCATAAAAAGTCTTTAAGCAGCGTCTCCAGTAGCCAGAAAAAGGGGGCCTTAATATAATAAAACACATTTTGAAACCCATAGAGGAATCTGGGGAGTACAATCATTTTGATGATGGAAGCCCTTCCCATCATGGACAGGGGGAGTTGTGACCAGAACCCTATCGACTTGTGAAGCCGAGGCACTGCTGCCGCTGTGTTATTCTCGTGCATAAGTTCCGGCGTGTGGTAAATATTGACTCCCAGATAACGGAATGTAGTGGGATGCCAGGCCACCTCTAGCGACGGCAGGTCATCTAAGTGTTTGTTCCTGAGGCCTCCCAGAGGAAATAAGCAAGATTTGCTTTTGCTGAATTGTATGCCCGATACTCTGGCAAAGTTGCTAAGGACATCTAGTATGATTGGGACATTCAGGTGGGGGTCCCTTATGTAGAGGAGGACATCGTCTGCGTACAAGGATATTATATGAACTGTTCCATCCAGTCGGATGCCGGCATCAAAAAACTGCTTCCTGAAATAAATGGCAATGAGCTCCAGTCTGAGTATGTAAAGCATGGGAGAGAGCGGGCAGCCCTGCCTAGTGCCCCTTTGTATGTCCCATGCCGGAGAGATGTGCCGTCCGGATTTCACTCTCACTCTTGGTCTAGTGTACAGGACCCTGACCCATCTGATACATTTTTCACCAAAGCCGAATTCTTGGAGCACCGCCAGGAGCCACTCCCAATAGATGGAATCAAACGCCTTGATGGCATCTAGGGAAAGCAAGGTGTAGGAGCCTCTGTCTAGGTTAGTTTGTGCCAAAATGTGCTGAAGCCTGCGCAGGTTAGCAGTGGTGTTGCGGCCCGGTACAAATCCATTTTGGTCCGTATGAACCCCCCCCCCCATTACCCTAGCGAGCCGCTTGGCTAGGATCGTTGTCAGAATCTTGACATTGTAATTGAGCATTGCAAGTGGGCGGTAAGAGTCACAGTCCTTGGCCGGTTTGTTGGGTTTGAGCATTGGAATCACCAGTGTCTCACGCATGCTCCCAGGTAGGATCCCCAGTTCGTAGGCCTCTTGAAAGACCTTGTACAAAAGTGGGGTTAGCTCAGGTTCATAAGTCTTATAAAAGTCAGTAGGGAGCCCATCACTGCCCGGGGACTTACATGTGGACAGGGACTAAATTGCCTCAGTTATGTCGTCCTTGGTAATATCGGGATCCAGGGCTTCTTTATGTGCAAGCAGTAGTTTAGGTAGACCTATTTCTTCTAAGGTGTCAAAGATCTCATCAGAGGACACTCGAGTGTCGTGTGAGTACAGCTGGGCGTAGAATTGTTTAAAAGAGTCATTGATGCCCTGTTGGGTCTGGCGGAGTGTGCCGTCAGCACCTCTCAGGGGTGTGATCGGGTTCCAAGGATGCTCTTTTCTGCACAGCCAAGCTAACAGTCTGCCGGGCTTATCTGCCTGGGCATGGGCTCTGTTGGTCCTGGTGGTGTAGTCGAACTTAGCTAGCCTGTCCCAAGCCTTTTTGCATTCTACTCTAGATTGCTGGAGCTCTTCCTCCACCTGTTGAGACTTACGCGTGCAGGATTCCAGCTGTTTGATTTTGGCTTTGCGCTGCTCCAGTTCCATGCGCAGGTGCTTCCTGATGCCGCCTGCCTTAGATATTATTTCCCCTCGCATGACTACCTTCAGGGCCTCATGTGATTGAATGGTTGACGCTATCCTTGTTTTCTGATGTATAGTTCTCAAGAGACTCCCGGAGATCCTCCCTGAATACTGGGTCTTTTAGCGCTTCGGTAGGCATTTTCCACGTGGGTATCGGGGGTCTAGGCCCTGTAGTGCACCACTCTATCGCTAAGGGAGAGTGATCAGAGATGGTTCGTCCTAAGTATTGCGCAGCATCAAACTGAGGGAGGCTTTCTCTGCCAGTGAAGATGTGGTCGATCCTGGTGTAGAGTTTATGCGGGGAGGAGTAATAAGAGTAGCCCCGATCATCTGGATGTTGCGCGCGCCAGACGTCCACCAGGTCTAAGCACTTCAGCATGGTGTTCAGTGCTGTGGTGGATGTCGGTGGACCTCCGGGGAGAGGGGTGGACCTGTCAAGGTCTGTGTTGCAAACACAGTTGAAATCGCCCCCCCAAACAAAAAACCTGTTTCTATACTGCGTGACCTTGGCATACATCAGTTCTAAATGAGCTGGTATGTTATTGTTGGGGAGGTACGAGTTCACGATGGAGACTTCTGTTTGCTCAATGCTGCCCCATAGTATTACACACCTCCCTTGCGGGTCCAGTTCGGCTTTGTTGAGTCAAAAGAGGATGTGGGGGCTGATCCATGTGAACACCCCCCTGGCATATTTGGAGTAGGAGGATCCAAACCCCTGTCCACCCCAGTGAGTTTGAAGTGTTGCCATGGACTCCTTCGTCAGGTGGGTTTCCTGCAAGAGTGCCAGTCCCCTCATGTTCCAGGTTACAATTTTAATGCGTGTGGTCATAATAATAAGAAGTAAGACCTGGGAGCCCGCTCGGGGCCAACCTTCCTCATCCCCTTCATGGGTGCAAATTCCAAACAGCAACCTTCATGGCCGGTTTGTATTAGAGTATACCCCTCTCCCCCCGTGAGTTTAGTGGCTGAATTGATAGTGGAGACTTAGTAACAGGTTCAACATCCACTCGAAATGGTGGATTAACAACATAGAACAACTGCAAACTGTCCCCAGCAGTCGCCTCAGGGGAGCAACGCTCAGGGGCATCCGCATCTCGTCGGCCTATCCAGGTCACGGGATGCGGGTGTAGTACCATTGTGGCGGCACTAGTTGCAATGGGGTGGGTCGTGACAGTATCCATGTATGGCCGTGACAGTATCCATGTGTGGCCGCCTGAGCTCCCGTCTGACGGAACATATTCTGCTTCTTCAGTAGAGGATCACCTATATGAGCTATGCTTGTGTGTCATAACTGGGCGCAATATAATTCTCGGAGATCGGGGTTCCTGCACGAGCCCCCCCGCCACAGAGTCTTGGTCATCGCCCTCAGCTAAGTTGTTATGCTCCAGCCACATGGTAGCTGCAGAGTCCATGAAGATCGTTTTCCCTTTATAAAGGATCTTGAGGCGGGAAGGATATAGGAGCATGTACTTAAGATTAAGCTTGCGTAAATGGGCCTTGATTGGAATAAAGGAATTCCTGGCTCGCTGGACATTGGGGATGTAATCCGGGTACATGACTATCCGAGAGTCGTTCCGCTTGATCTCACCTCCTTCCCTGGAGAATTTAAGTAACGTCTCCCTGTCTCTGAAATTTAGAATCTTCGTGATCATTGGCTGTGGGTGAGATCCTGGCGGGGGCTTTTTTTGTCGAGAGCGATGGGCCCTCTCGACTGAAAATCCCTGCATAAGCTTACCGGCCCCAACCTCCTGGAGTATCAAGGACTCTACGAATTCTGTCGGGCTGGTTCCCTCCATCTCCTCCGGGATTCCAAGAATCCGTATATTATTGCGGCGGCCCTCCCTTATGCCTCCTCCGATCTCGCTTCTAGTCGGGCAACCTGTTTTTCAAGTGCATTTACCTCAGTTGTCAGATTTGCGGCAGTGTCTGTGGTATCCTGCAAGGTCACTTCTGCCTTGCTTACCCTCTCTGTCAGGTTGCGGGCATCTTGACGTATGAGTTGCATATCAACCCTAAGTTCGTATATCTTGGTTTCCATGAATGTGTGAAGTGCTGCAATAGCCTGCAGCACCTGGGCATTGTTAGGGTCTTCCTGGGGCGAGGGAGGTTCTGTCTGCGTAGGGATCTCATGTTGGAGGTGCTGCTTATGTTTTGTTCCTGAGAAAGAGTCCATAATTGTTGCCACTTTGTTCGTGTGCCTTGCGGTAGACATTTGCTCCTCTTTGTGTGGGTCCTCTTTGTGTGGGTTACAATAGTGGTTTAAGATCCAAATCGGTATGGTGGAAGGTGGACCTCTACTGTGTTTTGCGTACCCCCAGTTTAGTGTCCTAGGAGGAGGTTCACCCACCTGTGATCAACAAAACTTGCTCAGGTGGTGCATTCTAGCAGGGCCTCTCTTTGTCCGGTTGCCCAGCGGGACATTCGACCACTTCTTGGCGCACTAAACCCCCATCCCCGCTGCCTGTCGTAGTTTCGTTGCTGCTCGGCAATGGGGGGAGCTCCCCGAGCAGGAGGCCCTCTCTGAGGGCGCCGGCGGCGCAGCGGTGGGGTATTCAGTTGGTAATTAGGAGGATTCTCCCTCCATTTGTTATGGGTTAAACCCAAAGGCGCGTCAGGGCCCTGGCGTTCGCGTGCAATTGATTGAGCTCCCCGTCTGTTGTGCGTTGAAAGTCGTGAAGATATAGGAGACCTCCGTCCCCAAGTGCCGCACAGGGAGAATCACTTATCACTCCCTGTGCAACCCTTGAGGCCACAGGTGGAGAAGATCCGAAGCCGGAACTGAAGTACCAGGAACCCCCAGGTAGCTGTAAGGGAAGGCAATGATTACAATCCAAGCAAGCAGGGCACAACGAATAATCAAACAGAGAACAATCAGGGTCTTACCGGGGACTTGATAGGAAGGACGTTGAACCTGAAAGGGAGGATGGTTCCAGGACTCACTCAGGCAAGGGACCGGATAGGACCAGATGTAATACGTCAGTCTCCACCTGAAGAATTTTGTACCGGAATAAAGGGTCCCAACAGTCTGATTACAACCACCACTTGGGAGGCTTGACCCACCGTGCAGCGAGGGGATCTGGAAGATCCAAGAGAAGTCCGTTGAGCAGAAAGATGGGTCTGAAGCCAGGAAGAGCCGTCCGTGGAATAACCAAGAGCAAGATCCAGAGGGAGTCCGTGATTCAGTCCGAGGTCAAGAGCCGTGCTGAACAGAGGAGCCGGTGTCGCCGTAGCCAAACGTGATCCGCAGGAAGTCCAAATAACAAGAGCAAGGTTTCAGGAAGCCGGGTAAGTGATACGAGTAAGTTCGCCGCCAGTCAGGGTCTCCAAGGAAATCAGCTGTGAAGCGTGGAGTACAGGTACTGCCCGGTTTAAATACGTTCACCTCCTGGTCACGTGACGATGATTGGAGTCACGTGACCGTGAACCCGGGGCACATGACCGTATGGACGAGTCACGTGACCGGGTCAACACGGTACGAGGGCCCGAGCGGCTGCCTAATCTCCATGGCAACTGCCAATGGAAAAACGGCCGCAGGCGCGACTGAATAGCGTGCGGCGATTGTTTCGCCAGTGCGCGAGCCACACCGGGTTGCCTGTTTGAGCCCTGGGGGACAGGTGGAGGAGAGTGAGTGCTGGATGACGGGACATGGCCGGAGGTACGTACCGAAGACATGACAGAGCCCCCCCCCCAAAGGTCCACGACCCCGTGGGCACGAAGGATGCTCCCGGTGAAACCGAGCAACCAGCCGGGGGGCCTGGACATCCGAGGCAGAGACCCAGGAACGTTCCTCCGGACCATAACCCAACCAATCGACCAGGTATTGCAGGCGACCTCTAAGAAAACGGGACCCTAGAATGTTTGAGACCTCGAAAACATCAGGCACCCCCAGGGAAACAGGGGCAGGAGAGGGGCGAAGACGGGTTGAGGAGGGACAGGGCTTGAGGAGGGAGGTATGGAACACAGGATGAACCCGCCAAGAGGAAGGGAGAACCAGGCGATAGGCCACCGGGTTGATGACCCGGGAAACGACATAAGGACCCACGAAACGGGGCAACAGCTTGCGACAACCCTTTAAGTGGAGATGACGGGAGGACAACCAAACCCGAGAACCAACGGGATACAAGGGTGCCATGGTACGCCTAGCGTCCGAGGAGGCCTTCATGGAAGCCTGCGCCTCCTGCAGATGAACGAGGACCTGGGCATGGAGGGACGTTATATCTCGAACGCAGGTTGCGGCGGCAGGGTTCTCGGAGGGTGAAATGTCAGGGACAGGGAGGAATCGGGGATGCTGACCATACATGGCATAGAACGGAGAGAAGCCCGTGGAAGAGTGTGTAGCGTTGTTGTAGGCAAACTCAGCATAACGGATGTTCTGTAACCAGGTTGTCTGTTGCTGCAGCATCAAACAACGCAGATACTGCTCCATGGACTGGTTTGTTCTTTCCGTCTGACCATCGGTTTCCGGGTGGTAAGCGGAGGAGAACCGTGCATCGATACCTAGCAGAGCGGTCAGGGCACGCCAGAAACGGGAAGTAAACTGAGAACCACGATCGGACACCAGGACAGAAGGAAGGCCGTACAGGCAGAAACGGAATCAAAGAACAGTTTGGCCAAGACAGGGGCAGAAGGGATACCATGACAAGGAACGAAACGGGCCATTTTGGTGAAGACATCGACCACTACCCACACGGTGTCATACCCCTGAATCCTGGGTAAATCAGTCACGAAGTCCATGCTCAGGGTGTGCCAGGGCTTTGGCGGCACGGGTAATGGGCGTAATAGTCCCAACGGACGACCCCTACGATGCTTGCCCTGAGCACAGACCGAGCACGAGGCGACGTAACAGCCCACGTCCCGTCTCATGGAGGGCCACCAACACCAGCGTTTTAAGAGATCCAAGGTGCGGGCCTGGCCTGGGTGACCATTGACCGGGGCGTCATGTGACCACTCCAGGGCTAGGTTTCTGGTGTCAGTGGTAGGGAGGACTAGACGGTCCTGTACATACGGTAGACCGTTATGAAAGGATGGATCCCATTCTGACAAATGATCGGGGTGTTTTTTTACCCAAGAGCGGATCTCCTCGAGAAGAAGTAGAGGAGGAGTACAAGTACAAATAACATGCCCCCGGGGCAAGAGCGTGTCAGGAAATACAGGTAACGAAACCCCCCCAGGGGAGCGAGACAAAGCGTCTGCTTTACTATGCTCAGAACCAGAGCGATGTTTAATCTGAAAGTCGAAAGCGGCGAAGAACAGGTGCCATCTGACCTGTCTGTTGTTAACGCATTTCAGGGCTGCCAGGTCTTGCAAGTTTCTGTGGTCGGTGTATACCGTGACCTTATGTTTGGCCCCCAACAAGTGATGACGCCAGGTACGAAAGGCGTCCATCACCGCCAGCAGCTCTTTTTCTGTTACGGTATAATGGGTTTCTGCAGGGTTGAACTTACGTGAATGAAAGGCTACAGGATGTAGCCGCCCCGTATTGGGACAGGCTTGTGACAGGATAGCCCCCAATGCGAAGGAAGAGGCGTCAGCCTCAACTACGTACGGCTGGTCAGGGTCGGGGTGCTGGAGCACAGGGGCAGTGGTGAAGGCGTTCTTCAACGCATCAAAGGCCTGCTGGTGCATCACCTCCCATTCGAACGGGACAAGAGGACTGGTAAGGGAAGTGAGAGGAGACACAAGAGAAGAAAACCCAGAAATAAAACGCTGATAGAAATTGGCGAAACCCAGGAAGGATTGCAAGGACTTCAGGGTTTTTGGTGTTGGCCATTCGAGGACCGCCCGCACTTTGGCATGATTCATGGCTAGACCACCAGGTGTAATATTGAACCCCAAAAACTCCACGTTAGTTACATGGAACAAGCATTTTTTGGGTTTCACAAACAACGAGTGGTGTAGCAGCCGGGACAACACTTCTCGTACATGTTGGACATGTTCCTTCAATGTGTGAGAAAAAATGAGTATGTCATCAAGATACACCACCACAAAAATGTCCAGGATGTCCGAGAAGACGTCATTCATGAAATGCTGAAAGGTGGCCGGGGCGTTGCATAGGCCGAAGGGCATGACTGTATACTCGTAAAGGCCATACCGCGTACAGAAGGCGGTCTTCCACTCGTCTCCCTTTCGGATGCGGACGAGATTATAGGCCCCCCGCAAATCCAACTTGGTATACATGGAGGCATGGGTTAAACGGTCTAGAAGAGGAGAGATGAGTGGAATCGGGTACCGGTTCTTAATAGTGATGGCATTGAGCCGACGGTAATCCACACAGGGGCGAAGGTCGCCCTCTTTTTTGGGCACGAAAAATATGGGGCTAGCTGCAGAAGATCTAGACGGTCGTATGTGACCCAGGTGCAGCGCTTTATCGATGTACTCTTTAAGCGTCAGATCCTCCGACATAGATAAAGAATAGATGCGGCCCGAGGGTACTACAGTCCCGGGAACCAAGTCAATCGGGCAATCATATGGGCGGTGAGGAGGGAGTGCTTCGGAGGAGCCCTGATCAAATAGCATGCTGTAATCCCGATAAACCACAGGAATGTGATTGGTGACTAAACCCACTATGTGTGAAGCAGGGGGAATAACACCGCCCAGTATTGATAGTTGGGCAACCGCACCAAGAGCCACTGCTGGGGTGTCAGTCTCTGTGTCTGCAGGTAGACAGAAGTTCTGGCAGAGCTCGGATTCGAAATATATCTGACCTGTTCCCCAATCGATATGCGGGTTGTGCTCTCGTAACCATGGTATGCCTATGATGATACCGAACTGGGGCATGGATATCAGATCGAAGTGGAGGGTTTCTCTATGGGTCGATTGGATGGTCAGGACGAGGGGAGCTGTCTGTTGCTTGATGGGACCAGAAACAAGCTCAGTCCCATCGACTGCTTGAACCGGTTCGGGTCGGTGTTTGGTGATCAAAGGGAGATTCAGTGTCTGGGCTAGGGTGATATCGATATAGTTCCCGGAGGCCCCGGAATCTATGGTGATCTGTACGGGATGAGCGATACCAGGGGCAGGTTGTATGGTAGCTTCTACCTGGATGGGCCTGATTCGACCAAACAACGGAATGTGACTCGGGGAAGCGAGGCGATCCTAACCCCGTATCTAGGATCGAGCTGGACGAAAATCCGGTTTCTTAGTTTTGGGTTTTCGAGGACACTCCTTGACTAAATGCCCCCCCAATCCACAGTAAAAGCAGGCGTTCTCGGCCCTTCTGCGCTCCCTTTCCCTTGAGGTGATGGGACTCCTAACACCCCCTATTTGCATAGGCTCACTGGTGGGTTCAGAGTAAGACGATGAGACGGCAGAGCCGGCAGACTGGGAGAATCCGGCCTCAGCCCTGCGTTCAGAGCGCCGTGCGTCCACTTGGAGTGCCAAATCCACCAGAGCCGGAAACTGAACTGGTAGGGACGGGACCATGGCCAGAGCGTCCTTCATAGGGTTGTTTAGCCCTCTGTAGAATACTACCGATTTTTTGCTTTCGGGCCATGAGGTCTCAGCTGCTAGCTGATTGAATCGTGTGATGTACTCAATGAGGGAGCTCTTACCCTGCGATAAATCCAGTAATTCTAGATCATGGGATTGCGCTTTGTATCTGGTGTCAAACACCCTGGACATTTCTGTTATTAACTGGTCGAAATCATAGAGGGCAGGATGATTGTTTTCTAACAGCGGGTTTGCCCAAGCAGCAGCCGTGCCGGCTAGGTGTGATAGAGTGAATGCCGCCTTGGTGGTGGGGTCAGGAAAAGCAAGGGGTCGACACAGAAAGTGCAATTTACACTGGTTAAGGAAGGTTCTAAACTTCCTCGGGTCCCCATGGAACTTTTCTGGGGCAGCCAAAGGAAAGGGAGAGGGCAAGACCACCGGAACAGGAGCCGAGGGAGCCGGGAGTGGGTGTACAAAGGGTACAGAAGCTGGAGTGGCGTCACCCAGCTCTGGATCTGCGGGCAGGGGATGCTGGGCACTCTGTAATAGGTCGAGACGCTGATGGACTGCTGCATTAGCAGCCACCATGTCGGCCCGTAGTACCGTAAGTGCTTGGATAACAGCGGCCAGGGGGTCTTCAGCGGCGCCCTCCATATCTCACACGACTAGGCTTCACAGTCTGTTGTGCGTTGAAAGTCGTGAAGATATAGGAGACCTCCGTCCCCAAGTGCCGCACAGGGAGAATCACTTATCACTCCCTGTGCAACCCTTGAGGCCACAGGTGGAGAAGATCCGAAGCCGGAACTGAAGTACCAGGAACCCCCAGGTAGCTGTAAGGGAAGGCAATGATTACAATCCAAGCAAGCAGGGCACAACGAATAATCAAACAGAGAACAATCAGGGTCTTACCGGGGACTTGATAGGAAGGACGTTGAACCTGAAAGGGAGGATGGTTCCAGGACTCACTCAGGCAAGGGACCGGATAGGACCAGATGTAATACGTCAGTCTCCACCTGAAGAATTTTGTACCGGAATAAAGGGTCCCAACAGTCTGATTACAACCACCACTTGGGAGGCTTGACCCACCGTGCAGCGAGGGGATCTGGAAGATCCAAGAGAAGTCCGTTGAGCAGAAAGATGGGTCTGAAGCCAGGAAGAGCCGTCCGTGGAATAACCAAGAGCAAGATCCAGAGGGAGTCCGTGATTCAGTCCGAGGTCAAGAGCCGTGCTGAACAGAGGAGCCGGTGTCGCCGTAGCCAAACGTGATCCGCAGGAAGTCCAAATAACAAGAGCAAGGTTTCAGGAAGCCGGGTAAGTGATACGAGTAAGTTCGCCGCCAGTCAGGGTCTCCAAGGAAATCAGCTGTGAAGCGTGGAGTACAGGTACTGCCCGGTTTAAATACGTTCACCTCCTGGTCATGTGACGATGATTGGAGTCACGTGACCGTGAACCCGGGGCACATGACCGTATGGACGAGTCACGTGACCGGGTCAACACGGTACGAGGGCTCGAGCGGCTGCCTAATCTCCATGGCAACTGCCAATGGAAAAACGGCCGCAGGCGCGACTGAATAGCGTGCGGCGATTGTTTCGCCAGCGCGCGAGCCACACCGGGTTGCCTGTTTGAGCCCTGGGGGACAGGTGGAGGAGAGTGAGTGCTGGATGACGGGACATGGCCGGAGGTACGTACCGAAGACATGACACCGTCAAGGAGCTCCGCCACATCTGTGCTTAGCCGGTGTCCCGCGAGCTATGGCGATGCCCTGATTGTTGGCTATGGGGAACCAGCGGGGGATGCAGAAGTCACAAAAGGAGGATGATGTAGGACGGCTCACCTCACAAAGTATGTCGGCGTGCTGCTAGCCTCTAGTTCCTCTGCTATGTCGGGGGGAGTAGTGCTGTGATCCGGAGTTCGTTCATTCAGTTAGTTCGCATCCAGTAGCCGGGCAATGAAGTCGAAGGATCTTCCGTGCCGCTGTGTCGGAGGGCCGCAGTTCTCACTGCGGTCGCACAGTTTTAGTGGTCTGCAGGGTCCGGCCGCAGTGCGGGCCGTGGGCGTGCTCTTTCTGGTATGCCCCGGGTCATTGACGTGCAGGCGGGCTTGCGGCTTCGATCAGGCCGCTGTCAGAGTAGGCCCCCGGATCCCGTTCAGCACCGCCACGTGCAAAACCTCACCTTCTACCCTGCATTGGCACAATGGCGGCCCCCACTCTTAATGGTACGCCAGGGAGGGGTGTTGGGAGAGTCAGTGGCGCGCAAGCGCAGCTGCTCCTTCTCCCAGCGGGCGATCAGTGAAATCGGGCCATTGCAAGCTTAGCATAGTGCGGGACCTTTGTGCCTTCATTGCGGAGGCAGTCAGTGTTTTCCGTAGTCACGTCGCGACTGCAGCCCGCAGAACCTAGCCACAGCGTGGTCAGCCGGCATTCGTTTTCTGGTGCACCACTAGTCATCGGCCCGTGACCAGGCTCCTCCCCCGCCGGCGGTTCCCGCTCCGATCAGGCCGCCATTGCAGCAGTTCCCCGGGGGCTCTTTCAACTCCTCGTTCAGGGCAATGCGGGTTCCAATTTTCGTCATATCTTCGCTAAAAGGGAGCACAGACGCTTGCTCTGGTGAATGCTGTAATTGTTGAAGAGAGTGTCATTCTTTAGCTGGTATATCAGGATCAATGAAAGATATCGGGACGGGAGCTCAGCTCTGCTGCTGCTTCACTCCATGAGCCCCGGCCACGCCCCCCTAATCTCACTATCAAGGCCACCAAGTGCCAGATAGCACAGGGGAAAGCCACGTATCTTGGTTATGAGGTAGGAGGGGGTCAAATCCAACCTCTCCCCAGTAAAGTACAGGATGTACATGACTGGGAGACTCCCACTACTCAAACCCAAATGAGAGCCTTTTTGGGCCTCACTGGGTATTATCGCAATTTCATGGCAGACTATGGAACCATAGCTGCACCCCTGACAGCTCTGACTTCGCCCAAACAGCCTAGGAAGGTTAATTGGACTGAAGACTTCAGAGGGCCTTGATGGCTTGAAAGGAAGTCTGTGTAGGGCACCTGTGTTGTGTGCGCCTGATTACAGCAAGCCCTTTATTGTTCAAACTGACGCCTGCGACACCGGAATTGGAACTGTCTTGTCCCAGTTAGATTACAAAGGAAGAGAACATCCGATCATATTCATCAGTAGACAACTTAAGGGTAGGGAACTTAGGTGGGCTATTGTTGAAAAGGAATGTTTTAGTATAGTTTGGAGCCTTAGACGTTTTAGACCCTACCTTACCGGGTCTACCTTCAAGGTCCAAACAGATCATAAGCCCCTGAAGTGGCTTATGCAGATGAAGGGTGAAAACCCGAAACTGCTCTGGTGGTCCATTAGCCTGCAAGGGCTAGACTTCACCATAGAGCACAGACCAGGGAAGAGTCACGATAATGCAGATGGCTTTTCCAGAAGGTATGTTGACCGTCTGGATGAGGGTGTCTATCTCGTGGGAGATTAGGCACCCTATCCTCAGTCTGGGAGGGGCGACTGTGATGCTGGAAATGCATTGGAGGGACAGGGCCTCTGTATCCTTGTCCCTTACTATTTTTTATCGTGTGTTTTGTCGTGTTTTCCACGCATGAGTTCATATGGGACTCCTGGCGGTGCAGCTCTCTCTCTTGGTTTGGTGAACGAACCCATGGGATGCCCTTATGGTACCCATGGGTAGGGGTGCAACCCTGTGCCCCTAGTGTATGTTTTTGGGCACCTGTGTGTGACCCACAGAGCAGGGTACGGGCTGGTTGCAGCTACGTGCTGAATTGACTGGCGCGTCCATTTTGGGATGCCCAGGCCCTGTCCTTGGAATCGGTAGATTCCTGATGGAGACAAAATGGCCCCCATGGCCTCTAGTCTTCCATCGCCTGTTACCTTGATCTTCCCGAAGTCCCGGGAAGCCCTGACCCTGTCCCTTCCCCCTGACTGGCTGTTGGGTGGAAGTTCCATATATGGTAGTGTGGGGAAGTGCTGACCAGACTCGCTGGAGCCTTCCCAACAGCCGTATGTTGTGGGTACGCCTGTGGGTGGGACCTGGGTGAATGGAGTGTATGAAGAATATGCATTCTATGTTGTGGGTGTCTAGTATCTGGTGGTTGACACAATGACTGAGACAGCCCTGCCCAAAACCGGTATGAATGCAGTGTGGAGTGTTGTCCCGATACACGTAAAATGTTGTGAGTGTCTGGAGAGGAGTGAATGGCCTGAATGCACTATGCACCTGTTTGGTTGCCTGCCTGCATGAATGCCCTTCGTAGTGATTGGATGCTTAAGTGTAACCCAGCGGAATGAATGGGAGACCAACAGTATATCTGAGGACCTCTCACTGCTAGGAATCGTGTTCAGAAGTGTTCAGAGCTGAAGTCCAAACTACGAAGAGTAACTGAGTGAAACTGACGCTTGACCTTGAAGCCCTGCTGGAAGAGAAGAATTGCTGTTGCTCTCCTTCACAATCTGAAAGCTGCTGTGTCTCCAAGGACTGACCCAGAGAGGACCTGGTAAGGCGCCCTCTTCCCGAGCTACGAGGACCATCGTGCACCAGCTGACCTTTGCCAAAGCTCCCTGGTAGACAGACCTTCTACAGGCTGCTGACCCGATATGGGGACTGCTGCGGAACTCCAAAGAGAAGCACCCGGACTGTTGTCCGCCACTGTCGACGACCGCCGCCGCCGTGTTCCCGTTTACCTAAGAACTTCATTGATCCAAGGACGGTCTTGTCCGCATCGTCGACGCTGTATCCTGCCGGAGAAGGCCTGACCGTCGACGCGCCGAGGAGCATCCAACCGGTGGGTTTCCCGCCACTCAAAGACCACAGAGACCCCGACGACTCAACGCCCTTGCTGGGCCACAGTTCTTCAAACTCTTTGTGGTGCAGAACTATTGACACCGAGGTGCCCCGCACGCATCTTCCTTGCGAGCGTTTAGGTTTCCCCGTCAACGAGCACCGCTAGGAACGACGCGGCCACTTCAACGTCGTAGCTCGACCTGTTCTCTGTCGGACGTTCGACGACCCGTGACTCCTGCCTTAAAGGGAGGGCACTCAAGAAGGGCCGTCGATTCCCCGACGAGGAATGCTACAACACCAAGGTACTTTGGGGTTGCAGAACTATTAGAAAGTCTAGTGTGAACAATATATGAACTGGGCTTGTATCTTTCTTCTACAGGTTGCCCAGGCGGGGGGATCTACACACAGAAATGTGTCTAGGTATCGGGCCATTATTCTGCCAATTGTTCAACCATCTTGCTTTCCTTCCTCTCTCTACTGCTGGTTTCCTCTTTATTCTGATCTGTGTGTCATTCTAACCGTATGCACTTTAATGAGATCTAATAACGTTAGTGGTACCACTTTAGAACTGTGTATATTTACCATTGCTGATTTTCGGAGTGCAAAGTGAGTTATCATGATATTGTATATACCTTTGAATATTAATTATATAAAGACTGTGTTGTAACCAATACAGTATGTGGACATTCCTTTGTGTGTGCTTGGGGACTACACTGTACTTAAGAACCAGCCCGCATCACATCCTGAGAAGCTAGGCCTTGATTTCTCAACCAAGTTTACCAATAATAGAGAATCTTGGCAGGGGTCCTTTGTGCCTCTCCTCTACCATATAGAGAGCGGAAGTACAGACACCCCCCACCGGCGTCTTTACACCCAGAACATATGTGTCATCCCAGCATTCACTTCTCCACACTTGGGACATGTTTGTATTTCTGCACTCTTAAATCGGGCCATCCTCTGGGGGGGGGGGGGGGGTTATGTATGCTCTGTGAGTTACGTGTAGCTGGATTTGTTGCAGCCTTGCATTCCCGGATACCTTTTTATGGTACCTCTGATCCCTCTCCCACAGCCCATCGTTCATGCTTTCTCCCACTTCCTCTTCCCAATCTCGACTTCACTTCTTCACCACCCTGGTCATCAACAGTTCGTAGATTTGGGAAACCTCATGCCCTCCCTCTGCGATGTCATAGATTGTTTCTACGGCCATATCCGGTTGGTCATCCAGCACTATTTCAGACCATGGGCCTCATTACGACCCTGGCGTTAAGGGTTTAACGGCGCCGTAAAAGGTGTCGGCGCCGTTAAACCCTTAACGCCTGATCACGAGGTCCCTTTGCGGGACCCGACCTTAACGGCTGGTTTTTCCAGCCGTTAAAGTAGGGTGCCGCAAAGGGACCTTGGTGCTAAGTATGGTGCCGCAATTTGCGGCACCGTACTTAGAGCCTTCCCCATTCCCATTGAGCCCTATGGGGCAAAATGGGAATGGGGAAGGGCCCATGGTAAATGGGGAATTACCGCCCCGCCAACCTTGGAATGGGGCGGTAATTCCGCCATTCACCATGGCGGACCCCGGCATGGACCATGGTGTCGTAATGAGCCCATGTTTCTTTCACCCGTCGCACCAGTCTGGTGTATGTAATATATTGCCCTAGATGTAGGCCTGTTTCCTCTACCAGTGCGTTGAATTCCAATATTTTCCCATCTTGCCATATGTCTCACATTGTTGCAATACCACCGTTTCCCAGTGCTTGCGTATCGTCTTCCTCAATTGCACATCCCCTTTGGTCACCGAGTCAAGTTCTCCATGGCCTGGCAAGCCTTTCGCCACCTTTTCCATCCCAATTCCAGCATTCTCAGACACCCCTTTAGCTCTGATTTAGGCAGCCATATACATTCTTTCAAGAAAAACAGAGTACATTCTGACCTCAACAGTCTGGACTCCGATGTTGAGTCTTCCGTTAGCCGCCTGGCCACATATTGTAGCTGGGTGGCCCAGGGATATATCTCAAAATTGGGAAGTTTTATACCTCCTTTATCATATGTATTCTGTAGTTTCCACAGGACTATTCAGTTCCTGGTGTTGTGCCAGCTTCTACATATGCTCTGGAGTTTAACAAAGAATTGCTTGGGTATCATGTATGGTATATTTCCTAAAAAGTGTATCAGCCTCGGTAGTACAACCATTTTCAACAAAGCCGCTCTCCATACCATGGCCAAAGGGAGCTTAGACCAGAATCTCATGCTATTCTCAATGTTTGCTACTGCCTTCTCTGTGTTATGTTTGTGTTCATCCTCCACCACGTGATAGATATCTATCCCCAGGTATCTAATGGTTTAGGTCTCCCAGGGTATTTGTAGAATGGGTAGGCGTTCCCACGGAATCCCTTTATATCTCCCCAGCGGGAATATACACAACGTTTTAGGGTTGACTGCAATGCCAGAGAGCGACGCAAATCGCTCCATTACTTCTAGGATATATTGCATGTTTTCCTCCGGGTATCTCAAGTATAGCAACATATGATCTGCATACAATGATATTAGGAGTGGCCCTCCTTTCGTAAAAATCACCACCTCCCCGTACTGTTGTCTTAGGTATATCGCTAGGGGTTCCAGTGCAAGAATATATAGCATCAGGGACCAAGGGCACCCTTGTCTGGTACCTCTGCTAATTTGCCATCTTTCTGAAATAACCACTCCTGTCCTAACTCTGGCTAGTGGTGAGCTATATAATAGTTTCACCCACCTCAGATACTCGGGCCCTATTCCATATTCCTGTAACGCTATCAGCCACAGCCATTTAACAGAATCGAAGGCCTTCACCGCATCTCATGAAACAATTGCAACTATCCTGCACCTCTCCTTCTGTTTGCTCTATGACCCGATGAAGCCTTCTAAGGTTGTCGGATATGCTTCTGTGCGGGACGTATCCGGTCTGGTCAGGATGTATAAGTTTGCTTATGACCTGTCTCAATCTCCCCGCCAACACACCCGTGAGTATCTTGCTGTCCTGGTTCAGCATAGATAGCGGTCTTTACGATCTGCGGTCCATGCTTGGTTTATTAGGTTTAAGAATCGGAATGATTATTGCCTTCCTTAGGGATTCTGGCAATATCCCTTTTTGAAAGCTTTGTTTAGCATAGCCAGTAGCGAGGGAAGCTCTTCCATTTTATATGTTTTTTTAGAACCCGCTAGGGAGTCCGTCCATCCCCGGGGCTTTTCAAGTGGGCAATTCCTCTATCACTGCTTCTAGTTCCTCCAGTGTGATTGGGGCGTCTAAGTTCTCTCTCTACTCAGCGCTCAATTTGGGTAGGCCAATGTCCCCTAGTGTTTCCACTGTCTCGCCCGATTCACCCCCATCTGTATCTCGATACAATTGTTTGTAGAACTCAAGAAACCCTACTTCCCGAGACCCTCCCGACCGGAGGCGGAAGCCGGCTGTTACACCAAAAGGGTCGTGAACATAAGGGCCCTGTCTGCAGCTGATTTCCCATCTCACCGCCGACCAGGGCAGGGCAGGAGCCCTCCCCTACTCGATCCATGTATTCTAAGGCAACTTGATTTCAGCGCGGGCTGAATCACTGCCTGCAGGCTGTCTTGCCTCCCAAGATTAGCAGCATTGACCGTCACGATCTGCAAGCCTGCACGAGTGAGAAGTGTAATTCTCACATTACAGCAAGGCTCCCTTATCCGCTCCAACATGGCCGCCACACATCCTGTGACGACTCCTGCGACGCTGACCGCCTAGCAGCCATCCCGCCGAACAGCTGATTGGCTGTATGCCCCTACTTCCCGAGACCCTCCCGACCGGAGGCGGAAGCCGGCCGTTACACCAAAAGGGCCGTGAACATAAGGGCCCTGTCTGCAGCTGATTTCCCATCTCACCGCCGACCAGGGCAGGGCAGGAGCCCTCCCCTACTCGATCCGTGTATTCTAAGGCAACTTGATTTCAGCGCGGGCTGAACCACTGCCTGCAGGCTGTCTTGCCTCCCAGGATTAGCAGCATTGACCGCCACGATCTGCAAGCCTGCACGAGTGAGAAGTGTAATTCTCACATTACAGCAAGGCTCCCTTATCCGCTCCAACATGGCCGCCACACATCCTGCGACGACTCCTGCGACACTGACCGCCTAGCAGCCATCCCGCCGAACAGCTGATTGGCTGTACGCCCCTTCTTCCCAAGACCCTCCCGACCGGAGGCGGAAGCCGGCCGTTACACCAAAAGGGCGGTGAACATAAGGGCCCTGTCTGCAGCTGTCCGCAGATGGCCGCCATCCATCCGGCAGAACATGCTCGCCCCTTGTCATAGTAAGTACCATAATGTGCTCGGGTGCATCTTCGTATCTGCCTTTACCAGGGCCTAATACCGAATCCACATCGACGCAGGCCGCCTCCCTCTATGTCCTATGACCAGTCACCTGCACTGAAACATAGACTCCTGGAACTTTGTACGCCAGTATATGTGGGGAGCATTACTTACCTCAGC
Source organism: Ambystoma mexicanum (assembly GCF_040938575.1). Taxonomy (NCBI): domain Eukaryota; kingdom Metazoa; phylum Chordata; class Amphibia; order Caudata; family Ambystomatidae; genus Ambystoma; species Ambystoma mexicanum. The sequence goes on along the minus strand of NC_090937.1, from coordinate 1,265,425,611 downwards.
CCTACCCTTGCTCAAACATCCAAAGTTCTTGAACACAGACACACATTCTCCCTATACCTCGGAAATATCTCCAGCACGACCAATGCTAAGTATGTCTGAAATGTGCATTAAAGTTCGGTGTTAGTAATTCCAACTTTAAAGGTGAATTTAGCTGTGCTTTGATTCGCATTTTGCAACTGCCTATTCTCAGATTAACTGCTAAAGTTGAATCTAATTGTGCCTGTATCCGCGCTCCTGATTTTCTGTTACCTAGGCCCCATTGCCATACCCCAACCATAGTGCGCTATTGACATTTGAACCTGGCTGCATAGAGCTGGTGATATTTGAACTGAGATGAGACAAAATTATACCTAGCCACGTCCGACGCTCTCAGCCTGCCCGCACCAGCTACTAAGCGCACCCTGTATCTAAACTGGTCTGCTAGGCGTAGCCAGCCTGCTTGGACTCAGTCAGCTAGCATGTACTCTCTAAAACGAAACAAACTAAGTATCGCTGCACTAGATATGACAGCTAAGCTACCTCTCTACGCCGCCTCCCTCATCATATTAGTGGCATTATCACTCCCTTACCTTACCGTGCCTATCTCTCAACAAACCATAGGACTTATAGCAAACCAGTATCAAGAACTACATATAGGCCCTGTAGTACCGCAGACAGAAACCTCAAACTTCGTGCATGTCTATCGAAATTGTACGAACTACCAGCAAAGCAAATTGAACAATTTAACCTCCTCAAAAAGAATATACAGCCGAAAATAACTGCAGAACACACTAGGAAAGTTCTTATCCCCAAAAGACACACACAAAAATGCTCCAAACCTACCATTATAGCAAGTACCACGCTCACCAAACATCATCTCAAAGGTGCGCTTATAAATGCTAGGTCCCTAGTCGCTCATGCAACAGAAATATCAGATATTATTCTTGCAGACCACCTAGACTTCCTGGCCATATCAGAATCATGGCTTCACGATGCAGCGTGTCCCGCCCTCTCATTAGCAGTTCCCGATAATTATACCATCATACGAGCAGACAGACACACCTCCCGAGGTGGGGGTCTAGCCATTATAGCCAAGATCAGTCTTGACATGAGAATCTCCACATCCCCTATCACGAAATCTTGTGAATGCCTCTCGGTCAAAATCGCCACCGCTAGCTCCCAAACATTAAACATCGTCCTGGTCTACAGACCTCCAGGTCCTATTTGAACCTTTGCTGAGGACCTCTCCACCACCATGTCCAACAATTTGAAAAGCATCTCCCAAACAATAGTGCTAGGTGATTTCAACCTAGGCTACAATGACACTAAGGACACCCAGTCCACAGCTACTGCGCTGATCCTAAAAGAATTGGGTTTCGCCCAAAGAGTGAACCTTCCCACTCATAACAAAGGTCGCATCCTTGACTCTATAGCTGAACACAACTGTGGAGTAACCATCACAGATACTGTTCCCCAGATCTGGACAGACCACTATCTACTACTATTTACAGTAGCAACAAACTCAGCCACAGCCAAGTCCACACCTGCCCCTCCTATACCCACGAGGAACAAAAAGCTGATGACCACGGAAAAATTGTTGCCCATCATACTACCACAACTAAACTCGCTCCCAGCCAACATGGATCCTAATGTGCTAGTTGATTACTTCAATGAAACTATGAACACAGCCCTAGATCACATAGCACCGCTCAAATTACGAACTAGCAAACCGAAAAAACATCTCAACTCATGGTTCACCCCTCATCTAAAAAATCTCAGGTTAACCAAAAGAAAACTAGAATCCATATGGAGACTCACTCCTACAGCAGAAAACAAACTGAACCTTGCAAAAGTATCATCCCAATACAAAAAAGATATCCTACTAGCCAAACAGGAAACATACAATACCAGAATATCCCAATCCAAATCAAGTGTCAGAGAACTGTTCAGTATCTTGAAAGAGCTGGAAACCCCTATCATTCCCCAAGAAAACTGCACCAAGGACAAAAAATGGTGCTCAGACATACAGTTTGCCCTTACCAACAAAGTAGTCAACCTACAAACTAAAATCGCCCTTAAAAAAGCATCTCTCACACCACATGGCGCTCTCACCTCAGCACCCTTACCTAAACCTAAACAAGTAACACGATTCTGCTTCTCCAAGGTATTTACCATTGAAGTCAAAAAAATTATCCTGGGACTCAAACCTTCCAACTGTAAAGGCGATCAATGCCCTGCCCAATTAATTAAGGATGCTGCGAGAGAATTATCGCCATTCATAACTAAACTCATCAACTCATCCTTCACCACCGGCACAGTACCGAATAATCTAAAAGAGTCGTGGGTCCTGCCACTCCTAAAGAAGCAAACCCTCGACCCGGCCATTCCACCAATTTTAGGCCTATCACAACTGTGCCCTTTCGTCTAAAGATTTTAGACAAAGTGGCATACATGCAAATACAAAACTTCCTTGAATCCAAACACCTGCTCGGAATCCGCCAATCTGGATTCCGCCCACAGCATGGAACTGAGACTGCCCTGATCGATCTCAAGGCCCAAATAGATCAATGTAGGGACAATGGCCAAGCAGCCTTACTCCTCTTGCTAGACCTCTCAGCAGCGTTCGATTTAGTCGACCATACAGTCTTATGCAGCCACCTAGACTCTGCTGCTCACTTCTCCAAAGAGGCCATAATATGGATCAAATCCTTCTTGAGTAACCGCACCATGAGAGTCTTCTCTCCATCAGCCTCAGCTGACCCGATCCCTATAACGTGCGGCGTACCCCAGGGATCTTGTGTGTCACCAACCCTATATAACATATTCACAAAGCCACTCTTTGACGAAATGGATCATCTGGGTATCGCCTACACCAACTACGCAGATGATACCCAGATCCTCCTTCCGCTTTCAGGAGATTACGTCGTGGATCTGGCCTTAGTGAATAAAATCTACAACATCGTTCAGGCATGGATGGCCACACATGGCTTATGCCTGAACGACGACAAAACTGAGCTCATAATCCTAGGCACCCCGACATACATAACTAAACTTAACCCCGACTATGCAAGCTTCATTATCGACGGGAATAATATCAAAGTGGCAAAGGAAGTCAAGACCCTAGGTTTTTACCTCAACGACACTTTAAACTTTGTCAACAAGTCCAATGCCTCAACTACGGCATATACTTGCAAACTCATTAGAGCCAGCAAACAATTCCTCTCCTCAGACAGCTGCATCACGCTTGCCATAGCCCTCATACTGTCCAAACTGGACTATTGTAATGGTCTCTACATTGGGGCTAACAAACAGACTATCCACAAAATCCAGGTCCTCCAGAATAATGCCCTGAGAGCTGCTCTCCAGATCAACAGAAAGAACATATCTCCTCTATAAGAAGAGAATATAAGTGGCTATCCACTCAGGATAAAATCCAACTCAAAATTGCCTCCCTTACTCACAAGTGTCTTAATAACATGGCTCCACCCTACCTCATGGACAGGCTACACTTAAGAACCTCATCTAGACCCACAAGAATGGCCAATGCGAATTGCCTTCATGTCCCTCGCTTTAAACGTGCCACTATTGGAGGACACAGCTTCGCAGTCAAAGCAGCACAGCTGTGGAACTCATTACCACATGACATAAGAGAACCCCAGCCCTTCGTGAAATTCAGGCAGAATTTGACCAAGTGGCTGAGAGCCAATGACATCTAATTTCTCTGACCTGCTTGACCTGACTGCCCCCACTGGCGATCCACCTGCATGCCCCCAGCACCGATACTTCGGTCTGTATTTACACCAATGTATATCACTGTATTTATTCCACTGTATATTACCTCTACATTATTAAGTATACCTACACCTGTATCACCTGCTTTCTGGACCTAGTTCCAGCCCTGTACATATTTTTCTTATTGTTTACTGTATTATGACCATGCACATGTACCTGTACATATTTTGTCAATTGTATACTGTACTATGACCACGTAGATGTACCTGCAACGAAGTTGAGCATATTCTTGTCTTGTGCGCCCTGATGCTCCTGGGCATGGCGCACCTTACAAATAATAAACTAAACTAAACTAAACTAAACTAAACCCTTCATTCACTCCCTCCTGGGTATCAAGTATCTTTCCTCCTTCCCCTGCATTGATCTAATCGTTGGTCTTGGTGTCTCGCTTTTATACAACCATGCTAACAACCTCCCCGGCTTGTCCTCACCAGCGTGCTTCCTCTCTATGTATTTCTTGTAATTTAAGTTACATAGCCTCTCCCAGTGCTCTTTTCATTCTTGCCGTAATTGGTTTATAGTGTCGGCCTCTTCCAGGGAGTCACCTCCTCTGCGCATGACTGCCTCTAGTTCCTCCTCTGCCTTCTGGAGCTCTTGCAATATGCCTCCTTGCAGCCCTTTGGATTTTACTATCGTTGATTGTTAAGGAGAATTCTCATAAATGGCTGATTTCCCTTACCTAATGAGTCCCTCAGCAGCTTTGCTGGATTTCTAGGATTTATTTTTTCACCTGGTAAGAGTGTAAGCCTTTTTTTCCCCACTCTTACATGTGTTTAGATGTGTGTGTTTTCACCTTTTGTGTGATCTTGAGCAATGGAGCCTCATCTACTCCATGGCCTCATATTTTTATGTGTGTTACACAGCACCTTCAGTGCAGTGACACAGGGTTGTCTTTGAGACTTCCCACTGACTCCATTTTCTGGGGCTGACTACTGTGCCCCAGAAAAGGGTAAAGTTGCCATTAACCTTACCTTAGTCACTTTAAACCACAGACCCAGTACACCCCATCTTACATGGAGTATTGGAAAGGGTTAACTCTTATCCCTTTTTGTCTGTGCCTCTTGGAGCATTGTTTCACTCCCTTTACATTAAGACTGGGCTGGTGGCAATGGTATCTACCCTAACTTTTCTACCGCGATTATCTTATGTAAACGTGGTATTGTTTTAGGCTATTATATTAGCCTTGAACATAAACCCGCTTGACCAAATACATTTTATTTTGGCTGCAGCTGGGTTTATTCGCTATTTCTTTTTGTTAAAGTCTTTCTCGTGTTTTTCTCTGCGTGCCAAACCGGGGATGATTCTTTTGTTCGCTGTCTTTTCGCGGGCTTCTGCACAGAAGCCCTCCTTAAGGCGCCTGAAAGTCTAGGTAGGCAGGATGTGACGTAGGGATCTTCGGACCCCTGCCATGGGTTCCCTTGGTAACCCAAGTCGCACTCCTGTTTGATTGGATGAGGGGACTGTCCTTGCCAGGACTGCCACCCTGCTGTGTGATTGTGTGATTGACAGCCAGCTGTATGAATGGGGGAAAACTGCATAAAAAGCAGGTCTCTTCGACTGGAAAGGCAGAGTCGCCACTGGAACGAAAGAACCAACGAGGAACTGGCAGAAGAGGACCCCTACAAGGACTGAACCGCCCGATGAAGCCCTGCTACAGGTCCGAATCTCCAGAATCCGTCGACAGAGAATATCCTCCAGGAAACATCTTCCCATGAGCTGGTGGGACCAACCAGTTTGCCCAAACTACAAGCCAGGACCCCTCCTCTGGTCAAATTCGCTGTACAGAGCTACAGTGGGCCGGATAGCCAGGAAGGTCGGACCCTGCTTGGCTTTTAAGGAGCGCACCTTTTATTTGTTGCTTTGCTCTAATGCTGGTTTCCTCCCTGGGTAGTGCAGGACTCTCCAGTCTTCCTACTTCTTGTCAGTCCGACAGCCGCTTCAGGAATCGTGAGCCTGCAGGAACTACCAAGAACGTCCGCCTCAGCTACAGCTCCCTCTCTGTTTTAAGGTACTGTGCAAATCCGGTTGTCCGTTTCGTTCAACCGCGGTGAAATCTTTCTCCAATCAGAGGGCTTGTCCTTCTCTTCTCTTTGAACTAACTTTTGTACCAACCAACCTCGTCCGGAAACCGTGCCACAAACTTTACCGCAAACTACCTTGAACTGTGTGATCTTGAGCAAAAGACTTTTGACCCATTGACTTTGGCCCCAAGCCCTTTCTACCTGATTCTATCTCTGTAGTTCCTCTTGTTCAAATGCCCTGAGTACTTACCTGTTGGTTTGACCTAATTTCTAATAACTTTGTTTTTCCCTCCCTTTTAAATTGCTGTAGTGCCATTTTGCTCCCACTTCATTTTGTGAGCTTAACTGGGAGGTGGTGTGGTATATTAAAAGTGTGATTTTTAGACTGCTTATAATAGTGTACTGTTATACAACTGAAGAGTGAAATAAATGTATATTCTTTTACTTCAAACCTTGAGTCAGTGTTTGCCTTATTCATAGTAATTGCTGTCCTTTGTGTAACTATTTGATACTACTCACTTAATCTTGAGATAAGTCTGGCTGCTACTGCTACTACTATAACTGTGTAGTACAGGCTTGTACCAAAGGTGAAATTGTACTGTCACTTGTAGTCTTAATTGTGTGTGGTGTTCCTAAAGGGTACTGCATATAATTCTGCCTAACACTGATCACCTCACCACCACTTTAAATGCCTCCCAAAGTTTGCCGGCCGATTTTACGCTTCCAGTATTGTTTTCGAAATATTCTACAATTTCCCTCCTCAGGTCCCCTCTTAACACTGTGTCTTTCAATGCTTCGGCTCTCAGCCGCCACATTGGTATCCTGGCTCCAGGGGCCTGATACTGCCATGTTAAGATCAGTGGTGAGTGGTCTGTAAGGACTCTCGCTTCATATTCAGTCTGCACTATCTCTCCTATCATCTCCGGGGAGGCGAACATATAATCTAACCGTGTGTACAAATTATGTGGGGCCGAGTAATGCGAGTAATGTCTATCATATGGGTGGTGTAGCCTCCACATGTTTTCTAGCTTAAAGTCTCTCAACAGGGTCTTTAAGGTTTTGGCTGCAGGGGTGGGTTTGTCTAATTTCCAGTCTGACCTGTCAATCCTGGGATACAGCGTACCGTTAAAGTAGCTGCATCCCCCCAAGTATGGGCTTATTTTACTATATAAGGTCTTAAAGTAGGCCACAGTATCTTGGTTCGGGGCATATGTATTAATAATACACACTTTGCTGTTTTCTATCAGTCCCCGTACCACTAACATCCTCCCATCCGACTCTCACGCAGATTGCAATAACTGAAAGGGGACATGCGTTGCTACCCAGGTGATTACCCCTCTGGCATATGTCGAATACGTTGCCCCCACGGTGGTTCCCTTCCATTTCTTCTTATCACCTCTTGTTTTTCCTTCGTTAGATGCGTTTCTTGTAGTAGGGTGCTATCTATTTTCTGCCTCCTCAGATACATCATGATCTTATTTCTCTTCAGGTAGCTGTTGAGCCCCCTGACATTCCAGGTAACTATCTTAAGGTCTCCCATCATTCATCCGTACCCAGTCCCGCCACTGTCCCCCTTTGTCTCCTGTATCTTGCGCAGCGGCGCATGGACGTAAGCTCGTTCCCTAACTACAATCACTGCACATCCTCCAACTCCCCTCCCACCGCTCTCCCTTCCCATTCCCAACTCTTGCCCAGCTCCATCCCTGGATCTCAGGCTATCCCGCATTTAGTCCTTTCTTGGCGGTGCCGGTATTAGGAACACAACAGGGGGTTACCACACTATCGGTAACCCAACTAAACTATCTATAGGGCTACAAGGGTGAGTCCATTGTGACTCCTGCAATTATGCACCATTACTATATGCCCGCTCACATCTACATGCTCAACACATAGCTTATTTTTTCTCGACCCTATCTTATATTCAAGTCCCAGTGTCACAGTTTATACAGCACCTCGGCTTCTGGAATCGCTGCCACACCTATCAGTTCTGCCCTCTTTCTGGCTGTCTGTTCCCGACGGACAGTTCTGGGCATCCAACCACTCTGTCGCATCCTCAAGGGTCTCGAAGAACAGGGACCTGTTCTTGTGAAACACTTTCAGTTTCGCCGGGTACATCAGCATGTATCTATAGCCTGCCTCACGCAGTCTCTTCTTCACCGTCCCATAGTTCAGTCGCCGTCTCTGCACCAGAAGTGTAATGTTTGGGTACGCCGTAATAGACGCGGATGCCTTTTGTATTGTGCCGCCTTTCCGGAAGTGTTCCAGGACTTTCTCCCTGTTTTGGTAATTCAGTATTTTGGCAATTATTGGTCTCGGGGGGGCCTCTGCAGTGGCTTCCTTGTCAGGGATCTGTGTGCTCTCTCCACCGCGAACCCTTGGGTGAGCCCTCCTCCTCCTATTTCTTGCAGAAACATAGTCTCAATGTAGTCCGTTGGGTTAGGTCCTTCCTCTCCCTCCAGAAGCCCCACATTGCATATGTTATTCCTCCGGGCGCACCATTCGTCTTCCTCTGCTCTATTTTCTAAGTTGCTTACTTGTTGCTTCAGTATGTGAATCGCCGAGGCATGAGATTCGCATGCAGCTGTGTTTGAGATCACTTCCTTCTCCAGCTCGCCTGTGCTATCCGCTATTGTTCGTACGTCTTGTCTAAGTAGGTCCACCTGTACTACGGCAACTTTAAGTTCCAGTGTTCCCTTGAGTTCGGCCATGGCTGCCTCTAATTTAGTTTCCCACGTTGCTTTCAAGTCCGCAATCGCCTCCAGGATCTGCTGATCATTGCGTGCTGAGGCTGTGTCCATTTGTAGGTTCCTTTCTTTACTTCTAGCCCCCTCCCCTAGCTGTGGTGTCCTTGCGAATTCCTTCATTGTGGGTTTCTTTTGTTTTAGGCAGCTTGGACGCCATCACAGTGTCGCTGTATGCCTCAGTTCAAGATGGCTGGGGTCTGGCTTTCCGCACTGGCTTTCCGACACTATTGCATGCGCTGGCGCAACCGGTGCTTCGGTCTGTATGGGGGCTTCCGGCTACGTCTGCTCTGTATCTTCCCTGAGGCTTCAGTGGCTTTATTTTCCCTTGGCAACTTCTATGGTAGCCAGCTTGCCTGTGTTGTGATTGGACAGTTCCTGTGTGATACACGAGTGCCGCCTTCTGCATTGATGTCGGTTTCAGCTTCCTCCACTGCCCGGCTCGCGTCTCGCAGTTCCGTGCTGGCCACAATGTTGCCTTCGCCCCTATGGGCCTCTGTCCACATATGCGGTCTGCCCAGGTGCATCAGAGTCCCGGGAGGATAGCTCAGCTGCAATTTGTTTGCCTTGGAAGCAAGACGACACGAAGCAACACAGGTTGCTTCCCCGGGTCTGCGTTTAGAAACCTCTGGGTATTTAAGCGTGTTATAAATATGCAACTAAGACAACAAAAAAACGATTACGCAACAAAACAACAAACAATTCCTGTAAAAGTGCCTCGATACCCGTGGGCTGTGTGAGCGCTTTAAAAATGCTAAATTAATAAAATAAAAATCAGGCGCAGTGTGATCCCTATGGGCCCATCAGTGAAATTGCAGCTGCCCTATGACACCCACATTTGGTTATAGCATATCTAGCAGGCTTGCCATGTGTGTCGCATAATCCATTGGCCTAGTCTGTGAACCTGCCTGCAGCAGTGTCTTAGTAGTTGCTTACTTTTACCACAAGTTCACAGCTCTCCTCCAGAGCGGAATTCTCCAGAATCACGTACCGTTCAGTCCGAGGGTCATTTGCCACAAGTGCATCTCCCGTTTGTAGCGGGATCCCACGCTGGAAGACTCCCCCAGATGGCCTCCCAGAGCACTTCACTCTTCAGATGTGCCACGTCCTCAGGCACTAGTGCAACAGTGTCCTTCCCGGGGCTCTTACAAGAGCTCTGTCTCTTCTTACGTCACTCTTCATATGCTGACAGTATGCCCTGTGCTCTTCCTCTGCAGCATCTGAGGCGCTGTCTATGTCTCTCAATGCTGCAGCAATTTTGATGTCAGGCCTTACCTCCCCCACAGACATGCTCAACTTCTTGTCCCAGGCTCATCTGGTGCCCGGTACTCTGACCACATGTCCTCTGGGGGCTTTCCAAATGCTCCGGTATCCCTTATGGGGCGCAATCAACACGTCACTCGTGCCATGCCCCGCAGTGTCTTCTCGCCGCCATAAAGCTTCCTCCGTATCAGTGCCCAGTCCTCGGCTCGGTCACAACTGTTCTGTGACTGTGTTGTGGCGAGCGGGAACTGTCCCTCTTTGTCCACAGCATTCGCGAGCACCAGCTGCTATTTCCCGTTCCTCTGCACTCGCTGCAGCCATCCAGGCCTTCCTTTGTTATCGAGTGCCATTTTGTTTCGGTTTCTCCCTCGCCGGATACAATATTGCAACGACCCGCTTCGGGTCACTGCGAATTCTCAGCTTTCATCTAGACGCGCTCCATCACTTCATCTTCCTGTCGTGCCATTTCTGTGCGCCAATGAACATTCTTTGTATAGCTTTTTACTCAGGATCATCACGGATTTGCAGGAGCCCTCTAGGAGACACGTCTCACTCCATGGCCTCTTAGCCACGCCCCCCTCGTCGCCACTGTTAAAGGTTGCCGGTGTGCCACTCTGACCCCATGAGCCCCCCAGCATACAGAGCACACGATTCTCTCTGTCCGGGTTCCACGGTCGCACTAGCAATCCGTGGCGTGCCCCGTTTATTACGTGCACACGCGGGAGAGTTGCATCACTCCACTGCATGTGTGCCATTAAAGGGGTGGGCACCACAAAGACCGGAGGTGAAGGATTATGCTTTCTCTCTTTACTTTAAACACGAGCAGCATTGAAACTATTACAACCATAAAAAAATGTACACATTAAAAACGACATTTCCCAGGAAATAGTCTTTTTGTGTGAGGTCCATTTTTAATGTCAAACTAAAAACACATGACATTTTCAACCAGTCCTGTCAACCATAGTCCAATATCTTCCCTTCCAATCCTCTGTCCTTCCTCTTTCTTTGCTGCTCAGGCAGCCAGTTAAGTGTTTTGAATTCATCATAATATTTAACTGTATGAGAAGATAAATTGATGTGATAAGTTAACATAACAGAGAGTGCGAGCGCAGCACACTAGAGTTTGGTGGAGCTTATCCGCAGGCGGTATTGAACGTTTTTATAGACTTGTTAGGCGTTCGCGATGGGGCTGGGAGCTCCGGCTAGCGTAGCGTGGCCAACTGTTCTGTATTTTGTGGTTTTGTCCCGTAATTGGGGACTCTGTCCCGCAGTTTGCAGACTGGCTGTGCAGGACGACAGTTGTCCTGGCTTGCTTGTTCGGATTCCCCGAGTACGAAACCCGGGAGACGAGACACAGTTTGGCATGCTGGGGCCAGTGTAACGTCACTTTTTGCGATGTGTCAAAAAATCCTACCCTGCTGACTGAGCATACGTGCGCATGCTCAGTCATTACTTAACAGATAGGATTTTTTGACACCAGGAATGTGGTGTGCCTGTCTTTCTGAGGTCCCGGGGGTACAATACGTTTAACTTTATGAGAGCCAGGCTCACTCAAATAACAGAACATGGTGAAGCCGTGTCACTAACAACTTCAAAACAGACGTAAAAAGCACAAACCCAGCGGACTAAGGAACCTGAACCCAGCGGACACTTTGTTTTACTAGCTCCCAGGATTCTAGTAAGCACTAAATGTGCAAAACATATTAAAGAATCCATCAAAAATGTACATGTTTGTGTATGTGAACTAAGTGCATTATTAACGTGATAATAATGCATTTATTTTGCATACACGTACATATTCGTGATAAGTCCTGCTGACTGTGCATGCGTACTCATGCTCAGTGTGTGCGAGGAAGCCTGAATACACAGTGCGCTCTACGTGCATCTCTCAATCAGCCTCAAGGATACAGGTCTCCTTGTACAGCTCTGAACCTGCACGTTCAAGCCTTCACAATAAACACAATGTTCAGTGAACACGAGCAGCCTTCATAATACACACACACCACTGAGTGTACAGTCTTGACCATGCACCGTGTACACACACGGAAAACTTCACAACACAGTCACACATAACTCTACACTAGCCTTATGTATGCATTCCTACTCACTGTAGTGCGCAACAGGAGCATTCGTAAAACACACATCATTCCGTGTACAGCTCTGACAGTGCACACAGTGCTCAGGAGCCACCAGCAGCTTGCACCATACAGACAGTCTTTACTGCCTCGGGACAAAACATTTTTCACAGTACACACAACCCTCGGTGCACAATGGTAGAACGCACAGGGTTTGCCGTTGCCAACTATGTGCCCGATTCATTGAATTTTTTGCACGGTTTAAAGTGAATTTGCACTGCTGAAAAGTGACTTTGCAGTAGTGCAACAACTCTCGGTGTACAACGGTAGAACACACAGGGTTTGCCATTGCCAACTATGGGCCCGATTCATAGAATTTTTTGCACGGTTCAATGTGACTTTGCACTGCTGAAAAGTGACTTTGCAGTAGTGCAAAGTCACTTTGAACTGTGCAAATAATTCTATGAATCAGGCCTAGTGTGGCTAACTCTTTGATAGACTTTCGCGGGACACTTGCCCACAAGGCGACGAGGACGTCACACCGTCATTCACGTTTGGCCCGCCCCTTTTTTAATTTAAGTTTTTTTAATGGCTCTTAATTCCTGGCTTAATTGAAATGCAAATGGTTTGTCCTTGGGAGGTGATGGTCACATATTATAACTGCAAACATGACCATCACGACCCCAGGAACAAAGCATTAGCATTTGAATTAAGCCAAGTGTCTGAGCATTACAGCTCGACCTGTAGACTCAAAAGGACCCTGGGCTGCAGAGCCGCCAGGAGAAAGAAAGTAGCAGGCGGCAGCCCCATGCTGTGTAAATGGCCACTTCAGTTTGCGAAGTGGCCGTGCTGGAGGCAGGACAACCTGCATCCCGCACAGCCACTCTGCAAACTGTGCGACAGAGTGCATAATTGCGGGACAATCCCGTGAAATCCGGGACAGTTGGCCACCCTAATCAGGCCCTATATGCGGTCTTCACTGCACACACAGGCATCGGTGCACAACAGAAGCCTTCACACCCCCTACATCACTCCACGTACAGATCGACAACTCAACGGTGCCACTGGCAATACACAAAGCCCTGCACACACCCACACAGCAGCTTGGCACCCTCGCCTCCCTCAGTAACTGACTGCAACAACACATGGGACCATTACACAAAGTTCACAACATGTATTAGTACTTTTACTCATAGATACTGTGCACAACTCTCTTGGTGTGAAGAGCCTGAGCCACTTAGCCCAACAGGGAGTATGTATGTACACCCATGCGCAAAAGACAATGGCCCTCATTACGGGTTCGGCGGTAACCATGCCGCTATTGGCGGCATTGCTGCCGCCAAAATCGCGTTGGGGTCCGGGTCCTCGGAATGAGGACTTACTGGGCCATTCTGAGTTCGGAAGGCCCGGTAATTCCTCCCTCCAAGGACCCGGACACGGTCCTTCCAGGCATGCTTACCGTGTCCCACGAGGGGAACTCGTAATGCGGCGGTACGGGGTGAACAGCGCCGGCACCTTTTACGGCGCCGTTCACTCCGTACCGCCAGGGTCGTAATGAGGCCCAATGTGTTGTGTACAGCTAACACGTGTGTTGTGCACAGCCCAGGGTACTTGCATTGAAACAGCCCTGATAGCCATGGGTTTACCAACGCTTGACCCAATACAGACCACTGCTGTGTGAGCAGCCCTGCTCTGCCCAGCTCTCGCGCCGCGGTGTGTGTTCCCCATCCTCAGATCCACCAGTTTGGTGCTGGGGTTTGTTTTTTCTCCTTTTGCCCAGCTGGTGTCCCCTGTCACTCCCCTGGGCTCCTCTGCAACTTACACAGGAGTTGTATCGAGTGGACGGCTTTCTGATCTCTGTGCAGCGAGCGGTTATAAATAACCGAGGACACAGGAGGAAGGGAGAGGTGGTAGCAGAGCCTGGGGATGCAGGCACAACAATGGGAAGAACACGGGCAGGGCGTGGAGAGGGAGGATGAGACTAGGAAGAGGAGGTGAGGGTGGACAACACTGGGACGAGGAGCCTAGGCAGGGCATAGAGTGGGAGGACAGCAATGGAAGGATTTAGGTAGGGCATGGAGAGGGAGGTCAACAATGGAAGGACATAGGCAGGGCCAGGAGAGGGAGGACAAGACTAGGAAGAGGAGGAGAGGGTGGACAACACTGGGACGAGGAGCCTAGGCAGGGCGTGGAGTGGGAGGACAGCACTGGAAGGGCAGAGGCAGGGCGTGGAGAGGGAGGACCACAATGGAAGGACAAAGGTAGGACGTGGAGAGTGTGATGTCGGGCGTAGGCTATTGTTGGAGCCCGACACTGAAGGTAGGCCTGACAAAGCTGTATGGCGCACCGTGTCGATGCGCACAAACAAACACGACCACTCGTGAGGCTGCATAAACCCAGACTGGCGTCGTTACGCCAGTTCCGGTGATAGCTTTATTTCTGCTCTCCCCGCCCCTGACACGTGTCCGGGAAAACTCTCCGGCACATGACACCACATTCCTCCCCAACTTGGAATGTTTTTTTCTACAACACTTAACAATAACACATCACAACAGGTGTAGTCTATTCTAGTCTTTCGGATTTCTTCTGGGCAGGCTCACCTGCTTGTAGACTCCATCTACCACATACCCCTGGAGGCGGGACGAGGGTTTTGGCCTCACCCTCAGGTGGTATCGGGGATGGCTTCTCTCTGGATCGTCCGCCGGAAGGCTCTCGGGCCGGACTTCATCTTCTTGCCGGTTGGGAGTCCTTGGTTCTTGTGGCACTTCATGAGTTCCGGGCGTCACTTGGCTTTGCGGTCGACAGGGTGATCCGATTCCTTCCCTTGCGGCTCTCGGGCTTTCTTCCCATAGCTCGGGCGGTACTTTCCTGAAGTGGGAAATGTTCCTCATCACTGTCTCATTTCCCCTGGTGGCGGTGATCATGCTGTGATTCGCGGCACTGACTGTCCAGGGTTGGAATTCGAAATTTAGGGACATCTTCTTGTGGGTGTGGCTCGGTTCTTGACGATGACTGTGTCTCCGGGTGCTAGTTCCCGGTGGTTGGCCCGTCGAGTGATACTCTCCCGTTCATTTCGTCTCGCCCTCCTGGCATCTATGGTTGGGAGGTCTGGCTCAGGCGCTACCCACCTTGGGTGTACGGGGAGCTCTGCTTGTATGGGTACCACAAACATAAGTGCTGCTGGGCTGATTCCTGTCGAGGAGTGCGGGGTCTGCCTGTGGGTCCTCAGGAAGCGATACACTGCTTTTAGCCAGGAGTGTCCCTGTTCCTTTGCGATGCGGATGACTTTGTTGAGTGACCCCATGAATCGTTCAGCATCGCCGATTGCTTGTGGCCATCCTGGGGTGATCCGCTTGTGTCGTACGTTGAGATCCTGGAAGAATTGGCGTAGTTCTTGGCTGGTGAAGGGTGGCTCGTTGTCGCTCTTGATTTTTGACGGGATTCCGTGTATTGCAAATATTTTCTCCAATGCTAGAGTCATGGTCTCAGCGTTGGTGGATGCCCCGTGTTCGACTTCGGGATATCTGCTGAATTTGTCGACCAGGACGAGTAGGTAGCCTTCTCCTGCAATGGTGCAGTAATCAATGCTGACGGCTTCCCACCGCTTGCTGCTTCTCGGGGTGCTGATGATGCGTTCGGGGTTCTCGGCTCTTCGTGTGGCTTGGCAGGCTGCACAGGACCCCACAAGATCCATCACTCGCTGTTGCATGTTGGGAATCCACATCGTGGATCTTAGGTACGCTGTTGTTTTCACGATGCCTTGATGCCCGCTGTGAGCTAGTTTGAGAGCCCATTCTTCTAGTGATGCGGGCAACACAATTCGGTGGCCTTTGAGTATTACCCCTTCGGGGCCTACTGTAAATTTGTGGCAGATCCCGAATAGTGATTGAAGTTTCACTTGGGTGGATGTCGTGCGCTGAGCCATGGAGGTAAGGAAGTTCTTCCAATTCCCTGATTGGATGGCGGCGGTGGTGTGGGTTAAGATGGTGTCAGCCTCGGTCTCGTTGGCTATCTCTTGCAGGCTCAGGACCTGTGGTCGGGCGCAGGCCACTATGTGGCACACATGTTCATCTGTCTCCGTCGTATGGGGTTCTTCCGGATCTGTGGCGGGTCGTGAGTGGCGAGACAGGTAGTCAGCTGGGTTATCCGTCCCCGGCCGGTATTCCACCTCTATGTTGTATGGCTGGGGTTGTAGCATCCACTTTTCGATGCGTGCTGGTGGATGGGGCACTGATCCTCTGAATATTGGAATGAGTGGTTTGTGGTCAGAGAACACTTTTGCTCGTTTGCAGGTAGACTTTGAAGTGTCTGCATCCCCACAGGATTGTGAGGGCCTCCTTTTCTATGTGCGCGTAATTTTGTTCAGTTTTGGTTAGCGCATGTCTGGCAAATTCGATGGGGTGGATGTTTCCGTCGTTGTCAGTTTGGGTAAGTACAGCCCCTAGGCCGACTGGGCTGGCGTTGACTAGGAGTTCAGTCTGTTGTGTCTCTCAATGTCAAAAAATCCTATTGTTGTGGAGGCAGATAAGGTGTCTTTGATTCGCTGGAAGGCTTGTTGGTGAGGAGGCGACCATTCCCACTTTTGGTCCTTTTTTGTTAGTTTGCAGAGGGGACTTGCAATGGCAGTGAGGTCTGGAATGAATCTCGCGCAGTATGTTGCCATTCCCATGAAGCTCCTCACTTCTGTGGCGGATTGCGGGCCCTGGTGTTTTTGATGTCGTCAACTCTAGCAGGAACCGGTGACACCCCTCTTGCGTTGAAGATGTACCGAAAGAAGCATAGTTCTTCCTTTCCAAATTCACACTTTTCGGCATTTAAGGTCAGTCCGGCTTCTTCTAGCCTATGTAGGACCGCCACAAGGCGCTTGAGGTTTTCTTTTTCATTGGATGCATATACGATGATGTCATCGCTAATGTTTGTAGTCCCGTCTAGGCCAGTGAGGACTTTCCGGATTTCGTGCTGAAATACTTCAGCTGCTGATGATATTCCGATGTTTAACTGCTTGTAGCGTCTCAGTCCGAGGTGGGAGGAGAACGTGGTGATGTATCTCGACTCCTTGGCTAGTTTGAGTTGATGGTAACCAGACCTAAGTTCAAGCTTGCCGAATATTGTTGCCCCCGTTAGGTCGACAATAAGTTTGTCTATTGTTGGTGTAATGTGGTGTTCCCTCCCGATGGCTGCATTGGGGAGCCTCATGTCAATGCAGATTCGTACTGCGTTGGGTTGTTTGGGTTTTTTAGCGACTACCATGGGGGATACCCACGGGGTTGGTCCTGAGGTCTTCTCTATTAAGCCAGACTTTTCCAGTTTGTCAAGTTCTTTTTCAACGGCCTCTCTCGTGTGGAATGGTACTCGGTGATGGCGTACAGCTTTTGGTTCGATGGTGGGGTCAATGTGGAGTTTGATGGATCTGCCTCTCAGGCACCCGATGCCTTGGAATACCTTATGATGTTGTTCTAGCAGGTCGTCGATTTCCTTGTGTTGGATGCTGAAGGCGAATTGAATTAATTTCAGTTTTTCGGCAGTCCTACAGCTTAGAAGTGTTTCGCAGCCAGCGTTGATGACGTAGATTCGTGCTCGGCATATGGTGTTGTTGTAGGAGAAGTCCGATCTGAATGACCCTTGCACCGGCAGGGGTTTCTTGCAGCCATATGCATATAGTCGAACTTTCCTTTCTTGGAGTTTGGGCCTTGGGTGGAGTTTGTTGAACACCGATACTGGCATCACATTGACAGTCGCGCCCGTGTCTATGACCACACGCAGTGTCTCCCCGTCGGAAATGACAGTGCATGATGGTCTCTTCTGTTGTCTGGACCGTTGCGGTTCTACGGCCGAGATGAGGTGTATGCGGTGTATCCGTTTGCCGGTTTTTCTCAGTTTTTCTTTGGCCCTCATTACAACTCAGGCGTTAAGGGTTAACGCCACCGTTAACCCTTAACGTCTGATTCCCACCTTAACGCCTGCTTTTTGCAGGCGTTAAGTTCCATGATGCTAAGGCACCTTGGTGCTAATTACGGCACCGTAATTTACGGTGCCGTAATTAGCGCCTTCCCCACTCCCATTATGCCCTATGGGGCAAAAATGGGAATGGGGAAGGGAAAATGGGAAATGGGGATTTACCGCCCCACTCACCTTGTAATGGGGCGGTAAATCCGCCATCCACCATGGTGTAAACGTAGTTTACACCATGGTGGTAAAGTTGGTGCACTTAGCACCTCAGTTGTAATGAGGGCCTTTGTCTCTTCTGTCGAGGTATGCGCTGTCCTGGAGAGGGAGGACGAGACTAGGAAGAGGAGGAGAGGGTGGATAACACTGGTACAAGGAGCCTAGGCAGGGCGTGGAGTGGGAGGACAAAAATGGAAGGACATAGGCAGGGTGTAGAGAGGGAGGACAACAATGGAAGGACATAGGCTGGGTGTGGAGAGGGAGGACAACAATGGAAGGACATAGGCACAGTGTGGAGAGGTAGGACAACAATGGAAGGACATAGGCACGGTGTGGAGAGGGAGGACAACAATGGAAGGACGTAGGCAGGGCATGGAGAGGGAGGACAAGACTAGGAAGAGGAAGAGAGGGTGGACAACACTGGGAGGAGGAGCCTAAGCAGGGTGTGGAGAGAAAGGACAACAATGGAAGGACATATGCAGGGCGTGGAGAGGGAGGACAACAATGGAAGAAGCATAGGCCGGAGGTGGAGAGGGAGGGCAACAATAGAAGCACATGGGCAGGGCGTGGAAAGGGATGACAACAATGGGAAGAGGAGCATAGCCAGGACATGGAGAGGGAGACCACCCTGATAAGAGGAGCATAGGCAGGGCATGGAAAGGGGGAACAACCCGGACGAGAGGAGCAGGGCGTGGAAACGGAGGACAATACTGGCAAGTGGAGTATAAGCTGGGCATGGAGAGGAAAGACAAAACTGGGAAGAGTAGGATAGGCAAGGTGTGGAGAGTTGACGTCCACAATCGTAGAAGCATTTCCAGGGCATGGAGAGAGAGGGAGGACAACAATGGGAAGCGGGTATATATATGGCACAGAGAGCAAGGACAACACTGGTAAGAGATGTATAGACAAGGCACAACGAGGAAAGAGCGCACGGAAGGACATAAGCAATGAGCAGTACGGGGGCGGACGCGCATAGAGAAGAAGCATAAGTAGGGAAATGGGGTGGAAGGCAACATAGGGTAGCACATAGGCAGGGTGTGGCAAGGACAATACTGGGATACGAACTATAAGAAGAGTGTGAGTAGTTAGGACCACAATAGGAAAAGGAGTATAGGCAGGGTGTGGAAAGGGAGGAGAATATAGGGAAGAGACTAGCCAGGGTTGGAGAGGCAGGATATCAGGAAGTGCTTAGTGGGGAACACAGGCAGTGCTTGAAGAGATTTGGGCAGTATTGGCCAGCACCACAGGCCTGGTTTGGTCCATCGTAGGGAGAGGACTGCAGGCAGTGCTTGGTAGGGGTCAGAGTTTGGGGAGGCGCACAGTTATGTCTTGGAGATACATTAGCATTATTAATTTAGAGCATCCAGTATTATGGAGGCAATCTTATTGGCAGAGGAGCACATCTAGAGCTTGAAGGGGCGTGGTTATTGCTAGAAGAGAACATGCAGTGCTATGACAGGCACTGTTATTGGTGGGGTACAGTGTTGTTTGGGAAGGAACCTCACGGTACTGCTCCTGAAACGGTGTGATTGGTAATGTAAATGCATCTGTCAGATAGCTCAGTGAGTTCAGTGCTCTCTGCTGAGAACTGTGTTCATCCTCAGATCTGCCAAGTCTGGCCAAGACAAGATCAGTAAGGGTCTTCAAGACAAGCCCCTGCTGGGTTGCTACAAACCAAATGGCCTCACACTGCCCCTGTGAAGGCGTGGGGTGGAGTGCGCTGAAAGCTGATGCTTTGCTTTCCCCTGCAAGCAGCGCTTAAAGGACACGCCCACCCTAATAATCATCCCCCCCCACCCTAGCATCTTCCAGCACCCCACCTAAACACCTATCGTGCACCTCAGCACAGAAGACCACCCACCCTGGTTTGCTCCAGCTCTACAACCCACACCCTCAAGCTCACCACAACAATGAACTATCCAAGCACTCTTGTCACCCACCACAACCCTAACTCACTGCAGCACAACAGCTCACACCCCCCAACCTCCCAACACCACCCACATAACCCACCCACGCTACCTCAGCCCGCTTCCTCACCACCTCACCAACATCACCCCAGCCACCCTTAACCCACCACCTTGCCCACTCCATCCACTCACCAAAGCTAAACTCTCTCTAACCTCTTCCCACATATTCTTACCGCACCACTTTACCCAACATGCACAGATCCTAACTCATCACAGCCCACCACCCATTCACAAACACACCCACACCATGTCGTCCCAGCATGCTACCCACCCCGGTGTGGCTCAACACACCAACCTGCACACCCAACAAAACATACCCCAGAACACCTCAAATGACCCATCCTACCTCATCCCCAGCACGGTATAGTCATTCCATCTCACTGCCTCCCACTGTAGCTTGACACAGCATATTTCCCAGCAACCCTTGATCACCCCAGCACAACATCAACCATTCTAGATCACCCCAGAAGCTCATCCTTCCACACGAGATCACCCCAGTAGCTCATCCTTCTACACTAGATCACCCCAGTCGCCCGACCTCCAGTATACGCTCACCCTACTGCCCACCCTTTCATCCTACTTCACCGGAGCACTCCAAATGGCCGTGAAACCTAACAGCACCCCCTTTACTCACCCACCCTAGCATGCCCTGGCCTGCCACTCATTAACCAAGCCGAGCCCCACACAGAATCCCAAACTTTCACTAGCCCCTCAACCACCAACCAACCCATGTTGACCCCAGCTCACCTACTTCACCCTAGCACCCCATCTTAGATCGTCTTGTCACCCTACCTACTTCCGAAACACACCTAGCCTAGTTTACCTTAGCACTGAAACCCACTCACTCTAGATCACCCCAGTAGTGAATCCCAACCATCCAAGCACACCCCAGTCCTATGTTATGTTATGTTATGTTACTTGACATTTATATAGTGCTCTATATATCATTGGTATGACCTCAAAGCGCTGGTAGGTTGAACACCCTCGGGAACTGTAGTTCTGGTCACCAACTTACCTGCCTCAGCTTTTCCCTTCCTCCATCCATGTACCCTAGCACATGCCAGCCTAAAGCTCACCACACCCAACCCCACCCCACTTCACTTCATCCACCCAGCCTGTCCCAGCAAACTCACCTCACCCTAAACCCTCACCCAGAAATCTCAGACCGCCCACAATCACCCCACTAATACACTTAATTCCACCCAACCACCGCCTCTCCTCAACCAAACCAACCCCCCACTACCTCACATCACCCCATCTATCGCACCCACCCAACCATGGGACCTGCTCACCCAACCTCATTACATTAGCTCTCCTCATCCAACATAATATCACCTCACTGACCCCAGGACCCCTCCCACCTAGGCTAACAATAGCACATACGCTTGAGGACCCTAGCCTACCCTAGCACAATACCCACCTACCCTAGCTCATCCAGGCACAACAACCCATTTTTCATAACTAGCCCCAGAACACCATAGCTCACCCCAACACCCCACTCCCACACGCTAGGCCACCTCAAAGTAACGCACCACCCACCCAACCCAGCGTGCCCCAGCAACCCACCCAGAGCTCACCCCAGGAGTCCACCCACCCAAGCATCTCAATAGCTCACCCACACTTGCTACCCCAGGATCACACCTAACCCTCTAGCCACTCTTCCTCACCTAGAATCCCCCCTGCTGGTTACAGCATCACACCAACACACACACCCTAAAACCCCACCCAAGCTCACTCCCATATCCTAGCCCACCCCATACCCTATGACACCCTGATCACTCCCAGCCCGGATACATCACTGCAACACATGCGGCTCACCCCAGCACCCCAACCACCCCTGCACACTCTAGCAAACCCTAGCTCACCCCAGCAAACCTACCTCACCCCAGCACAACCTACCACACCCAGGAACTCTAGCTCAGCCAAGCATTCACCCCAATGCAAATGCATTAAAACAAGCACAACTCATTCAACATAGCTCATCCCAGCAGCCCACCTATCCAACCACCGCCAATGCCCCAGAAAACATGAGTTCACCCCATTATCCCCAGTCACACAAACTCCCTCACCCCTCACCCGACCTCACACACCCCACCAAACTTCAACAAACCCCTTTGCCCCATCCTACACAAGCTTACCCAACATAACACCGGCCCACCCTAGCTCTCCGCAGCACACCACCCATCTACCCTAACTAATCCCGCACAATACATATCCACCCTAGCTCCCTCCAGTACATAAACCTCCTGGCCTAGCTTGCCCTGGCACAATACTTATTGTAGCTCACCCAGGGCACCATAAGCTGCCTTAGCAAACCAATCCACACACTAATCCCAGCTTGCATCAGTACACTCCCGACTTTTCCTCTCTCCAGCTCCCCACCCACCCACCCTAGCTCACAACATAGCTCACCACAAAAAGAACATTCCATTCACCCTAATTCTTACTAGCATACAATCTACCCGCCCTAGCTCACCTGTGCAGTACAGCCACCCTCCTCTAGCTCTTAGCAACACCCCCTGCACCCTAGATCACTCCATCACAAGATCACTATAGCACTCTGTCAACTCAAGCTAACCAAAGCATCCGATCATCCAAGCATCCTATCCACCATATGCTCCCCCAACACTGTGCACATTTTAACTCATCTCAGCCCCTAGCCCCTCACTCTAGCTCACCACAACACAGCACCCACCTAGCTCATCAGGTACAACATTCACCGACCGTAGCTCACACCAGCAAACCGCCCCAGCCAAGCATGGCACAGACTAGCACGCCGATCCTAATTCACCCCATTAAACCATCCATCCTAGTTCACCCTAGCCCCACACCCACCAGAGCTATTCCCACCAACCCCAACCGCCTACCCTAATTCACCTCATCATCCCACTGGACCTAAGCTCATACCAGCACCCAGCCCACTTAACCTAGCCACCCAGCATCTGAACAAGCTTACATAGCTTATCACAGCACATAACCCACCCACCCTAGGACACTAGAGCAAATATCAACGTCACTGTGGCTCATCCACCCCACCGTAACTCACCCCAGCACAGCACCCACCCAGCCTAGCTCACCCCAGCAGCCCACCCACACACATAAACTCACCCGAGCTGTATAGCCAAGCACTCAATTACATCCCAGTATAGGCTCCTCTCAAGACATTACACACCACCTTAGATTGCATCTCCTTGATGCCTGTCCACAGCATCAACCAAGCAAACCCTAGCTCACACAAGCATCCCCTAGCTCACACAAGCATCATATAGCTCACACAAGCATCCCCTAGCTCACATACGCATCCCATAGCTCACACAAGCATCCCATAGCACACACAAGCATTCCATAGCTCGACCGAGCACAACACACACCCAACTGAGCTAAAAGCAGCAAACTTTAAGGGCCTCATTACAAGTTCAGTGGCACGGCAAAAAGTGGTAATTCCAATACTGCCACCTTTTTTGGCAGTAGCAGAATTACCGCCATTTTTCACAAACCACTGAATTATACATTTGGATATAAAGTGGAGGATTTACCTCCAGCAACAAATCCACCGGTGGTAAATCCACCACAAATCTCCACGGAGCCCTGTGCACTACACACACGGGGAATTACACCACATTACCACCACTTGTAATCCCATGGTGCACTCATGGGACCAAGTGGCGGTAATGGTAATGAAGAATAGGGGCCACTGAATGAACATCGAACATGTAATGATGCCCTTTGCCCTCACATTAGCACAGCCCAGCAGCCCACTCACCACAGCGCTGCGCCAAAACCAGATCACTGTAGGACCTCCTCCACCAACCCTAACGCCTCCAAGCATTCCACCCTCCCACTCTGCTTAGACCTGACACCCAACATGCCCCTGATCAAGCCAGCACCTCAACCACCCCCACCACAGCACTGACCCACCGCAGCTCACTCGCCGCAATGCCCACTCACCTTGGTCACCCCAGCATAGCCTCCACCAATCCTGGCACAACCCAGCACAGCACTGACCCAACTTCTGTTTACTGCGAAAGTTAGCTTCGGACCACAGATACCAGAATGCATTTGGTGGGGAACCCACATAAGGGAGCACATAAAACATTGTACAGCGGCTCCCGAACCGCAGGTCAAGCATGTCTCAACCGCCTTGTGGTGAATGGTGTAGGTTTTCCAATGGTTACGGCACAAGGTTAAGGAATTTAGGGCAGTAAACAGAGGCAGGAGACCGATGTGCGAGCGATTTCAGCACCAGTAGACAGGGCACAGCATAGATAAAACACGAACTCTAGGTGCAATGAAGCGTGATGTTAATTAAGAATTGTTGTGACAGGCAGTGGGCATTGTAACAGTTGTAATAAATGTATCTGGAATGAATTAAGAAGAGTTGAGCATTGTGCACCCTGACATGATGTAAATGCACGACCAGGTGGTTGCTAGCTGATGGCTTGTAGGGAGTGCATTAGCTCCCAGAGCTATCTTGCCCTGAAGAGGAAACTAAAAGTTATGCGCACATTGTTCATTATTTAACGTTCAACGGGATAAGATCATGATCCCGGCTGAAACACAAGCGAAGAACACAAAAGTATGCTAGTCAGGTAACACAATGGTGTCCCCTCCAAAAACATCTTTCTTTTTGCAGATACCCTGATTACTGGACAATTATCAACACACTTGTTCTGTGACCAAATTGTACAGTTTCTCCTCATGGTGTATGAAATGGTAGGACGATCCTATTATTTTAGCCAACCACACGTTGCACCCTGGAACTTGGAGTTCCATATTAAATTTGATATATAATAAATACTACGAGCTCCAAAATGCAGAAGCCTGTAGCGCTATGTAAATGCAGAAATGAATACTAAAAGTGTGCAGTGGACCTCTGCTGCACCAGTCTGTATGCAGATCTGTCCACATTGGCCTCTTGGTAGCCCCCACACCTAACACCTAGTGGTGAGCCCCCCCACCAGCCATGGAGAGTCACCGGCTTGGGGGGAAGGGATGCAGGCAGCTCCAAGGGAAAGGGGCGCCTGGCAAATGGGGAGAGTGTGATAAAAGGGAGGGCATGCTGGGGTGAAGAGGATGGTAGGAGGCAGAAGGACATTGGCCGTATACTGGGGCATGGTGTGAGAGGCTGTCCAGAGACAAGGCTGGATAGTGGGAGGCAGGGAAATGCTTATATCCACAGGTTTGGGGAGTAGTAGCCCTCTTTGTTTGCTGACTTGAACGGTGAAAGGTGTGGAGTCCCTGAGTAGTACTGCTGCTGCCTTTCCAGGTAAGTTTGTTCTTAAATAACTTACATTTGCTTTTGTTTCCCATTTTGCAAACTTATGGCAACTTATTCAAAAGTCACTTCCATGGTTGGAATTGTGCTGTAGAAAGACCAGGGCATATTGCCTCTCTGATGTTTGTGTGTCCCTCCAGCCACCTCTTGCCGCCCAGGAAGCTCTTTTTACTGTGACCATAACATGGCCAGAGAGAACACTGCCATTAGTGGACCTCTGCTGCACCAGTCTGTATGCAGACATGCCCACATTGGCCTCTCAGCCCTTGTGGATGTTTCTCCATGCCCCCCTGGGCTCTTTCACACATGCGCACGTGCTCGCATCCATCCGCTCACCCCCCTCCCCGCCCCCACTGCAGTCCATGCCCAGGTTTCTTCCCTCATGTTCCGTATTCAGAGAAAGCTTTGATGTTTGTTGGTAATGAGCAGCGCTCAGAAGCCTGTAGCACTATGTAACTGCAAAAATGAATGCTAAATAAAGTGTGCAGTGCGTGTGCATGCTCAGTCAGGATTATAGTTAAATAGTGGGGGGCAGGGCCGCCGAAATAGTAGAAGAATCTTTGTACAGAGGAAAGCAGTAGGGGCAGGGGAGGGGGTGCTTAGGGCAGTGTCTACACACATCAGCCATTTTACACTGGCCCAGGGCGTGGGTGAGGGGGTGCCCCCACCTTAGATCTTCTTTGATGTGGTCATGCCTCAGTGCTGCCCGGATGAGCCATCTCCCCCAGCAGTAACATGAGGTGGGCAGGGCAAAGCATGCTGATGTCAGGGAGTAGGGAGGGGAAGCCTGGCGTTCTACAAGACCCTCATTCATGGGGGATCTGGGCTGGGCCGGGGCTCTCATCAGGATCGAAAGTCAGAGAGGCAGCGCTCTTTTGTTGGAGGGGCGATTTTCTCACACCCCAGTCTATATTTACACAGTAATCTGCTTTCCTCATGTTGCCATTAACATGCCTGCCACCATTAAGAAATTACCTGCAAATAAAACGCCTCTTTGAAGAAAGCACATCAGTGTTTGGGCTGCCATAAGAGGGTACTCTGCACCCCACCCACGTGTGACAGCATACTGCCGGGAACTCACAGGGTCTCAGTCCCCGGCTCTTTAAGCAATGCCCCCATCTCTCTATAGGCTGCTACTTCCTAAAGCGCCTTGAACATTGCCCCCTAGGCACACACGCTGGCTGGGCATTCGGAAACCTCCACCGAGCTCCGTGAGGATCTTGCATCGGGAGAGGTTTCAATCCACTTGGGTATGTCATCAAACTGAAAAAAGAGGAATTGTGTCCCTAACCTCTTACTCCACTTACCCCACTTTTCTGACAGAAGGGCAAATGCCTGCTGTCGGTAGGATTTTCTGACGGGTAGGAAAAAATGACAGGTTAGGCTGTCATATTTTCCTACCCGTCACTTTTTCCTACCCCTGGGTGGGTTGCCCAATGCCTGCTCTCGGTAGGATTTTCTGACGGGTAGGAAAAAATGACAGGTCAGGCTGTCAGATTTTCCTACCCAGTCACTTTTTCCTACCCCTGGGTGGGTTGCCCAATGCCTGCTCTTGGTAGGATTTTCTGACGGGTAGGAAAAAATGACAGGTCAGGCTGACAGATTTTCCTACCCCGTCACTTTTTCCTACCCCTGGGTGGGTTGCCCAATGCCTGCTCTCGGTAGAATTTTCTGACGGGTAGAAGAAAATGACAGGTCAGGCTGTCAGATTTTCCTACCCCGTCACTTTTTCCTACTTCTGGGTGGGTTGCCCAATGCCTGCTCTCGGTAGGATTTTCTGACGGGCAGGAAAAAATGACAGGTCAGGCTATCAGATTTTCCTACCCCGTCACTTTTTCCTACCCCTGGGTGGTTGCCCAATGCCTGCTGTCGGTAGGATTTTCTGATGGGTAGGAAAAAATGACAGGTCAGGCTGTCAGATTTTCCTACCCCTTCAATTGTTTTTACCCCTGGGTGGGTTGGTCAATGCCTGCTGTCTGTAAGATTTTCTGATGGGTAGCAAAAAATGACAGGTCAGGTTGTCAGATTTTCCTACCCCGTCATTTTTTCCTACCCCTGGATGGGTTGCCCAATGCCTTCTCTCGGTAGGATTTTCTGACAGATAGCAAAAAGTGACGTTACACCGGCCATGTGGTCGCCTAACGTGCCATCTCCTACCAGTGGCCATTCCAACAAGATCTAAATGAGCGACTGAGGGCCCTATTCTGAGGTACATCCAGAAATAGGAAAGTGTTCATCCCGTTCCTTAAAAGCACCACGTTCTGTTAAAGTGGTAATGTGATGGCCTGGCATCAAAGCCACGACTTTTGTATGTGCCTGATTTACTGCTTGACAACAGCCTTAGCAACCAAAAACACTTGTTTTGCACCCTTTGAGGTGTCATTTTCCTCCAGTAGACACTTTTCCCTGTCTAAATATAGCATTTCCCAGACTTCAGCACCACTGTTTAATAAAAACTTAAGAAAACGTTCTTAAATTAGAAAAGTGGCAGTCTTTTAAGAATGGCGGCAGTGCCACTGGTGCACATGTTTCTATCAAAAGAATAGATTTAAGCAAATTTTGCTGCTGAAAAGCACCCATCTCCCCTCCAATTTTTCCATGTTTTGGGTGACCCTCCCATGTGCATTGCCCCTTTAAGGGGATGTGTCCCTCCCATGTGTATTGCCCTTTTAAGGGCCATGACTGTGTCATGGCCCAAGCTAATAAAAGGAGCTCCTGCAGGCACATGAGACAGAACGGCTGCAGACTCCAGAAGAGGATGGTCTGTGTCGTGTATCATTTAATGATGTAGGCGCAGGCCTACCTGTGGGAGGTACAGGCCTGCAGACCTCGATGCGTGGGACCCTCGTGCCAGCACGGTGGCAGAGGTCCGCATGGTCAGGGGCCTGGGCCTGCCGGATGTCCCGGGCAGGCCCCCAACCCCACAGGCGCTGGGCCTGTCGTGTGCTGAAGGTAGCAGCACCCAGGGGCGCCTGCTGCAGGCGACCCCCAACCATAGCTCTCAACTCACCCGCTTTTAGCGGGTGTCACCCGCCTTGAAAGCTGATGAATCACCCGCCAAGCTCCTCATACGCCCATTCACTTCTATGGGCCTCTCACCCGCCAAAAAGAAAATCGGGTGTTTTCACCCGCCTTGGTGACAAGGTTGGGAGCTATGCCCCCAACATTCCACCCACCTTAAAGTGGTGGTGCTGGAAGCTGGAGGAAAGAATATCTGCTTTGTTCACTTCTCTTGAGTAGCACTGCCTACAAAAAGATGGAAACAGTAGGAGACAAAAGAGAGACTTGTGTTTGCACACAGTTGAGCATTCCAAATATTTGGAGGGAAACATCGGGGAGAATTTAAAATCTGACAAACATCCAAACAACTGCATGTTTAACGAGCCAATTGCATGCAATTGAAAAAGAATTGTTAATTAACACGGATGACTCCCGAAGAAAATCGACATTAGTAATTTTCCTTAGTTTTTTTACAGTCCCGTTTCTCTTGTTCATCACTCTAAGCGCAGCAGTGCATTTGCACGCAGCTAATGTAGGTTTTGCAACTCTGTTGGCCCCAAACCAAAACACATTTTCCCAGTTCTGTACCTGACTAGGCTTTTTTTGCCAGTGCTGGAGCTACTAGCCCCTCCCTTGGTATAGTGTTACTTAACCCTCGTATAAACAACCAGCCATTCTGTGCTCCTTCGCAGATTCCTGAGCCGGATGCTTTGTGCCTGGTCGAGGACAGAAGCGAGCCGATCAACAGGACCGGGAAAAGTGCGAATTCCACAGAAAGTGTAAGATAAAGGCATAAGTACTATTGTTGTTTTATTCGCTGCAGTATAAACTACGTGTTTTGGCAGCTATCGGTTGCAGCCGCTGTTACGAGAAACATCATCACGAAGTATTTTTTAGCAAGACCATTATTTTTATTAATTTACCTAGCATTATTTCCACATAAAACATTGCAATTACGTGAATCTAAAAATCATGCTTTTTGTCTTTCTTTTTCTAAAGTTACAAAATCGCCTCTTGCAAAAGAAACGACATCTGCAATGCAATCGCTGTTTAAAAATCACTTCTCACTTTTTCTTGCACTAACATTTCTATTAGTTTTCAAGCACCCTGGCTAATGCACAGTGTGTGGGTTATTGTGCTATTTATTTGTAGATTTTATCGTAAATAACTCGTATGCTTTAGTTTTCTAAATGAAAATAGTAAAAATATGGATTCATTTTTTCAGACAATCAATTCCCCCCACTGTAAGTTTTTACAGTTAACGTGTATACCTGCGCTATAAGTGAGTTATAGACCACACTAGAGCAACTTTAAATATTAGAAATATAACTTCATTTTAAAAAGCGCAAAAAATGAACATAAAAGGCAAATAATCATGTTTTAGCTGTGTTCTATCGTTCTTGCTGTGGGTGAGTGGCTGAGAGGCTGAGAGGATGTCATTATGTCATTGTGGAATGCTTGGCCGTAAGTTGATGTGAATGTTCTAGTGGAGTCAGTACTTTTGTCATGAAGGTTCGGTGTAAATTCTGTACGACTCGCTTAATCTGCCAAATGGGTGCAGGGTGGATACCAATAGTGTCTTGTGAAGGTTCTATAGATGCCTGACCAGCATCTTGTAGGGTGTGTTGATAGAAAGCCCACGGTTATGGCTGTGTCGTGCATCCTTTTAGGCTGAGTCTATTTGTGAGTGTCATTTGTGGGTGTGGGTTGGCGTGTGTATCCGTTGTGTTGGAAGTTACCACTTTTCAACGTGTGTGGCAGACGAGATGGGCGGGATGGGCTTTGTTTGTTGTTAGGGTTTTTTCCATGTTTGAGGAGTTCGGCTGTTTCACTACATCTATATGTCTGGTTGGTTGTGCATGCCAGAGGTTGTATGAGAGTGTTGTGGATTTTGTAAAGGGAGGAGATGTGTTGTGTCGTCCTTGCTGTGGGCGAGTGGCTGAGAGAATGTCATTGGGTCATTGTGGAATGCTTGGGTGTAGGTTGATGTTGGTTCTAGTGGAGTCATTTGGGGACTGATGGCCTGGGTTATGGGTCCCACTGGTTCCATGGCTTTCACTCATTACATCCTGATGTGACGTATAATAAAGAAGAAGAACCTACAAAAAGGCCTACGAGCTGCCCTTCACAAGGCACTCTTGTGTTTACATTGCACGTAAACATATGCTAGTTTATGCTTGCCATTATTCAAACAGACATTGGCAAACCCAATCGGTCACTGCAGGGCTTCTTTGCATGCATATGTTATGTATTGGTATAAAGCACTTATACTGCAGCAATCACTACTGCACCGGTACCTAATGTCGTACTGTTCCAGCGCCCAGGTTAACCAGACCGCTGTCTCTGGAGAAAGGAAAAGAGGACAAGAATGTGGGTGTGGTGAGAAGGAGGGACAGGATAGGGGCACACAGATCTAACGCAGCGAGTTGATAGGATGGAATTGTGGTATTGGAAATATGATTTTACAGGGAGGGTGCGTGCAGTGTTAGGCAGTGGGTCAGTCAAGGCTGATCTTGGAAGAGTGAACATTTAAAATATTCGTGCTAACAAGCATTTTCGAGTGGATGCATAGTTCTGTGATGGCCCCAAGATGTGCTTGGGAAGCCATGGAAGTGTGGAGGCAAGAATTGACAGGTAGCCTTTTTTGCAAATCTCAGGACAATAAACTGGGAATGCCAAGTCAACTATCAGAAGTGATAGAGCCAAGGAAAGGCAACACATGCCTTGTGCATGGATTTGTAAGGTAGTGGGCGAAGATGGTACTGGCACATATCAGTAGCCTCAGAAGGGAGGCCACTGCATGAATAGCCATTCCTTCCTTCTTATTTATCAGTATTGCCATCACTTCTCAGCTAGACTGCTTGGCTTGTGGTACAGGTGGTACAGTGCCAGCACTCCTCTGCAGGGCTGCTATACTCTTTGAAGTGTAAGGCACTTCTCAGCTCAGTTGCTGTTTTTCAATGGGACATTACCAGAACCTCTAAGCAAGATAATTATACTTTTGATGAGCCTACCAATACTTCTCAGTAACAACGCTATACTTTTAAAGGGTCCTTGTGTCGAAGGAAACCTCTGCCGTTAGAGTTGTTGAGAGCAGCAGAGGTAAATGTGATAGTGGCTTGGTACCATATCGTGATAAGTGGGAATTTAGGGAAGTGTAGAAAGGTTTTCATTTGGGTGTTAGGATCCAGTGTAAGGTCCTGCGGTAGGATAAATGGGCAGAGTGTCTAGCTTCTGCGGAAGTCAGGCCAGAGTTGGGAGAAACAGGGCCGATTAAAACACCTTCCTTTCAGTGACATCTCCTCTGGCCATGGTACCTCCAGAAACATGAAGGGGGTTGGCGGTAATCTTCTTATGGTTGTCATGGCCAGGAGGAAGTAAAGGGTACATTTTGTTATTCAAGTGATAGTACTATGGCTACGCTGTTTAGCATAGTGTAGAGGTAGCTAAATATGGACCCTTTTGTTATTGAAAATTACCCTTCAAGGGACTTCTATTGTCTCTGTTGTTGTCTTCATGTTCACCATATCTGATCAAAGCACTCACCTATTTTGGCACAGCAAATACAAGTACATAGGATCTTCATCAACCACCCTAACATTTTATTTGTGTGCACCTGCATGCATTTTATTGATTAGCCATGATTAGGGTACAAAATATGTACTCACTCCACTAGCCATTGGCTAGTGATATTTAGCTTATGGCGAGTAAGAAATGGTGTGCTCTGTGTATGCATAGAATTGAGGTGGTAAGTGACTTTTGTGATTTGATTTGTGCATTTATAGAGCGCATATCACATGACGGGAGCCCAGCAACAAGTTGCATCTAGACGCAGATGGATATTTTACTCAGACTTACCCATACTTTGTATACTTGATTTAGTAGTAGCATGATTAAGTGAACAAATATGTTTTTAGTTGTTTTCTGAATACACTCAGTGATTCAATTTGATGCAGATTTTGTGGACGAGAATTCCAAGAACACGGGCTCGTATTGGCTAAGCGCCTATCTCCCCAAGTTGAGGTTCTGGCAGGAGGAACTACCAGAAGACCCTGTCCAACAGATCGCAAGGTACCGTTGGGACAGTAAACAACAATCTTGGAAGATAAGTAAATGGGTGCCAAGCCGCAAATACACTTAAAGACCATACACATTAGCTTGAAAAAATCCTTTCCTTCATTGGGAGGCTCCTTCTGAAGAAAAAGACAGTCGTTCTTTTGGTTAGAGCAAAACTGTATTGCACTGGAGAATTCTGTGCAACCTGTAGTATCTGAAGTTGGTACTTCGGAATGCCAGTCAGAAGGGCGTTACAGTAATCCACCAGAGCATTGGATTTGTCTTTGTCTGCAACTAAAGATAGCAGTAGTTTCAAAGGTTTTTACTAATAATATACCGACTTAACAGTCTGATTTACATGTAAATTGCTACTAAGGCCTGTCTGCCATATACAGCCCAGGTTTTCTACTTTCTCACTATATTTACACAAAACCTAAACAATGTTGAACAAGGAACAGAGTGTGAGATATTAGCTGTTTTCTTTCGGGACCCAAAAACAATCATCTCTGTTTTTGTGGGTTCAACTGGAGTTTGTTCTCCAGCATCCAGCTTTGAATTTTACTAGCACAAGCTACCACTCACTCCACGGTTGCTTTAACCTAACATAGATCTGTGTGTCATCAGCATAGGAATGATAACACAAATCAAACTGGGCAAATATATCTAGCAGTGGTTGAATATAAACATTAAACAATAGCGGTCATAAGGACGAGCCTTGAGGGACTCTATATGTAATGGATAAAGGGTCAGACAGATATTGGCCTTCTTTAATATGAGTAGGATCGGTCAAGAAAGATGTAAACCATTTAGGTGCGGCATCAGACACCTGCGCCTCTGATGATAGTCTTAACCTGAGAATATCAAAATCCACAGTATCGAATTCTGCAGATAGATATAGCATGGCCAGCATGCTGATATCACCCTCATCTGCAGCCTCAAGTAGATCATCCTGTACCGCAGCCAATGCAGACTCTGTACTTCCGCTGGCCTGAACCCTGATTGATATATATCCAAGATGTGGTTCTCTTCTGGAAAGGTTTATAATTGTGTAGTCACAACTTTTCCCAGGACCTTCGCTGGCCATAAAAGACCTGCAATGGGACGATAGTTTAAGGATATTGTATAGTCCAGATTTGACTTTTTTAGAAGGGGGGTGAGGTAACAATGTTTTAGCTCCTGGGGAACACATCCTTCAGGGAACCATTCACCAAGGCTTAGACAACCCTACGAAGAGCATGTGCATGTTTTTTAACGAGTTATGCCGGGACAGGATCGTATGCAAAATTGGTGGGTTTCAATTGCTTAACAAGTCAGTCACATTTTGTAGGCTAACTGGTGAAAAGATAAATTTAGACAAGCTCAGTATATTATCTGGGTATAGGACCTTAACAGTTATATTGGATTGAGAGGTTGCATGTTGAATATCTATATTCTATTTTCTCTGCTAAATATATGTTAAAATCATGCTTGCTGGGATGACAAACCTCTGTTAAATGTGGGCGCTGGCTGGATCCATGGGTCCAAAGTTGGCAGTTCTGCCTATTGTTGATGTCTAGTCATAGTCTAGTCTTTAGGTTTGTGTGCATGGGGTTTTTATTAGTGTAAACAAACAATATCAATGTTGCAATTTGTGCCAGACCTGGTCAAAACAACAAGCCACTTTGGCCACAATTGGTGTTTGTATTCACAAATTCTGGCCAAACTGGCTTGTTGTTTTGACCACGTCTGGCACAAATTGCCACATTGACTTGGTTGGTTGTTTACACTAATAAAAGCCCCATGCACACACACCTAAAGACTGGACTATGACTAGACATCAACAATGGGCAGAACTGCTAACTTTGGACCCATGGATCCAGCCAGCGCCCACATTTAACAAAGTTTTGTCATCCCAAGAAGCATCAAATTACTTGGGAACCCCGGAGTTGGTCCCCAGACAAACCATGATCCAGGCTAAACTTTACCCACTAGTAGAAGGTGGGCAGGGGACCGGGAGTCCCGACCTCAATAACTCCAAACCTTTCTGAAACCTATCTGTTAAAATCATTAGCCACTTTCTGGGTTGCTTGAAGACCAGAGTTAGTACACAATGGATTGGAGACATTTCTGATTACCTTAAACAAGGCTTTAGGTCTGTTGTTGGCCAGATCATCTGCCCTTCAAGACAAACAGATTTAGCTTTGAGAATTTCATCCCTATATATCTTCAGGGCAAGTTTTGCCACAGTACGATTGCATGTATCTCTAGTTTAAAACCATCTTTTTTCAGCTTTCCGATACTGTCCTTCAAGGACTTTTAATTTGTCATTATACCATTGGTTATTCCTTGCAGGCCGTTTCTTAACAATTTTACAAGGAGCTATAGCATCACAATTGGCTTTCATCTTAGTCATCACCTCAGTATATGGGTCATGACAAATTGAGTGGTTGTTAGATCACGCAACAAGTCATCACTAGATATACAATTGAGGTCTTTCTACTGTGAACCTCTATTATGTCCTTTGAGTTTTTTTTATAACACATTTTATTGTTTTAGCACATAAGAATAAAACATTACAAAATTCAAATTTGGCCGAAAATGGCAAATTACATAACTTTTACATTGGGTCTTAGAACGTCTTTTGTCATCCATACATTCTTTTTTCCAGTCTTTCGCCTAAACACATCCCATCGTGACTTGCACCGTGTTGGTAGCACAGGTTACTGCGCATCTTCTCACCTGTGCCACATCTTACAAGCCTTCTTCGGGCACCCTCTAGCCGTGTGCACCCTGCGTTCCATCGCAATGCATACATTCACGTCCATTATCCACTGCTCATACTTTGGGATCACTTCAGAGCCGCACAGTTTCGCTATGTTTCTTTTGATTAAAGCTGTAGTTGTCAAGAAGAACAGTTTCTCATATCTAGTCATTTCTCCCTCCTCCTCCACTCCGAGCAAGCATCAATTTTGGATCTCTGTGTACCTCTCTCCCCATCACTCGTGAAAGTTCATTGCAGCACTGCTGACAGTACTGTCGGATGCAAGTGCACTCCCTTAGTATGTGAAAGAATGTTCCTTCCTCTCTTTTACAGCGTAGACAATGTGGGTCAGCATTTTTCCCCCACCGATAGAGCGCCACTCTCGGGTAGTATTGTAAGTGATTTCAATCCGGCACTTCATCTAAGTCAATGCCTAGCGTGTGATGCACAACTGAAACCATTAATTATTTATTAGTGTCTATAGATTATTTTATTCTGAACGATGTACCACTTCCACTTATATCACGTTCCTCTCTTTTAACCCCCCCTTCCCCCGGTCACACTGAACCAGGAATCAGGCTGGTTTGTAAAATTAAAATATTTATTTATATATATTCACAACATAATCACCATATTTTTAATGGGAATACAATGTTCACCAATGGGGTGATGTCACACTAAACAATCTCTTTAATCATAAGGAGTAATAAGGAGCAAAAACAATGCAGCACAGAAATAATACTTTTGGGTGTATATTCAAATCAAATAGCAGTATGGTTACTATTTCCCCCTGTATTCCCCTCAACCCCCCCCAATATGCAATATAGAGGGATAGGAGGAGAGAAAACAGGCTTCAAGAATGCAGAATAAAAGCAGATATATCAATCCCAATTTCCCCCCAGCAAACACAAGAGAGAAACAGAACTAATTGGCAAACTGTCAAAATGGTTTTAAAGTTGGCTTGGAATGGAATAAGAAAAACACTGAATATGGGCTAAATCACAAAAATTGTTGAAATTCTAATGGGAGCCGCTGTATATGGTTGCAGACAAACACTAGCAATAATTTGAAAGTAATAAGCAATGGGAAAACTTAATTTTGAGGTCGGGTGCAATGAAAAGCTATTTTAGATGTTATAGATTTTGGCAAAATGAAAAATTTGCGGCAAACTTTTCCGTGCGTGGTAAAAGCGATCGCTGGAGAACTATAAGGATTTGGGTTTCAGTTATTCAGAAAGCTTAGGATGTTAGCTACAAGCAGACACTTAAATTTCGTTTCTAGCATGAAAATTGAAGAAGTTATGGGTGTTTTCGTGGAGGTCGTGTTTTTCAGGTAGAGGCAAATTGTAAAATAAGGATGCGCTTTTAAAATTACAAACAGGATTTCTTGACACTAGGGATGGACTATGAAGAAACAAACTACACAACAGCACAGCCACCAGCCCAGGACGTCTCTGGATGGTTTTTGCCTGCCGAGACGCGCGCCTTCTTCAGATGAAAATATATCAGCACAAACATCAGTTTAACACTACTAGTACAGAAGATAATAGGGAAGAGATAGAGAATTCCGGCAGTTCAAAAATATTCTAACAATGCAGTTCTGGAAATAATGGAGGATGGGTTTGGATAGGGATGACTATGGACAGTACATATGCTAGTGACAGTCCTATAATAAGGATACTCACTACATAGGTTTGGACAGAACCATCAGGGATTCAGGTCAGCCAAGATTTCTGGACAGGAATTCTGCTGGGCACACCAGACTGGACAGCGAGGCGCTCTGGTCTGCAATCAGCAAGGCGCTCTGGTCACCGCACGGTAGAACTGGACTGGATCTGCAATGGCTCTGGTTCACAGCCTATCTGGTCACAGCGCGGCTCTACTAGGTTGGGTCTTTGGATTCTGGCAATAATTCTTAGCAGGAAAGCAGTTACAGCACAGCCAGGCTGTTCTTTGGTTCCCCTTAGAGGTCTGGGGTAAATTCTGGTTTCTGGAATTTTAAAGGCCAAACTGAGAATGGTTCAGCTCTGGAAATGGGCCTTTCTGCTTGCCAAATTTCTGGAGTCTGGAGCAATGGAGATGTCAGGTCCTCTGGCAGGGTGCTCCGCCAGCAATCAGTTGGTGGGTGAATCTGTGTGTGTCTAAGCCCTCAGCTGTCTCTATTTATGCATTTAATAAAGGGATGGGTATGCTGAATTATCCTAGGCGCACCCCCTATGTAGGCTATTGGCTGGCATCCGCTCTCTCCCTTGATTAGAGGAGAAAACAGTGTGTCGCCATGATGATGTGGTTTTATGAGGCAAAACCTCCTCCCCTTTGCCTTTTGAACATGAAATCTACTTTTGGTATAATACATCTTTACATGTGTACAATCTTTATACCAATAACATATATAGATCACATATTTTGTGGAGCAAATATTCTTCCAAGCCCTGTAGCGGTAGGATCTTGGATCTGGATTTGACAGACTTTCGCACTTTTTGTCTGGGACACGATATATCTAATTTGTCAAAAATGTTGTACATATGTGCGCATGATGTCTGGGCATAACCGTATGAGGTTTCATACTTCTGACATAAATACATTTGCTACAAAACCAGAATTTTCACTGCACCTTCCCAGAACATCGCACAGATTTCTGGCACCTCTTAAAATGTACACAAAAAAATCACATTAACACTGCTATTAATTCTACAAATTTGCACAGTCCTTTATCAGTCTTTTTCAAAAACATGCTTTCTGTGCTTTGTGAATCAACAAAAGTGTCTGTCCCCGCCTCCATCTCCATCTTGCAGCTCAAGAGCAATCTCTGCCCTCTTCCTTCTGGCAGAGGCCACTCTGACAATTTACAATCTGCATATCCTTTCAGCCAAGGAAGGTCCATTGTGCTCCTCCAGCAGCAGCCCAAGATCTCCTCCCCTGATTTAATCAACACAAAGGTGTATGTTCCTGGCCTTGGTGGGAAGCAGGAGGAATGCTTTTGTTGGGGGAAGCTGGGGGGAACTGGTTTGGTGACTTTGAGTTCAGCTTAAATTCACTGTCAATTTATTACATTTTTCTTGGTTAAAATAAAACTTGCAATTTTTAATCAGGCAACTAGAACTCTAATTCCAGTTTCTAAGCCATGAAATTTAAATAGTTACAACCTACATTACTTTTGATAACGGGTCACTTAATTTCCAGACATTTGATTTCCATTGCACAAGTTTAAGCTTCTGATGCAACTAATGATAGCTGTCATACAGGCGGCCACTGGTACTGCGCGCATATTTTGACAGATTTTCACAGGCAAGCACACTTCTTACTGTGGATATTTTGATGATGGATTTCCGCTTTTCCTGACATTGTGTGTTCATATTGATTTCCTAAATGAAGTGGCGGGTAACACCCAGCAAGGATATTGGATGTTTTGTGGCGTTTTGAACCGGTATTTTGTATTTTCAGCAACCCAGAAAAAGGGTTTTCAGAGCAATTTCTGGGTTTCTCTCAGTAAAGCACTGCCTTTCATGCAGTTTCCATTTTATCCTTGGTAGGCAGCCCAGTGACATGTTTCAGCAGTGGTGTCTCCGTTCCACCACTGACACAGGCAATGTAGATTTGGCAGCCATCTTTCTGTGTTTCAAAGCGCAATTTCCATGGGTTTTGGCGCGCATAGGGCTTTTGTGGCCATTTTGACAATTCCTGCACCATCAGCACACAGGGATGTCACAGGGCAGAGCCTAGTGGGTAAAACATCCCACAAGCCCCCCCTCGCGACTTGACTTTTGACCGCACGTCAAGGCGAAGTCGGGAAACTGGGATGTTCAGTTTTTTTCTGTTTCAGACCAAGTGGAAAAATTCGTCTGCTTCTCCCATCAGTGGTGGATCGACGTTCCGGATGAGAGTCTGGAGCGATACCCCAGGCCCTTGGGTCTTTCCTTCTGGTCCCCGAATGGTTCTCCTTGGTGCTTAGGATCCATGGTTTCAAACCTAGGATGACAAAATAGAGCATATTTGTAGACGTTTCCCCACCACTATTCATGTAGTGGGGCAGACACATACATTTGACATATAATGACAATCTTTTCTGTTTGCAATTATTACTAATTATAACAAATGGAATAGTTTTATAGTTGGAATTTCTAGGGATCTGGACTGTCCCCCTCTGGGTTTCCAGATGAATCCTCTAGTCGCTGCAGAGTGTGTCTAGGATGGCAACACTTCAGCTGGTTGATGTGAACCCACTTATCTTCCCCCTCTGCCAAACTGCCTTTGGGGATACGGATTTTGTAGGCGACTGGTGAGATTTTGTCTACAATTTCAAAAGGTCCTAGCCAGCTAGGAAGGAATTTACACTGTTTGGCCTGGTTCCTTTGGAAATTGTATAAATAGACCCGGTCTCC
This sequence comes from Ambystoma mexicanum, assembly GCF_040938575.1. Lineage (NCBI taxonomy): Eukaryota > Metazoa > Chordata > Amphibia > Caudata > Ambystomatidae > Ambystoma > Ambystoma mexicanum. The sequence goes on along the minus strand of NC_090937.1, from coordinate 1,265,386,156 downwards.
TACTTGGTATTCTTTTCTAGTAGTCTTTAGGTCATAGTGGGTCTTCATACTGGCCGCAGATCTTTCTAGATTTCGCTGAGCATAGGAAAAAGCATGTTGAAGGTGTTTTCTCAGATTTTCAACATACTCATGAGTTGTGGAGGCATTTATCAAGGTCTGCTCTTGGGTTCTGTAGAGCAGATGTTGGGGAGCACCATCCTTCGTCCAGTCATCAGCTCAAACAGTGACATTTTTGTTGCAGATGAAGGGGCAGATCTGATGGCCATCAGGACAAGAGGTAGTCGGATGTCCCAACTTGGCCCAGAATCTGCCACAAACATTTTTAATATGCTCACAATTGTCTTGTTGTATCTCTCAACTCCACCACTAGAGGCTAGCCGGTAGGCAATGTATAGTTTCCTTTTGACCCCCCAAGTATCTCCCACATCTTTGTCATCACTTTGCTAGTGAAGTGGCTACCTCGGTCTGGGGTAGTCCAAAACGCGAGAAGATGTGGTTGATTATCAGGGCAGCTGCTGTTTCTGCCTTGCAGTTTGGGGCCGGGAGACATTCCACCCATTTAGTGAACAAGCATGTCACGGTCAACATGTACTTGTTCCCCCTAGAGGAGCGAATCACGGGCCTGATAAAATCGACTTGTAAATCTGACCAAGGCAGTGTCATCCCCCTCTTTTGGAGAGGTGCACGGTGTGTGAGGGATGTTGGCTGAAATTGTGCGAACACAAGACACCCCTTCAAGTATTGGTCGAGGTCCTGCCCCATGTGTGGCCAGTATGCAAGCTCTCTTAAGATTTTAAGTGTTGTATGAAACCCCTGATGAGCAGCTGTGGCCTCATCATGGGCGTGGCTTAGCATCAGGCTTTGGAATGAGATAGGGACCACCCACTGGTCATGGCCAGCTAGGGATCTCCTCACCAACAAACCGTCTTGGATTGGGAACATTTTTGGACATTTCATCAACACTCTGAGGTCCTCTTTCCCAATGTAATCAGTATCCGTCAGGGGAAAGTTCTCAGGGTCCTCAATGTGTTGATAAAACATACCAATTATTGGATCCCCTTTTCGAGCCGTAATCAAATCAGCATCTGGGGTCTCCTTACTCCATTGTGCAGTTGAGAGTTCATTGTGAGCATTTGTCTGGGACCTAGTGATAGCAGTGACCTGGATTTGCCCCCAACCGGGACTCGATCTCAAGTAGATCCCCTTGGATGGCTCCGGTTTTGGCCAACTGATCAGATAGGTCATTTCCAGTTTTGTCTGGTCCCTCTACTTTAGAATGACCCTTGATCTTTTTCCAGTAGATGGTCATCCCATTCGAGGTGACCAGATCATCAATATTTTGGATTAATTTCCCATGTTTCAATGGTTTATTATTAGCACATAGCATGCCTCTGGTTTTCCAGTTAACCAGGTGCTCCACGAACCCGTTCCGTACATAATCCGAATAAGTGATTATGACCAGTTCGTGTAGTTGGTGTTGGAAAGCCGTGAGGATGGCTTGATGCACAGCCATCAACTCTGCCACTTGACTACTTCGGGGACCAATTGTGTGCCCAGCGCAGGGTTCTGGGGCATCATTCACCCATGCATTCCCTATGCCGGTCACAAGTTATTTTTCCCTGTTGTTGTCAACATGGTAGGAGCATCCATCCACATAGACAGTGGGCATTCCCTCACACTGGTCGTCTTCATAGACTTTGTGTGGGGAATTGAGGTATGCCTCCATGTTGTCCTTGATTTTAAGACTTTCGTCCTCAAGACAGTTTTCTCTGGCACAATCATGCAAGTCAGCCAGACCTTGCGCGAGAGTACTCTTGTTGTTTTGGCCATATCTGACCTCCACCGGAAAGCCTTGCATTGACAGAACCCAGGAAGTAATTCGGGAATTACTCACATTTCCGGCCCGGATTCTGTCACTTTGGAGAGATTGCAAAGGCTGGTGTGGAGTTTCCACTATGATGTGTACCCCTGGATAAACGGGCGGTAATTCTTCAATGCCCACACCGTTGCCAGGAGTGCCTTCTCACAATCGTAGAATTTTTCCTCCACAGGAAATAAAGTTTTACTCGCATAGGAGATTACTTTATTGACATTGTCATGCTTTTGATATAATACTGCAGTCAAGCATGTATTTGAGAACCCTGTCTCCAAGAAGAACTCCTTGTTTTTGACAGGGTAAGCTAGGCAAGGCGCTTGTGAGAGGCTTCTTTTGAGTTGTCTTACTGCCTCGGCTTGTTCTTGACCCCACTCCCACTTGACCCCACCTTCAAAAGATGGATCAGGGGTTTTGTGATCTCTGCATAGTCCTCAATGAACTTTCTGCTATAATTAGTTAGTGCAAGGAGGCTCCTTAGTTCCCGCAGAGTTGTGGGGTCTTTTAATTTCTGGAGTGCTTCCACTTTCTTTTCCTGGGGACAGAGACCCTGAGGAGTAATCTCATGCCCCAAGAAATTGACACAGGTTCTGCACCACTGTGCCTTTTGAAAGGAGAGTTTTGCTCCGGCAGCCCTAAACTGTGTCAGAACATAACGGATGTCTGCTATGTGTTCCTCCACAGTTGGGCTTTTGACTAAAACATCATCTACATAGGCCAGGTTACCCCTTTCACCCAGGTCGGGCATGGCCTTTTGTAGAAAAATGTTAAATTCATTGCCAGAGTTAATGTATCCGAAGAGAGTCCGGGTCCATGTGTACTGCTGCCCCCCGAAGGTAAAGGCCAGCTTGTATTGGTCCTCCCACTGACAAGTACAGTCCAGTACCCATTGGTCAGGTCTATTGCAGTGAATACCTGTGACCCCTGCATCTGGGACAGCCCTTGGTCAATGTAGGGAAGAGGCCATCGGGAAGTATGGACCCGTTTGTTGAGCTCCCTAAGGTTAGCACAGAGTCTCCACTGGCCGTTTGGCTTCAAAATCCCCAGCTCCGGATTATTGAAGGTGCTTTGGACTGGACGAATTATCCCACAGGACTCAAGGTTCTTAATTATTTCAGTAAGGGACTCCATTGATGCGAGAGGCAAGCGATATTGCTTCACAAACACTGGAGTCATGCTAGGGTCTGTGGGAATTGTTGTGTGTATATCGGTGCGACCACAGTCATATGAGTCCACTGCAAAGAGATCTTGAAAATCTAAGAAAACTTGTTTCAATTTTTGCTTTTGCTCCAGAGTCTCACAGGCATCAGCTAGGTTGACTCTCTCTTCAACCATCTGCCTGAAGCCGGGAAAGACTTCCAGTTTTGCTATCTCAGCAGCCTCCTCCAGCTGGGTGGAGAAGTCCCTGGTCAAAGTGCTGATTTGGACTGGTGGCTTCAGGTGGGGAAGGCAGTCCTCGCGGACTTGGAATATCACCTCATCCCTCCTGAAGTCACAGGTCACATCTTCCTTACCATAAGGGCAGGAAGTGTACACCAGGAAATTCCCCCCATGCCGCGTGAAGATCCTGTCTGGTGTTGCGTCATCGTCGCTATCACTGTCAAAACAGTCTTTGGGGATTGGTCCTAACAGTTCATTACCTAAATCTATGGAAAAATGTCGGTCATCAACTGCCATTCCATTAATGGTGCCTGCGGCTAGAGTGATACTCTTTAAGTCGCTGTTATCCACCTCTATTGGAATGGTGTCATGTTCTATATTGACTAGTGGTGTTGGGTTTACCCCCAACCCTTGCTGTTGGAAGTGAGCATTTAGATGAATATAGGCGTCAGGGTTTTTCAGTTTCTGTCCTCTTCCAACTTTCACTTCCAGTGAGAATTGTCAGGTCCGTTCTAGGATGGTGACTTCCTCTACAATCTGAATTTGAACTGCATACGGCAGCAGTTCAGCTGACCTAAATGCTTTCTCTGGGTCATCAAAGTCCCTTGGATTACCCGCTAATCGGGACCAAGCTTTGAAGTTTATTAGGTCCATACTAATGGCAAAGCGATTGAGAATGTTACTGCCTAAGTAAAAAGTGGCAGGGACATCTCACACGACCCAACAATTATGGACTATGCACTTGTTGCCTAAGTAAATTTTGAGCATACACCTGTTAGGCAGGAGATGTTTGGAATTGGGTGTTTCCAGGTCCATTTCCCATTTGTCTATCAGTTTAAATGTGGGAATGGCTGGATCTTTTGGGAGTTTGCGGTACATGGCCTCGCTGATGAAGCTCTTACCGTTGTTCACACACACTCGGGTGAGAACAGAGTCCTTCCCTTCATTTAACTAAATAGGGATGAACAACTGCTCTCCAATTTTCTGGATATCAGCCACGCTTTGAGCTGATTTCTCATCTTCCTGGACTATAGGAGTGGGATTTTCTGATTGTGAATTTGTAAAGCATTTCAGAGTGTTTCCTTCCAGTGTGGAATGCCACCTTAGACTGGAAGGAAGGTTGATTTTCAGAAATAGAGAAGACCCCCCCACCCCATCACCAGTTTGTTGTCCTACTGCAATTACTGTCACGTCTGGGATTTGATTATTCTAGAAGTGAAATTCTATTTGGTCAGGTTTTTGTTCAATGATGTGGCATGTGCCGTTTAAACTAACATGGTTGACACTATGTTTCAATTTTATTGGTTGGTTAATCTGGGTCCAGAGGACCTTGTTTACACAATCTATGAGGGGTGATAATCTACGCAGGATGTCATTCCCTAGTAAACAAGGTGTGCCCTCTGGAGTCATAACTATGACCGGGTGCTTCACCTTGTGTCGCCCAATTTTAATGTCCAAATCCGCAGTCCCCTCGATGGGAATTTCAATCCCATCGAAGTTCTGAAGTTGTCCAGGAAGAGGGGTGAGAGGAATTTGGTATTTCTCCCCTCTTCCCGAATTCATTTGGTCAAAGGCCCTTTTTGACAGAAGGGTAGCCTGGGATCCAATGTCCATCAGTGCCAAAATTGTACATTGCCCCTGTATTTGGACCGGGGCATAAAATCTTCCCTCCTTTTCCTCAAGGGGGCAAAGATAATGTACATTTTTGGACAACTGGTGGGTTCGTTTCTTGGTTTTGGACACTGACAGGAAGGTGATCTGGGCAGGATTCTGTTTGGTGTCTTGGGAATCTGAAAGAAAAAGGTGACAGTTAGATAGGGAAAGTTTTAGGTTCCTCTGGTTCTGGCCTGCCCCCCCCCCCCCTTTTTGGAGGCAGTCACCAGGATGGGTTTGAACCA